>NC_133393.1:141518353-141821384 GCF_047511655.1 Castor canadensis
TACCTGGATAATATCCACTTCTCTTAACAAGAAAGTCTTCAGAGAAGTTAGTGCCCTACACCAGAATGTGCATTTGTGTGTATGTGCACGTATGCACACATGTGTGTATGCACATGTGTGTATGGGGTGGTTGGGTGGGCCTCTGTCATGTTGGAAATGCCACTTCTGGGCATATGTTCCATGACAGTCCAGCAGGGTAGCTACTGGAAACCCAAATTTGTCCACTCCTGCTCTCCACCCTTAATCACTACCTCTTCATATGGTTCTTCCATGGGCTCCACAGTGACACTGTGCACAGACAAACCCGCAGGTGCATTCTTTAGATTCCCATCTAGAGCCTAAAAATCTAAATAACCTTGAGGCAATTCCAGTAGCCTGTTTGGGACCTTGGCTTAACTTCTGTGGGCCTTCCTTTTCCCAGGAACCTACTTTTGCTTGCCGAACCATTTCTTCTCCATATGTTGTGGCTGGTACATTTGAGGCAGATTGTGTTACCCCAGCTGGTAGAATGCTGTCCTCTTGATGTAGGCAGAACAGCATTTTGGTTCTCTGTAGGCAACGAAACAGTGGCTTGGACTTTTCCTTCCTTAAGGAGATTCATTTTGGACCAATTAGCATTTCCTGTTCAACCTCAGTCAAGGCCTTGTTGTCCAAGACAGCTCTTGTATCTGGATAAAAGGAATTGTGTGGCAATTTGTCAAGTTTTGCAAAGATTAATGGTTCCAAGCAGCTGTTAGAGGTTTCTTCTAATGCTAATGAGACATAGATTAGGACTGTCCTGCTATCTTGGCTCCCCCTTTCCTTAGTGGGATGACAAGAATTGGAGAGACCTAGCTGAGAGAGATGTGTGTTCTTTCTCTGATGTAATTAGCATGTGATCACAGTTTGGGAAGCAAGAGTTGGGATCACACAAACTTGGTCTTGAATTCCAGCTCTGTTACTTTTGTAACCTTGATCATACTCTCAACCATTTACAGCCTCAGGTTTTCATCTTTAAAACGTGGCTAATCCCTGTTAGACAGGATTGTGATGAGTACTGAAGGGAAGTGCCTGTCATCAGCCACCCAAGCAGGTTGTGAGGCGGGGTGACAGGTGAAGCTTTTGCAGGAGTGATGTGGAGCACTCCATGTTGGGGAGCCACATGTTGATCTCTTACTGGAGCTGTTGTTGACTTTTGCGTCTCTCTCTGAGAGGCAGAGTTCTGAGTTAGAATGGGAGCAGGGGCGTAAATGTCAGTTTTGCCTGTCAGTCTTGGATGTTTATTAATTCCATGGGTGTCTGCACTGATTTCTTCAGTTCCGAGTTCTGGGAAATCCCTCCTGACACTCGGGAGGGACTTGTTAATTTTTAAAGTCCTGGTCTTCATTCCTAGAGTTAAGAATAATTGCTTGTGGAAGGAATGGATGAAGTGGTCACCTCATCCACGGGGGCAGAGTGCAAAGCAGATTTGTAACCTACTTGAAAGGATAGAAGGATGCACATCCTTGTAAGTCATTATATAAACGGTGTGTTTGTAGATTTTGTATATACGGCTTTATCATTTCCTGCCAGTTAGAATTTCCTACAAGGTTGTTGATTTTTTTACTGGGGAACACAGATTGGGGTGTAGGCTATCGAACAATTCATAAGGGGTGATAGGTTTAAAATAATTTGCTATTTTATTTGGGGAAGTTTAAATATATTTTAAGTGGAATTAGGCAAAAAGGGAAGGAATGTAAATAAATAGATATAGAATTGGATTTGAAAAGGTGCTGTGTCTGAATATATGAGACATTGTACATACCCAAGTCTACCATTTATGTATAGCTTCGAAAACAATGTCATCCATCTCATGTTAGTCACTCAGGACCAAAATAAACATTTGTAATAATCTTGACCAAGTGTGTCACCATCATTTCCCCATTACATTAAAGGTTTGTAAATCCATTGTGATTAAAAGTATAAAATAATACTTTGTTAACCCACATAACAAGCACATAAGCACACCATTTCTAATACAGTATGTCTTATACTTTTGAAATAAACAATGTTCAGCTTTAATAAGAGGTGAAAGAAGTTGCTAATTACCTGGAAAATTTGAGCTTTGTGCTCAGTTTGGATAAATTAGATCTCCAGGTGGATTTTGCACTCCATGGGAGTGTCAGTTGGGCTCATGGTCAGCGTTCACCAGAGAGCTGTCAGATCTACCTGCAGGGAAGCATCACCTGCACACGTCCAGTTACATTTGAAGCATTCGCAAATTTTAAGTGGGCGAAGCCACAGTTAGACCATCTTGAAAGTCAGACGATGCAGTGGCCAAATTGAACACATTCAGTCTGCACTCTTGCCTGAAGCCCCATAGAACTGTGTGTTGAGTTCAGCTGCATACATTTGAGTCTCATTGTGGTTATTTTTCTTTCAGAAAAGTAACTGGTATATGGTAACTGGAGCGCTAACCAAGGTGTCCTGATCCTAAGAGTATGCCAAGGAGCTCTGGTAGAATGTGGATTCTTCTTATGCAAGGAAAGAGGCTGTGCATTTTAAAGTAGTGGCTTCCTCTTTGAAATGTTCTCCCTCTTTGTAGTAGGTTGTATATTAAATGGCTCACGTTTTTAAATACCAGGAAGTCAACTTGACATTTTCTTTTGGTACTAAAGAAAGCTTTCACTCTTCATAGTTGTGCCACTGAACTGGCAGGAGAGACCCAAAATCACAATGAGAACTGGAAGGGACTTTGGGGATCATTTGATTGACCCCCTTACTTTACACATGAGGCAGTTTGTCCATAGGCTGTCTGTCACCCAGACATCAGGTGACATCAGGCTTCCTGATGCTAACTTATGTGCCCTTCCCAATCCTGGCTGTCTTGGTTTTTGTTAGATTCACTAGTTGGAATTTTTGGAATTTGCTAGATTTGCACGTTTTGGTAAGTAGAGAGTTACCAAGTTTTGAGTGTATGAGTGATCCAGGCAAGGCTGAGTACTGCACTGACAGGCGTTAACTCAGTAATTCCTTTTTCCTCATAACCAGAAATGAAGTGGCTCATGGCAAATGTTTTTGACCTTTTAGAACGGAAGAATCAATAACAGAAGATGACAAGAGGAGGTATGTTTGGTATCACAGTTGGCTTTAATTGAAGTAATTTTGGCTCCACCCATGGATTTGGCACACTATAGCACATAAATCACATAGATTCCACCAGAAAAACTCCTGGCACACAGAATACAGGTAGGGGCTGAAAAGGACTTGCCAGGACTCAGAGTCTCGGCTTCTTTCAGGCAAGCTTCGTTTTTGTCCTGTGCAAATGACCCATGCTGATTGCTGTCCTGTCTTTGGAGTACTCTTCTCCCCACTCAGTGACTTTCCCTCATCACTCAGCCTTCCCATCCTTTTACTGCTCTCCTGATCAGCTCTCCTCTACTCTCACTCCTCAGCTATGCCTCCCCTCATTTCATGTCTGTTGCTCTATGAGTGTTTTTGTTTGTCCATATCATCTAATGTCATGGTGACTTGTCTGAATTCTTGATAAGCATTGACTGAGAGTGCCGGTAACATGTTACTCTACTGATACCTATTACTACACTGACTTCTCCCAGCCTCTTCCCTTTTATCTCACTGGAAGTAAAACATCTAAAAATTCTACTAATTCAATACAGTTTGCTTGCTTCTTTTTAATGTGGCTTCCTTTCTAACATAGAAAAAAAGAGTTATATTTTCAGGGCCAATAATATTCTGAATTCAACTTTTGAAAAAGTAATGTGTCATTTTAATAATTATATACTCGCTTGAAGTGCCCCACGCTTTTCTCACTTAATATATATATATATATATATATATATATATATATATATATATATATATATATATGCATATATAAGTATATGTGGAGATATATATGAGTATATATGAAGATATATATATATATATATATATATGTAAAACCATTTAAATTAGTCTGATTTCTTTTCTTATAGAAACTATGGAGGAGTTTATGTTGGCCTTCCATCTGAAGCTGTTAATATGGTGTCCAGTCAAACAAAGACTGTACGAAAAAGTAAGATTATGTACTGCTTATTTCTCAAAATATTTTTATGTTGTGTGAAAAAGTCTGAAATGCACATTTCTGCTTACCTGACTCAACCTAAGTATTACATTGTTGCAAGGAGCCACGTCTAAGCACTATCTTCTTCATTGTAATCATTCTTAAAATTGCCATCTATGTGTCACAAATAATTCTAGAGCAAATTTAGCTTTTATTTGTGGTTATGGATAATCTTAATTTCTTGCTAATTTCGATGATCAGTGTGAAAATGAAAGCTAACATTTAAGTAGTTTATGGAGTTTTTGTAGCACTCAAAGGAAGATTTCTTAATATGGTATAAAAGCTGACTAACTGATAAGCAGTGTGGTGATTAATGGAGAAGGAACTGCCTACTGCATAATTAAATGAAGTGAGGCTCCCTTTTCTGAGTTTAATAGTAATTATGGGGCTAACGAAGTCTTGAATAATAGGCACCACTGTAGATGGTGTCTCTTGCTTAAGTAAAATTTAAAGTGAGGCTTGTGGTAAAGAGTGCTAATTCACTAACCCCTATACTGATTTATTATGTGATATATGGTTTAAAATTGTTATTAATTAATATGCTTACACCATACAGCTGTATCACAT
The DNA here is from genome assembly GCF_047511655.1 of Castor canadensis. Taxonomy (NCBI): domain Eukaryota; kingdom Metazoa; phylum Chordata; class Mammalia; order Rodentia; family Castoridae; genus Castor; species Castor canadensis. The sequence continues at coordinate 141,523,002 of NC_133393.1, forward strand.
TTTAAACATACTGTTATTTGTTCATCATTACTATTTCTCTATTTTATGATTTAGGCTCACAAATATAGACTCACATAGCTACTATTTTTGTAGCTATGTAGGAAATTAGATTATGTTCTTTATAATCTGAGCATTTAACTTTTCTTAATTTCTCTTTAAGATTAGAAGAAAATAGCATCACAACTCACTAATCAAGAGGTACTGTATGTTTTTCTAAATTTTATGTATTTGATGATGAATGAACTGTGGATATTACGCCTATGCATTTCTAAGAAACCTTGAACTTCAGGATTAGAAGGAGAGGGTTTCATCCCATGGATTCAAGTATATTTCTATCTAAAAGGCTGATACCCAGGTCAGTTATCTTGACAGTTACTTTTAAAATTTTTCAGTTTGTGTGCTGGAAGTGTGGCTCAAATGGTAGAGGGCCTGCCTCACAAGTACAGAGATCTGAGTTCAAACCCCAGGCCCATCAAAAAAAGTTCAGTTTGTTATAAATGCAATTTGATTTATTCAGTAAGAGACACCAAGGTCTTGCCTTTCTTGCCAAAAACCTTGAGCACCTAGAATTTGAGAAATGGCAGATAGGGAAAGATCAGAGAGACTTGGACTGGGAATTAGGTTAGGACCAGTATGCAGTGTTTGGCTATACCCAGGGGATAGTTACATAAAGTGGAGATGTACCTGAGCCAGAGCCCCACTGGAGGTGGGTGGTCATCACCGAAAGTGCAGTGGTGCAGGAAGTGACAGTCTCAGTTCACTTGTCTAGCAGCATATTCGATGCTTGGATCCTCACTGTAGTTCAGACATGAATAAAACCTCCCCTTTTAGGAATGTCCCTTCTCCTGAGAAAGCCCCTTCTCCTTTGGGAGTTAGATAGCCCTGGATTTAAAATAGGCTCTTTCACTTACTGGCTGGACAAGTCACTTTTTATTTGTGGCCTCAGTTGTATAATTTATAAAATGGACGTAATGCTTAGATTTAAAGGTTGTTGTTAGTATTGAACCTGAAATAAATAGGAACTTCTGCTATCATTGTTGTCGTCTTGTTGTTAGCGTCATAACCATTATCATGATCATCTTCTTTTTATATAACCAGAACCTAGCCATTGGCATACCGGACACAAGACCTTTTTTTTATTATTATTATTCATATGTGCATACAATGCTTGGGTCATTTCTCCCCTCTGCACCCACCCCCTTCCTTACCACCCACCCCGCCCCCTCCCTCTCTCCCCAACCCCCTCAATACCTAGCAGAAACTATTTTGCCCTTATCTCTAATTTTGTTGAAGAGAGAGTATAAGCAATAATAGGAAGGAACAAGGGTTTTTGCTGGTTGAGATAAGGATAGCTATACAGGGAGTTGACTCACATTGATTTCCTGTGCGTGTGTGTTACCTTCTAGGTTAATTCTTTTTGATCTAACCTTTTCTGTAGTTCCTGGTCCCCTTCTCCTGTTGGCCTCAGTTGCTTTTAAGGTATCTGCTTTAGTTTCTCTGCGTTAAAGGCAACAAATACTAGCTAATTTTTTAGGTGTCTTACCTATCCTCACACCTCCCTTGTGTGCTGTCACTTTTATCATGTGCTCAAAGTCCAATCCCCTTGTTGTGTTTGACCTTGATCTAATCAGACACAAGACCTTTTGATGTACCAAATTCTTGCCCAGGACAGGTGCTGGAGTTGGTGTTCAGGATGGGGTGGGGTTGCGGAATAGGCTCACAGGGAGAAGTTGATAAGTTTTCCTGCTGGAGGAAGGAGCAGTGGAGGCTGAAACCAGTTTCTCCCTGCAGAACCATAACGAGCTTTGGGTACCACTTCTTTGAAGGTGTTCTCATCAAGGCAGCAGCATTATGGCTGCTTAGTCCCGAGTTCCATGACCACAGGTGGTGGATTTCTCATTGAGCATTCATTGAACATTTTCTCTAATAATCAAACAAGCAGAAAACCCGAGATTCTCTATTTCTAGTGTTTTAATAGAGTTCTAATCCCTCCATAGAGTTTTGCTCTGTGTAGAAGTACTTTCATTATTTATATCATATGGAAAAGGTAACTGAGTTGAAAGCAAGCTTATGCTACCTTTTTCCCTCCTAGAAAGGGGGTGTATTTCACAAAGCTTAGGAATAGAGTGGAAGGAGATTCCTGGTAGACAGATATTAGCAGCCTGGGCAGTTTTGCTATAACTTAGACCCTAGGTAACCTGTCCGTCTCACTTTTCTCATGGAAGAGTTAGACAAGATGACTGTTCACTTTTGTGTGTGGACCTGAAATTACCCTGATAACAATTTAGCAGTATCACTGGTGAGCCAGCCCACATAACTTTAAGTAGCTAGCTCAAGTATTTCCTTACTGTGCATGGCTATAATTACTGTTATTTTATTGCTACCCTTCTCTCTTCTCAGTTTTCCTCATTCTTTGACTGTGATTCTATATAACCACTGTGACATGGGTGGCTAGACCTCTGTGGAGGTCAGATATACAGAGGGGTGGGGTTGTGGTTAAACAGTCTGTACTTTTAACTTGGTAATGTTGATGCACATACAACTAGATTTGAGTATTGTTTATCATGTTACATTATAATTGTAAGTTTGTAAGTCTCTTTCTCCACCTGACTTGGTCTCTTTATAGAAACAAAATCTTAAGTAGTAAATGTCCAGTATATTTTGCTTAAAAGAAAATCAGTAAATAATTCATAGGCTTAGGTTGATGTATTTTTGTCTAAGTTGTACCTTTTCGAGTGTGCTAATTCTTTCCTGCTCTTCTGTTTGTTCTCTTCATAGCTGTCTCGTCAAGCTGAAGGCATTTGGCTCCGGGGACACTGTAATGTGCCAGATATTTCCAAGGAAACTAACCGCTTGTCCCTGTGCCCCTCCCCCAGTCTTAAGTGCACTGTTAAAGCCATGAGTACAGGTGGATTCTGTGATCATAGAGGGAAACTGGGTGTCAGTGCTTGTTTGTGGAACTTCCTGTGGTCCTCCCTTGGAAGACAAGTTTAGACTTGTGGGACTGTTGCTGCTGGGCCTGGGCTGCTGGGCTCTGGGTTCCCTCGTATTTTTCACCCTGGCCACTCAACACACAGCTCACAGAGGTCATGTCTTTTCAGTGATACTTTTTTGATAGTTTTTATATAACAAAAATCCTTATTCTATTTATAACTTTGGATAGTAGGGCACTATAAATGAATTACCTAAAGTAATATATTTGTCCCTGATCTTTCACTATTTCTACTTCACATTAATTTTTTAGCTGTAAAATTGGTAAATGAATTCTTACTACTATCTCCTTCCCTTTTTTATAATTTGGCTTTCAAATTTTATTTAAATGTCAGAGAATTTCCTTTACTAGGAGCAGTGTATCACATTGCGATATTCAAAAACAAACTGGTTAAGTTTGCATGCCGTGTGCACATGTTGATTAAATTCCTGTTTTCTTTAATCAAAGGCTGGTATAACTGTAAGTACTTCCGAGCCACTGAGTCATTGCATGTAATCATGTTAATTCTACACTATTTTCAAGGATTTAGGATTGAGGATTAGTGGGGCATTTGGAAAGTTCTTAATTTGCTAATGATATATATACCTGCTTAATATACTACAATGTGAATTACTGAATTTACCAATGTATTTCAACAATTAAACATTTTTATCCCTCTTTATCTGGATTTCTTAATTATTTTCAAAGGAACATTTTCAAAGAAGTCACACATGTCATTGCCACAGACACAACATATCAACATATGAAGATTGCAATGTTTAAATTAATTACTATGAAAAACCAAAATCTTCCCAAGGAGAAAGGGAAGTCTTGTATATTTGGTCCATATGATAACCACAGGGACATCAAATTGATAAAAAAAAAAAAAAATCAAAGATAAAAATGACTAAGAAATTGTGATACATGTACTCCTGTCAGTATTCGTAAGTCTACCTGACATTTAGGTGGACGTCAGGAGTTTATCTCATTAGGGATAAATAGATTGGCTTTGGGAAAACTTTTCATTCTGAAATAACTTTAGATTGATAGACTATAAGGATTGTCCAGGATTTCTGTGTGTCTTCACCCAGCTTTCTCAATATTAATCTTAACTAACCATAGTACATTTGTCCAGAACTTAAGCACAGATGTGCTATGAACTATTACCTTTAATTAGAATTTATTAGTTTTTCCACTAATGTCTTTTTGGGTTTTTTGGTCTCAGAATTGTATCTAAGATTACATTATATTCTAGTACTTGGTTTATCTTGTCTCCTTTTCTCTTCTTCCTGATGACATTGTCTCAGCCTTCTGTTTCTGCTGACCTTGACATTTTGAAGCCTACTGGTTACAAATTTTGGAGTATGACCCTAAATTTGAATTTGTCTATCTTCTTATGATTGGACTTGAAATCTTGGGGGAGAGGATCACTGAGATGAAATGCCCTCTTCATCACATGATACCATAAAAACTCATGATCCCAATGTTTTACTGGTGGAACTGACCTTGATCACTTGGTCAGGTGGTGTCTCTCAGCTCTCACTACTGTGAGCTTTCCATCTTTCATTTTCTGTCCTCTGCTCCTTATAATTAAGTCACAAAATTTAGATAGCAGTCAAGATGGGAATTCCTTCTGTCTCTTAGAAGAAGGAGTTTAAGGTATTTGGGGCATTTGTTAAAAGCACTATGGTAACTAGTAAGTTTTTTGGGCGAGATACTTTGAAACTTGCACATACCCTAATGCTCCTAGAGCTTTGCCTGTTCATGTTGGTGTCTGTCCTTGGCTCTTGCTCGAAGCTGTTACTACTATGGTGCTTCCATCCCCAGTTCACATTTATTCCATTCCTTCTGTAGGTATTACTTGGAATTCTCCAAGGACCCTTTCTGCCCTATATACTTATTTATTTAATCAGTTGTTTACATAGTAGGAACTTATGGTTATTTTGTTCTTTAGGTTAAATCCAATACTATCACTAACTTTTTGCTTACATTTTTTCCAACTTTGGCCATTGGGAGTTTTTTCAGTTGGATCCTGACCTTCTCTTAGTAGTGAGCATACCTATAAAATAAAAACTCAATTCAAAAGCTAGTTAAGACACATTCCTAAAACTTCATCAAATTCATTATAAATGAATAGCGACTTCCATATTATGACAAGTCTTCACATTTTCATTCAACTAGACATCATTTAAATTTAGAACCTTGAGATCCTAATAATACTTGCCACCCACTTACCTCTGTCTTCATTAAGTACTGCAAGAATCTAGAAAGACTTAGAGAAGAATGAACTATTAACATAAAGATCTTTCAAAAGATGAGTGATTGGAGAACCTTAAAAATGCCTGAAATTTAAGTTTAAACCTTTTCAAACAGTGTATCCTGTTTCCTTGCAAGATCAAAAAATACAACAGATGAATTTCAGAGAGTTTATGATTAGTAAGATTGTCTGATTAGAGAAGGGTTTCTTAAGAAAACTCAAGTGAAGAGGCACCTTATTCTTAGACCCACTTCAAAAATTATTAGAATTTACTTTTGGGGAAACTGCTTGAAACCCCGGAATGCAGAAACAACCAACTCCAAAGGCATTCTTAAGGGGGAACCGAGATTTCAGAAGTGAGCTGGACTAGGTTTTGGGGATAGAGACAAAATGATAGAAGATGCTAGCCAAGTTAGCACAGTTGACTTGGAGTTGTCTTTCTGGGTGTTTGAATTGATAAGATTTGGAGAAGAAGACAAAACAGGCTTGGCCTTACAAATGGGTGCTATGAATGACAGTATTGGATCCATGTCCAAGGTCTTAAAGAATTTCAGAGGTGAAATTCAGAAATGAAAAAGTTCTATGAGGAACTTATTCCCAGGAGGACAGTTTTATTTATACATGTTTACTTAACGTACCTCAGAAATTCAGACGTGACCTCGTGTTCTATAGATTTCTATAGTTTTCTCATACCCAGTTCTGATTTTCAGGCATATATCTACCATCATCAGTTGAATTTTTGCTGTGCTGCAGATGGGCATTGGCTACTAGGTTCACAGCTGAAAGACCCAATCTGCATTCAGGGCTCTTCAGTAGAGTGGTGGATGTACTATGTAACCTGTAATGGAGAGCAATGGCCATGGTTGGCATGAGTTACTTTGGGAACACAGAGCAGGAGCACCTGAGTTAGAATGGCAGGTAAGGAAAGACTCCTCAGAAATCCCCAGTGTAGAGCCATAGGGAGAGTTGAGTTTGCCAGTGAAGATAGGTGGAAGAAGAAAGCAGCTTTCAGGCAGAGAACTGCAGGTACAAAGTCACAGAGCCCTGAAGGCCCTTGGTGCAACAATGCACCTGCTGGGGTTGAGTCTGACTGGGTGGGAGGTGGGCAAGGTGAGCTTATAAGAGCCTTGGCAGGCCATGCTGGGACTTCTGAAGTCTGTGAGAAGCCACGGGGAAGTAGAGCAGCCTTGGGGCTCAGGCACTGGGTCCCACGCTTTACCTGGCCATCAGGAGGTTTGTCTTAGTGTCTCTTCATTGCCCTGTTTACGGGCCATTCTGTAGGAGGTATGACTACTACTTGTGGCTTTCCCCTTTAGCCTATAATACAAAATACATGGAGTTTTCAGGTGTACTGTGTGTGGATAGATGTGGCCAGGTAATGCATGTGTCAGGAACACTCCATTAGGGCAGGACATGCCTGTCCTAGAGGTAGGTGTAAGATGCTTAGTGGTAAGTTATCAGTCACCTCACAAATTTCTCCCACTTGTTCTGCAGATTCCATTAGATGAAGGCAAACTTCTTTGTCCATGAGTGGAGTCTATAACATAAATAATTTGACACCCAATTTTATATCTCGTTTATCTCTAAATAGCTAATGTTAAAGTATTACAGACTCCTTGGAAGGTAGGGCTTAATGTGTTCTCCTAGTGAGCCCTAGGACTCACTGGGAACAAAAGGCCTTGAGTTGATGTGGTAGTGAAAGAATCTGTGACTCAGAGGCACAGACTTTGTCTTTTGTTAGAGTGGAATTGTCATTGGAACAAATTGAGGGCCTTAGGTAAGTCATTTGGTTTTTCTGTACCTTGGACATTTTCAATCAATAGGATTAATTTAATCCCAATGAATAATTAATACTAGCATTATTAGCAGAATTCATTCATTCACCAATTCATCCATCCATTTCCCAAGTGTGTGTTCTATTGTTTTATGCATTGAAAATATGGCACTAAACAAATCAGACAAAAGTCCTAGACATTGTGAGACTTACATTTTATGGGGAAAGGAGGCACAGTAAATGAAGAAATATTATGTCTGTAGTTGTCTGTGTAGTACCAGAAGAAGAGAGAATAGATAATTACTGAAAAGATGACCGAAGGAGAAGTAGCCACCCATGTGGGTAGCCAGTGAAAGAACATCCTAAGGACAGGGACAGGTTAAAATGTCCCATGCAGGAGTATGTCTGCATACCTAAAGAGAAGAGAATTTGGTGTAGCCAGGAAAGCATTGCAAATGACAGAGTAGTAGGAGAGATCAGAAGGCTGCTGGAGAGATTTGGGGGATAGATGAGGTCTGTTGTAGATCATGGACTTTTTCATTCTGTGAGGAAGGGGCCCTTGGGTGATTTTGAACAGAGCAATTGTGTGGTCTATGCTTAGACTACTGGCTGCTGTGTAGGGTGAGGTTAGGATGGAAGCAGGGAGATACCTGGGAAGCTGTTGGAATAATCTAGAAAGATAGTTTGGACAGGAAGATAGCAGTAGAAGTAGATGATATTTTTTGAAGATATAATGGACAGAATTTATGGATGCATCAGATAACGGGGTTCAAGAGTAGCAAGGTTAAGGAGTGCTCCAGGGGTTTTGGCTGAGCAACTAGGAGAATGGATTTGCCATTTGTTGAGATGGGGAGGAGTAGGTTTGGGGGTTAGCAAGTGATTTGGACACAAGTGTGAGATGCCTCTTCGACTTCAAAGTGGAGACACAGAATAGGCAGATGAGGTGTCAGGCAAGAGGTCAGAGCTGAAGACAGAAGCTTGGCATATATATTTCTGTTGGGCTATATAAGTTTAGGTGCACAGATGGAATTAATAGCCATGGGGCTGATGAGGTCTCAGCTGTGTGAATAGACCAAGAAGAGATGGAAGGCCTAGTCCCAGCCACTCATATTTGGAGTGCAGAAGATGAGGAAGTGCCAGTAAGGTGTAGGCAGAGAGAGGCAGAGGAAAAGAAAACCAGAAGGGATAGGGTCTTGAGAGTACATGGAGAGAGCCGCAAATGAGGTAGCAGATTCGCAGTGCCTTGCAGTGGCACATGGTCAATCATACTCTCAAAGCACAGTTCCCACAGAGACCTCAGGAACAGAGGTGAGAGTCTGGGGATCATTGATTTAGTGTTAGGCAGATGTTCTCTCTCTCTCTCTCTCTCTGTGTTTGTTTAACCCTCACGTATTTAGGTCTGCTGTAGTTTTTGACTTGCTTATTTTACAGCTGATACAGGTTCTGTTTGGAGCTAAGGAATGAAAGGGTAACCCTGGATTTCTTAATTCTTTCAACAAAGGTTGTATTCATTGAGAATAGCGTTCATTCACTGTTGCCTTTTTCATTATTGTCTTTCTACGTTTTTACAGCATATGTGCACTTACTATTAGGAGACGTGAGTTGGAGTAGTGAAGGTGATGATAAACCCTACTGGGCACCAACGCATTAATGAAGCCACAGTAGTCACAGTAGGGTAGGTACAGGAGCAAGGAGATCAACAGAACAGAGAAAATAGAAATATAAGTGCAAAAAAAGTTTACATATGATGATGTCATACGTTAGAATGTAAAGAAGGTTGTTTTTTAAAATGGTGCTGGAAACAGTTAAATAATCAGGTAGAGAAATATCAGGCATCATCTAATATGCTATAAATATATTTGAGTGTGTTTGAACATAACATAAATGATGAAACCATGAGGCCAAAGAAAATACCAAGGAGTAGTTATCTGATCTGAGTTTGAGAAAGATTAATGTGAATGATACTCAAGAGTGAACCCATAAAATACTGCTAGACATGATTATGTAAAAAGGAAAACATCTGTATATTTGAAAAAAAAAATGTCCTGGAAGCATTTAAAAATGTCTGGGAAACAAGGCAACATTTGTGACAGCCAGAGGGTTAGCGTGCTATGTAAAGGGCTCTTAGATGAAGGGCGTGGGAGAATTATGAAGACAGGGACAAAAAGACAGTTCAGAAAAGGATTGTAAATGGCCAGTGGGTCACACGGGAACGTTCGGTCTTTTTAAAGTCAGGTGATTGAGAATGATAACAAGAGGCAAGTTCCTCCTATCAAATGGTACTACCCACCAACCCACCTGGCGGCCACAGCTCGATGGCCAGTCACTGCTATTCCACTGGGATGTCAGCTCTTGATCTCTGTCACTCACCAGCATCATTCTTGTGTGGGTTCAGTGTCCACATGAAGGACTTTCTGGCTCGCAGCTCCCTGGTCTTCCCTCCGCCAATGAACTTGCTTTCTAACCAGCCAGTGACTTCCACTCCCGTCATCATGCCCAGTTCTAGTTTTTCATAACTGCACCTGTTACCATGGAAATTTCTTACATTCCCTACCCTCGCCATCATCTCCTCTTGACTTCCTGTGTCCCCCACCCCCACCATGGGACCACTCATTGCTTTTTTTCACCACTAGCCCTCTTATTCTTCAAAGGTTGAAGGACTGTCAATGCTGTGAACCTGTAGTCCAGAGCATTTCTTCTTGTAACCTTCCATCTGCCACCAAGCTCCTTTGCATCTGTAAAGGCTGAGCTCCAGTGTCTTCCTTGTTTCTCACTGTTCTGTGAACCGCAGCCTGTGCTTCCTGACCCCCAGCCCTAGCACAGGTCAGACTCATGGAGTGAATGACAATGGGTTATGGGATGTTGGAGGAAAGCCTTTCACTCACTGGACAGTTTACCTCATTTCAGCACATGGTCATATTGAGCCCTCATAGCAACCTTCTACACTTTAAAATAATAGAAAAATATGAAAATAGTTTGAATTGATGCCTTAGCAATTGGCATAAAATCTGCAATAAAACTTACAGTATTTAACTTTTTTTTTTTTTTTGGCAGGCACTCTACCACTTGAACCACTCCACCAGCCCCAGTATTAAACTTAAAAAAACAACAAAAAAAAGCTAGAGCCATGCCTGTGTAATGCATGCATGTACTGCCCTCTGGTGGAATCAACTTCTAACAGCAGCTTGGCTATATTTTTCCTTTTTTGTTGGATAGTAATTCATCTCCTACTTTGCTTATTAAGTCATGGATACTATAGTAGAGGGAGCAGAATCTTTGTAATAGCAAGGAATTTACATCTGGGGCTTGTTGCTTACTATTTGTGTATCTTGGGCAATTTACTTTACTTGTCTCAGTTTCTTTACCTGTGAAATAGTTTGAATTATAAAATAGTAAAGCTAGTATGTATTGAAGTGCTTACTACATGTCACGAATCACCTCATTGAATTTCTACAATCTTGGGCTGGTGGAGTGGCTCAACTGGTAGGGGTACCTGTCTAGCAAGTGTGAGGCCCTGAATTCAAGCCCCAGTGCCACCCCCCCAAAAAAGTGATCTTCTATGATCTTGTTATATAAGAACAGATATAATTTCCATTTTTAAAATAAGGAAATCAAGGGTCTAGAGAAGAATAGCTTGTGTTTCTCAGGCAAGTGTGAGGATCAAATGATTTAATGCATGAACTGTGATAGAAGGATGGAGTAAGTGTAAATATTTATCACGGAATTGGTTCTATGGCAAGGTATTGCTACAGATCACATGGATCCTTATTTACATTTGGGTTATCTAGTTTTTAACAACTGCCAGTCACTTGCATAATGGAATGCACACTATATCAAATAATAAGCTGTGTTTAGGTGTACATGTTTTTCTAGACATGTTTCTTAAGCCAGGCCAGAACTCCTTCTCATTTCCCCAGGACTGATGTGAGGGCAGCCTCTTTCACAGTTCACCACATAGGGAAATATTGGGAGGGGGAGAAAAGGTATTTAGTCCATTTTTTGTGTCTATAACTAAATATGCAAGCTAGATACTTTATACAGAAAAGGGGTTTAGTTACCTTTTTATTCTTTGGGCAGTACTGGGACTTGAACTCAGGGCCTCATGCTTACTAGGAAGGTGCTGTACCACCTGAGCCATTCCACTAGCACTGTGTGTGTGTGTGTGTGTGTTGGGGTTTTTGAGATCGGGTCTGTGAACTATTTGCATGGTCTGACTTTGAACCACGATCCTCCTGATCTCCGTCTCCTGAGTAGCCAGGATTACAGGTGTGAGTCACTGGCGCTTGGCAGCTCACAGTTTTGAAGGCCCAAGAGCATGTTGCCAGTGTCAACTTGGCTCTGATGACATCACAGGATGGCAGATGGCATCATGGTGGGAGTGTGTGTGAGAGGAAAGATCCCAGGGTGAGACGGGAAGCAAGAGGCTAGGTCTAGGCTCACATTTTGATAACAAGCATTCATGTGGGAACTAACTCACTCCCATTAGACCCAACCCACTCTGCCAGACCAGTGTTATCCATTAATGAGCGTATACGCTTCACTGGGTCCCACAACTAAAAGGTCCCATCACCTCAACATCACCACACAGGACCAAGCTTCCAGCACACGAGCCTTTGGGGAGGACACCCAACCTACCAAACCAAAGCAGGAAGACTTGACATTTGTACTAGTGTGCTACTGTCTGATGTAAATGGGTTCCCACCTATCTTCCAACTTCAGTAGGTCTGAGCATGCAGAGGGGAGTGGAGGAGCTGGGATGACATTCTTTCTGTTGGAACATGAAGAGGCCTGAGAAAATACTGTCCTTTCCTGCCAAGTTATGAGCCAGTTGAGAAATAAAACAAAGAGTAAGATAAATGGAGAGCAAGAAGCCACCATTGTTACTGATGAAGCTGGTCTTGGAGATGGTGGCTGTTACATACAGGCAAGCAGATTTCCCACTACTGAACCCCAGAATAAGCCAGTCCCAGGCAGCCCTGGGCCCCTCTGGCACATGCAGGACTGTCCCTGAGCCTTCTGTGTGGAGAGGGAGCAGAATGTCCATTTCATGTGGACAGTCAGCTTCCAAGGAGAAACGGAGGTGAGGGGCCTGCACTGTGGTGTGCTGGAGGTGGTTTGCATTGGCTGGTGACAATCTATTTTTAACTCCATGTCCAGTGACTTCTTGTCACCTGTGGGTAGCTGGAGATCAGCCATGGTGAGATGGGGTGACTCTATAGCATGGAAATATCAAATATTCAAATTAAGGCTTTTGTCTGGGAAAGCCAGTTGTTCAATATTTACCAGCACACTGACTGCCTGCTCCCCAAATTTCCAAGTGGAAGCCTTTCCTTTGCCCCAGCACCAAAGCAAGCAAGCAAACAAGCAAGCAAGCGAGTGAAGGGATGGGGAACACTGGAGCCCTGCACAAGGAGGGAATGTTTGGAGCCAGAAAGAGGTGCCTGGTGCCACAACCAGCTTCCTGGGATTAAGTGGAGTTAAGTCTATGTCAGTCATTCTCAAGACGAAGGCCAAAAGAGTGACCCTTCCTGCTAGCACCTTGTGTCTCTGTTCTACTTTATAGCAAAACTCCTCAGAGGGCTGTCTCCCCTTTCTGTCCTCAGGTCTTTTCTTTGGGTCAGTCCATCAGTGGGGTGGGGTCATCTGGCTGGTCACCCTCCTGGAAGGCACAAGCTAAGTGTGTATAGGGATCCTTTGATTTCTTTTACCGTATGGCAAGGATGCAGAGTCTGTTCAGAGAGGAATGAAGAAGTGGAGCCTACAGTTCAGTCTGTCATCCATGGCCCTTGAATTCCAATGCCCACACCCTATTCAAGACAATGAGACTTCAAAGCCTTATTTTTCTTACTCTTCTCCTTCTTCTTTTTTGATGATGCTGGAGTTTGAATGCAAGCACTGTCTTATGCTTGCTAAGCAGGTGTAATACCACTTGAGTCACACCCCCAGCCCCCTACCCTTTTTTTTTTGCCTTAGTTGTTCTTTAGATGAGGTTTTGTGTTTTTTGCCTGGGGGCCAGCCTGGATCTTGATCCTCCTACCTGTACCTCTTGTAGATGGGTGCCACTATACCCAATTTACTGGTTGAGATTAGGTCCTGCTAACTTTTTGCTCTGGCTGGCCTCAAACCTCTATCCTCTTGAATATATACATATGGCGGCACTAGGGTTTGGACTCAAGGCCTCCAGCTTGCTAGGCAGTCCTACCACTTGAGCTATGCCCCCAGCTAGAGTATTACTTTAGGGTGCTTTTTGTCTCCAAAGGTCACAGGTAGTCATCTAACTGCTGGATCTGCACATGTAATGCCATGTGGTGTCAGAGTCTAGCCCTCTAATTTTAGCTGTATGTGCCTGACTTCATATCCAAAGAAGCCAGAAAAATCCATCCTCCACCTCCATTTCCTTGAGTATTTGCTGCCTCACACCACTCCTGGTGCTGACCTCAGTGATTGTCCGGCTCTTGTTGAAACAGCAGAATCTGCTTTAGTTAACTTTAGCAGAAGATTCATTTATAATATGAATAATAAATCCACATAAATATTTGTGACAGTACTGGGGTTTGACCACAGGACCTCACGCTTACCAGGCAGGCCATCTGCCACTTTATTCACTCCATCAGCCTGCATTTATTTTTATTTAATTAAAAAAAATCAATTGTACAAAACAATGGATTTCATGATGACATTTTCACAATGCATACTATGTACTGTGATCGTATTTAATCTCCCCATCATCCTTTCTTTTTCCTGTCCCTCGCCAGTGGGTCCCTTTCCCCCCCAAGTAATCCCCCTTCTATTTTTATGACATTTTCTTTTTAATCTAGATTCCGCATATGAGAGAATATGTGGTATTTGTCTTTCCAAGTCTGGGTTATTTCGCTTAGCATGATCATCTCTAGTTCCTTGCATTTTTCTGAAACTTATATAACTTTGTTCTTTATGACTGAAGAGACTCCATTGAATCTATATACCACATATAAAAAATTTATTAAAGGAGATTAGGAATTGCAAGAAGCTGGGGGTGAGGGAGGAGGAAGGCTCTGAGGTTATTTCAGCCTAAAGCAATGCCCCAACCATCTCTTTGGGCTGCTCTGGGGAGACCCCACTGCTGTAGCTCGGTGCAGCTCCTGTTTCTCCTAGCAGGAGAGGGTGTTGGGCTGGACACCTGAGGTTCTGGCACTGCTGCCCATCCCCAGTCACCTACACCAAACCTTCTATTTACCCCTCAACACACCCCTTCCTCACTTTGCTCCCTTGGAATGTATGCTTATCTGTTTGGTGGAGCCAAGATCACATGGCAGGCCCCAGCTGCAAGGTGGAACCCTGGCTCTTTGGGATGCACAACATGGTTCCCTCTCCAGTGTAAGAGGTGTGGTTCTGACAGGACAAATGTTCACAGCCTTTTCCAAACTCATTTCTCACCACTTGCCTCTCTCTCCACAGCGCTTCAGTCATTGTGAGTAGCTTAGAGGCCAGACATGTTCTTGTAACTAAGTTTTTAAATAATCTGCTCCCTTTTCCTGGGGTACTGGGATTATTGCACTACTGCTTCAGAGACACCCTTCAGGCTCAGCTGTCACCTCTTCTGGGTTGCTTTCTCTGGCCCCACATAGCCATGGCTGTGCCCCATACCATGCTTCTCTGGCCCTTGGTATCAAATGTGAATGGAATCACTGCAGAACTGCACAGACAAGATGCTCTTCCCTGTGCACTCACACCCTGTTCTCCTTCCCCTGCCTTTTTGTGCTTTCTTCAGGCCCTGGTGCTGCAATTATTACCATTTTTGTCTTCCCACCTCAGTGGCATTAGTGAAGAGTGACATCATTTCTCAGGGTGACATCAAATGCCCCACACTGCAGCACCTAGATGTGTTACAGCTGGAGAACCATGAGGTTAGGGCGTGTGTGTGTGTGTGTGTGTGTGTGTGTGTGTAATTAGAGGGGGTGCCATGGGAGCCAATCAGGCAACAGAATGGAGGAGGGAAGGGAGGGAGGGAGGATGTAAGAGTGAGAGGGGTAAGGAGCAGGACAGGGAGGGGGAGAGAAAAGTCAGGCTCCACATGGGAGAAGCTTGTGGTTGTAAAGCTCAGCTTGGAAGACTTCTAGGGCTGCTCTGTGAACTATTGTGAGTTCTCCTTATGCCTACAGCAATTCACCAAATGACATCCCTGTTTTCCTAATCCTGCTTGGGTTAGTCTGCTTTCATGGATGTAACAAAATACCCAAGATAATCGACTTAAAAAGAAGAAAGCTTAATTTTGGCTCATACTTGGAGGTTTCAGTCCATGGTTGGTTTGTCCTGTTGCTTTTGGGCCTGTGGAGAGGCAGCACATCATGGTGGGAGCACATGGTGGAACAAAGCCACTCACCTCATGTCCCAGAATGAGAAAGGGTCGCACAACCCCCTTCAATGGCACTCCCCTTTTTGCCTCAAACCTCCCTTTATCCCCATCTGTTAAAGGACCCACCACCTCCCAATAGTGCCATGTGCTGGGGACTAAGTGTTTAACACATGGCCTTTGGGGGGACATTCCAGATCGTCACTATAGCACTGCTCTTACAACACCATTTACTTCATGAAGAAATGTCTTTTTCAATAAGTTCTGGGGTACTCTTTCTGTGATGTTTGTTATTACTGCTGTGTTTCTGATGAGGAAACAGAGACAGAAGAAGAAGGCACTTTCCCTGAGGACTCTCATCCCCACCTTTCCTGAGTATCTACAAAGCACTGGGCTTAGAGGACTGGAAGGTGGCAGGGTAGGACTTGATCCAGGTCTGTACAACCTCAAGGCCTTTCCTTCACAATGTGGCAACATTTGTCAGTGTGTGTAGAGGCTGCACATGGGCAATATTTACAATGAACATGGCTGCAGGAGTTTTAGGGGGATAAAACTAAATTTTGATTATGTTCTCCTAATTGGAACCAGAGAGACACAGGCATCAGATAGATGGGGATATTTCAAAAAAAAAAAAATTCTGTTGAGTTGTCCTTTAATTTATGTCTACCCAGAACCTCAGATTGAAACCTTATATGGAATTAGGGACTTTGCAGAGGTAACCAGTTAAGACAAGGTCACACTGGATTAGGGTGGGCTTAATCCAATGGCTGGCATTCTTACAAGAAGAGAAAACAGAGACATAGACATACAGAAAGGATGCCATGTGAAGACAGAGGCAGAGACTGGAACGAGTTGCAAGCCAAGGGATGCCAAGGGTTGCCAGGGACCACCAGAAGCCGAAAAGAGCAAGGAAAGGTCTTGTCTTCTTCCAAGGGAGTGTGGTGGCCTTGCTGATGCCTGGATTTCGAGCATTTTTTCTAGAACTGTGAAATAATACATTTCTTCTCTTTCTTGTTTACATTTTAAGTATAAATATAATTCGAGTTCTTTCTTGTTTTGATACACTTGTCTTTGTGGCATTGAGAAAGGATTTAAAATGTCACCACAAACAACAAAACAAAAAACAAAAATGAGGTCACAAAATTCTTTAGCCTGGGGGAATACTTGAAGCAAAAGTCTGCAGTCACCTAGGTCATTCTGACCCAGCGTGGCAGGTTTCTGCAGACTCCTTGACATTACAAAGATTGTAAATCAGCCAGTAAAAGCCTTTTCCTGCTTATCACAATTCTTACCTGGAATGTATAACATAAATGACCAATGGCCAAAGAATGTCTTGTGCTATTCCTGTCAACTGATGAATTGTAAGAACTAGTTTTCTATAATGGCCTTCTCCTTTTTAAAAATGTATTTATAAAAAATCCAGAGCCCCTCAGATACCATTTTGGGAGCACTTATTATAGGCAGCCAGAATTCATGTTCTTCCCCTTGGTTCCATCCTCATTTTGGTTCAAATAAAGTCTTTCTTCTCATACTCAGTGTCTTACTTGCCTTTTAGGTTGATGGTACTTTGTTTTGGCAGTCACAGGAAGGAAATATACCAATCAAGCAGTCTGGAGAACATGGCTTTCTGTTTGCACAGAAAAGGTCTGTGAATGCCTCATTTCCCATCCAGGGGAGCAGAGACCGTGCACTCCCATGGACAGGTTGCCTCTCAGGAAGGAGACAAACTGAGCATGCCCAGTCCTTTCTTCAAAATACACCCATCAGAGGAGAAAAAAGGAAAGCTGGGGAATGGAGTCTCTAGTTAAAGTTTCTCCCACAGGAAACAGTAGGAGTGAGAAATAAGAGTTCTTTCTTAGCAATGGAACTCTTATTTTTTTTAAATATTTTTTAGCCTGCTTAATTTTTTTTTTTTAATTTGAATCAGGGTGGTGGAGTGGCTCAAGTGGTAGAGCACCTGCCTAGCAAGCATATAAAATCCAGAAATCAAAGTTCTTTTAGAAAATGGAAATGTCTGGCTCTATAGGCCCACATTTCTACAGGGGTTATGCCTGGCTGTTGTTGCACAGTGAGTTTATTTTATTTATTTATTTATTTATTTAGACAGGGACAGGCTCTCCAGTTCAGATTCTGCCCCTCACTGCCTGGTTCTCACACTTGTCAAACTCTGGAGTCAGTCACATGTGTTCACATGTGACTTCAGTCACTTCCTAAATGTGTGGATTTGGGCAATTTACTTAAACACCTTGAACCTCAATTTCCTCATCTATAAGATGAGCACGGTAGCAAAACTACCGTATGTAATCACGAGTCTTTTTGTAACCACACATGACATGTAATAGATGGGAACTATTGTTACTGTTTGAAAAGCAAAACCAGTCATGTGAGCAGAAACCTGGAGGAGAACTGGAGTGGCCTGAAGTTCATTTTGTCTGGTTTTAGCATTGCCTTCTGTCTCATTGGTTTTGAGAAAAATATTATAATAAACCAGTTTCCAAGGAGCCCCTTGGAAACTCTACAGTAAGAGACCAATAGCAGTTCTGGGAATTAGTGGTCCAATTAAGGTGGTTTTCCCTCCTCCCCACAGTTTGAATCTCTTCTGGAAGGAGGTTGCAGTGAGGCAGGAACGTCTGGATTCCATCCAAATACTTTGATGTCTGGGTTTTAAAATAGCTTCCATCTTAGCTGATTTCACAGACTTCCTAGTGGCCCCCAAAGGACAGCTTCTGCATTGATGGATCACTTCTCCTGGGAGGCCCTGAGTGATGGAAGATGCAGAAGCAACCAATGGACTTCAAATAGCCTTAATTCTTGGTGGAGTTGAGAAGCCAGATGGAACTGGGAAGGAGACAGGGTGACAGGGAGGAAAGTTGTGTGAACATAAACTTGTCACTGTGAGAAGGAGTATACAGCTAGGAAGCCATCAGTCTCCTGGAATGGTTGCAAGCTACAGAAACTAACTTAAGCCAATCCTTATAAGAGAGTGAATTTACTTGGAAAAGCACTGTCTTATTCCACAGACCCCAAGGACTGCCAGGTTTCCTTAGGGACAAGAAACTGGAAAGTAAGCAAGGTACAAGGTATGAAATATTGGTACAGATTGTTCAAACACCATCTATTGAATAATATGTCAACTGTTTGAAATGCCACTTTTGTCACAATCTATTTTGTATGTATGTATTTGGGTCAATTTCTGGTAAAATTCTGTTCTATGTACTATTCCTCATTGTTATGGATTGAAATGTTTACCCTAAAAGACACGTGTTAAAGTCTTAACCCCAACACCAAAGAATGTGACCTTATTTGGAAGTAGGGTCTTTACAGAAGTAATGGAGTTAAAATGAGGTCGTGGAGTTAAAATGAGGTCATTAGGGTGGGCTGTAATCCAACATGACTGGTGTCTTTCAAAAGGGGGGCCCAGAGACAGAAACAGAGAGGTGACAACCAGGGAAAACAGAGAGTTGGAGTGATCTATTTGTGAACCAAGGACACCAAAGATGCTGGTCACAAGAAGCTAAGAAGTGACAAAGGATCTTTCCCTACAGGCCTCAAGGAACACATGGCCACAACTTTTAGACTTGTAGCCTCCAGGATGTGAGACTATAAATTTTTCTCTATTCATGTTTCTTTGTTATGGCAGTGGTGGGAAACTAATGTAATACTCTGGGACTATACTGTCTTAGTGATTATAGTTTCACCATATTCAAGTCACCAGTCACATTAATGCCATGGAGAATATTTTTTTAAACGGGCTAGATTAAATCCAATGTAAATGATAAATATTCTTTTAAAATTAATATTATTTAAATTTTATTTTATAATGTTCTTTTAGAATACCGTTTATTTTAGAATATTGTTTCAATATTAGTAATATCTAAAATATATTTCGGAATATTATTTTAAATTAATTTTATTTAGAAAACTCAGTTAATCATACTTTTAAAATGGGTGCACTTTACTGCATGTTAATTATATAAACAAATTAAAAAGTGCTGTAGAAACAGCACAGATTCTGATGTATCATATACCAGCTGTAGTGTGGACCTTGTGTGCATCCTAATGGCCCATGTGCTGAAGTGGGGGACTAGTGGGAGGTCTTTGGGTCATTGAGGTCATGCCTTTTAAGAGGGTTGTGGAACTCTGGCCTCTCTTCTTCTCTTTTGCTTCCTGGTCACAAGGTGAACGGTTTTGACCTGCCTCATAATTCTGCTGCTTTGTGCTGCCTCACCACAGGCCCAAAAGCAGTGAAACCAAGTGATGAAGGACTGGATCTCTATACCATAAGCCAAAATTAACCTTTCCTCTTCCTAAGTTGATTATTTCAGATATTTTATTGTAGTTAACCAGAAGCTGAAGAGCATAGTATCAAAAAGGTGGTAAAGGAGACCACTACCATTTTGCTTTTTAATGTATGTTGCATGGCTTATGCAAGCTTTGGGCTAGAGCTCTGTATATCTTTAAAATTCTTGTGACATCTCATTGACTTGTGGGCCTGGGGTGTTACACTAATGTATTAAAAACAATTTAGGCCAGCACTCCTCTAGTTGTCTAAAACTGTATTTGTGAATAAATTCTTATAACTTATGTGCAGGTTCAAGTACAGGCTGTCTGAGGTTCTGTGCGGTTTAGTAGGTCAGCTAGGTAGTAACAGCAGAACATAAAACATACTGAGCAGTAGCAATATAATGTCACAGATCACTTCCATATTTCAGCTTTAGTAAGCAGAATGGTTTCAGCTTAGCAATGTGGGCTCCCAGTATTTCCAGGCCTACAGGAGTAGCTAAAAATTCATCAAAGTAATGGAAAGATTAAATTTTAGACTCAGTATTCAATGCAAAAGAAATGAGATGGTTTGAAAGTGTCTTATAAGTATCTGATAGAGACAGGAATTGATATTTCTGAAAATGTTGTTGGCTGTGTCAAGATATATTTGAAAAGTACTTTTTTCTCTTCAAAACATTTTTAAGTTGGCTGAAGCTTTTGGTGATTAGATCCCTCCTAAGTCAGCTCTTAATAAAAGAGGGGAATAGTCATAGTGCTTAGTGACTTACTGTTACACCACACATCACACGCTCCTATGTCTCTTGACTTCTGGATCTATCCCACCATATAGGATTGAAAGGTGAGCTATTAAAGATGTTACTTGTACAATTGCTTACATAAGTGAACTCTGGTGGCTGTGGGGTTTCAGTGGTCTAAGCATGCTTTTCTTTTCCTTCTTTCCTTTGGGAAACCCACTCCCTATGGATGGGTGAAGCCATCCTCCCCCCTCCCCTCCCATAGAGATGGCATCATGACTCTGAGCTGGCCAGTTGGAGTTCCCTATTTTCCTTAACTGTCCTAAGCAGGGCATCTGGCTGAAGACTGCCTCATCCATGTGTGTCCTGGAATTTTCCCCAAAACTTTGGAGGAAAAAAAAAAAAAAGCATTCTTTTTTTCTTCTAGGATCATGAACTGTAACTATAATGTAAGCAGAGAGCTCCTAGGACCATTTTCCCCTCCTTTACTGGGAGAATCTCTGAGAATAAAGTCAACTTGAGGGAAAGGAGGGCTGAGAGGTAGAGAGAGCAGGAGATGGAGAGGTGACTGTGATTAGATCTCTTCAGGTCCTTGACTTTTCCTAATGTGACTCGATAAATACTTCACTCCCTTATTTCCTTAATCTAAACTGAGTTGCATTTCTCCTGTCTGCAACAAAATTATTACTGACAAATACATTGTGAAAATCAAGATCTTACAATTATGGAACAATAACAAAAATAAAAAAGAAATTAGGTACAAAATTAGATATACAACTGGACTGTCTTGCAGAAATTCACAATATAATTTGCTAGGCTCTTCAAAAGAACTGCAATCAGATAATTTGAAATTAAAATTATACATTTTATGGATACAATAGCATTTTATTCCCTTATCCATTTTCTATATTGAGTTTCTAGATAAATTTTTATTTGAAAAAAGTGTTCTTTGCTAAAAATATTTGAAAATGACTACATTGAGTGATCTCTCAGTGTTCCCCTAGCCTGGAAATTTTAAGATTCACATATCCTTCTCTAAATTGAACAGAAGAAAGAGAAAACAGAGAAACATCCTGGAGGAGGAAACATTAGTCTCCTGGGTTGTATTAGTTACTTTTGTGTCACTGTGATGAAATTCCTGACATAAACAACTTAAGGGAAGAAAGATTTATTTTATACCTAGTTTTAGAGGGTTCCGTCCATCATCCACTATG
This sequence comes from Castor canadensis, assembly GCF_047511655.1. Lineage (NCBI taxonomy): Eukaryota > Metazoa > Chordata > Mammalia > Rodentia > Castoridae > Castor > Castor canadensis. The sequence goes on from NC_133393.1 coordinate 141,544,568, forward strand.
GTAGGAGGGCATGGTGGAGCAGAGAATTTTACGTTGTGGCCAGGAAGCAGAGAAAAGGAGATACAGGAAGAGGCCAGGGCAGAAGGAATCCCCAAGACTACACCCCAGTGATCTACTTTCTCCAGTTAGGCCCCCGCCTCCTACCCCTCACCACCTCCTAATCATGCCATCACGTTACATGCCCATCAAGGAATGAATCCACTCATTAGATCAGAGTCCTCGTGAGCTAACTCTGGAAATTCCCTCACGGACACACTCCGCATGTTACTACTCTCCTAAGCATTTCTTAATCCAGACAAGTAGATAATGAAAATTAGTTGTAAAATCGGGGTTTCCCTTTCCTTTAGTTTTCCCTGAAGGCAGCAGTCTGCCTGGCCTTCAGCTGTGGAAGAGTCCCCATCAGAACATATGGATTCATTGGAGCCTGAGGGAGGGAGGAAGTCACTCAGAAAAAATGGCCGGAATACCTTTGAAAGGGTGTAAATGAAGATTACTGAGGTCCTCCTATTTATATGACTTCTTACCGAGTTGGACAGAAAGCTCTTCTAAACAAGCGCTGTTTGGCTACAGACACATTGTTCAGAGCTTTTCCTTCCTTCCCTCCCTCCCTTTCCCTCTCCCCCTCCTTCCTTCTTTCTTAATCATAAAGAGAAATGAACAGTTCCCCTCTCATTAGCGATGACAGGGCTATTTCTGAAGCATTCCATACTGGCTCCATTTAAGCACGAGGAGGACTTTCTGCTGTCCTCGCCTAGAGGACTTGGTTTTCCTCTCTGTTAGCTCTGAGGTAGAACGAACCACAGACATGCAGGGAAATCATGGTCTAATGAGCAGGAAGCGAGACATCTGTACCACTTGTCAGCCCCAAGGTGGATGTCTTATGCTGCTGAATGACAGAAGTAGTGGTCATTTGTAGAGCTCTGGCCACATGCCAGGCACTGCTCGGGCTCACAATCTCATTGAATGTTCTCAGGAATGCACGCAGTAAGTAAGGTTATTACCATGACCCCTCCGGGCTGTTAGTTTGTCCCATACCCTCCTGTAATGGGGGATAATTCCCCTCAGAGCACCTACTTCAACTTGGAATTATATTTCTCTGCCCCATGGAATGTAAGCTCAGCTTTGGCAAGAACTGTGTCTGTTAATTATGGCCCAGACTTAACACAGTGCCAGACATGTCATAGGTGCTTAGTCAGCGTTTGTTGAATAAACACAACCTCTTTTGAGGTGGAGAAATTAAAGCTTCTAGAGATTGAGGATCTGCTCAAGATCACACATCCAGCAAACAGTGGCGCCAGGATCAGAACTCATGCTCTTCTTACTTCTACCTCTCAGAGAGAAAGTCTGGCTTCCAGATCCCTTATATTGATGCTACTCTGGGCAGGGAAGTGACAGTGAGCAGCGTGGCTTCACAGAAACATCATGTTATTTCAGTAACCAGGGTGAGAATCCTGTGGGACTAGAGTGGAAAAAGATGTGGGAGAACTTAGAGATGAATTTGTCATCTGTACTCACCCATGGGCAGTCCCTGGTACCCCATTTCCGTTGTTTCTAGAAGACAGGCACTTAGTACATAGTTTTCCCCAGATGTCCTTGTGTTGTCAATAGAGGGAAAGTGTTTCTTTCATAGGAATGGCTGACTTGAATTGAGAAAGCTAATTTACTAACTGGTCTTGATAGAGGTACTACGGACCTCTTCCTAAGTGATGATGTCCATCTACTTGTCTTACAAGAAAGAATGGAGAGAGTGAGTGCTTCCCCTCTCTCTAAAATGTGATGAGTCACAGCTCTAGGGCCACTCTCTCCAAACCCAAAGTTTTGCTGTCATTTCACTGTGTTTGTACCAACAGTGAATCGTGTTTGTTTTTAAACCTGCTCAGTTTGTTATACTTCTTATTGTAAGTACCAATTAATTGCCAATTAAATACTTTAAAAAATGTTACAAACTGATGAAATGTGAGTGCAGAGTATTTTTTTAGTGGAAATTAGACTGAATGTTTCAAAAACTAGTAAAGAGGTGCTTAAAAACACTGCAATTGAAATACTTCTGTGATTTAAAAATGTATCAAACGTTTAGGAGGATTCTGAAATCAGATTTGTTTTGTGAGTATCTTTTGAGTTTTGTTTCATTTTAAAGAAACAAATAGAATATTTTAGGTAATGCAAACTAGATGTGATTTATGCCAGAATGAAGACGTGGAATTCTGATTAGCACATCAATATTCAAAGAAAAATCCTTGGCCCAAATATCACAAATATGCAACCAGCCAGAGCTCTCGGGAGGCAGAAAGCTGCTTTGAGCTTTAAGTCTGAGGCAGGGGTAGAGTGGTGCCTGTAGCATGGGACAGAGCAGAGAAGGTTCAGAGAGCTTATAGAAAAGTGCTCACATTTCTGTTTCTCTTTTCTCAATCATTGTGTGCCTCCAACTGTGGAAATAGTCATGACCCTGTAAAGTAGGACAGAGAAAAGGCCCTGAGGGTGAAGAGTTGAGGGAAATAGGTGGGAGACTGACTAGCCAGGGCATTCACCTCTCCAAACATCCTGATGATGATATTTATCCCTGAGGGCACTTTCCCTGAAGGTGATGTACCAGACAGAAGAGGGGCCCCAGCTGTCTTTCAAAGGGATGATTCTGTTAATGACAGCAGTGCAGTCTGTGATCAGAATACTTCCAAGTCTTTGTGTCCCATGTGAAAGAATCCATAGCAGGACACATGGGTGTAATTCGAGTTTACTAAAAGTTGGGGAAGGGAAATACAGGTAGAAGCCAGGAAACAGAGAGAGTGTGCTTCTTTTCTCCAGTTGCTTTTAAAACTTATGTTAACCTATGGGAAGGGAGGAACCAGGTGATTCCCATCCAAAAACCAATGAGTAGGAAAGGGCATGGGTGGTTCCCAGGCCAGGTAAGGGTGGTCTGAGCTATCCCTGGGCCAGGCGTGGGCAACCTACATACACATACAATATTAAGTCATATATTTTTTATGAGCCCAAAACTTTCCCTAACTCTAGTCTACCTCAAATTCTCCCGAGAGATAAGATCCCTAAAAAATCTTTTTGAGGTTGTTGAAGGGCTGGAGTTCTCTTTCCATTGAATCTGCTTTGAGCTGACAAAGGGCAGCAGACCCTACCTACAAAGGGAAAATTGTCTCTCCTATTTCTCTCTCTTGGGGCTTATTTGGACATAAGTTGTCTTAATTTTGTCCGATATAATCAAGGTTCCTCATGGAGATCAGCTGCAGAGATCAATAGCCCTTTCACCTCATGATTTGGGTCCTAAAGGCTTTTATTCTGGAAGAGATGAATCTGGTTTAGAAGGCATGACTTGAACATGAATAATGACAGGAGCGTCAGAAGGGGCCCTGCCAAGTGTGGCAGGAAGGATAAAGAATTTATATTTTTATTTTGAAAAGTGACAGTCTTAAGGTTATTTTTTATAGATGTCTATACCTGCAACTATTTTTGACCCTTGAATGGCCCTCTGTTTGGACTGTCACGGTAGTGGGCAGTTAAGGACTATTTGAGGTAAAAATATTTACATTCTGGGCCAGGTTTATCAGGGGGCAGGTGTCAGTCCAATTAGAGGGTATAAACATCAACAGGAATCAGTTTTATACAGAAAGAAGACTGAGAGTGTCCCTAACAGAAGATAGGTACCATTGAAAGTAGAACACAAGAGAGAGTATAAACAACTCTGAGAACTTTATTAAAAGGACAGACCTGGAGCTAGTAGAGATGGTCATGTTGCCTTTGCTTAAACAGAAGGCCCTGGCCACAGACAAGAGTTTGTCTTTTGCCAGAAGCCTAGAAGGCTTAAATATTAGAGCACATATGTAAGAACCCCTTTTTAAAATCTCTTGGCTTTGGTTAATTTTACAAGTCTGGCATAGTTGACTTTATCTATATCTGGAGAAGTCCCCTCATTTGTGTAGTACTTTTGAACTGTATTCTTTTAAAACTGTTTCTCTGAAACTAAAGCAGATACCTTAAAGCAACTGAGGCCAATAGGAAAAGGGGAACAGGTACTAGAGAAAAGGTGAGATCAAAAAGAATTAACCTAGAAGGTAACACCCACGCACAGGAAATCAATGTGAGTCAATGCCCTGTATAGCTATCCTTATCTCAACCAGCAAAAACCCTTGTTCCTTCCTATTATTGCTTATACTCTCTCTACAACAAAATTAGAAATAAGGGCAAAATAGTTTCTGCTGGGTATTGAGGGGGGGAGAGGGAGGAGGCAGAGTGGGTGGTAAGGGAGGGGGTGGGGGCAGGGGAGAGAAATGAACCAATCCTTGTATACACATATGAATAATAAAAGAAAAATGAAAAAAAAAAAGTAGAAAAGAGGAAAAATAGAAAAAAAAAAAAACTGTTTCTCTGAATAGTTGTCTCTGAAGATTCTGCCAATTTGGCAGTTTTGTCCCTTAGAAGCAGTAGTAGCTTCTCCCAGAAAGCCAGACTTTGTCACATGGAGGAGGGGGAGTCACACATCAAATAGATAAGAAATCAGTGCCAATGCAACCTTTTTGGCCAAATTAAGCAACAAAGAGATTTATTTAAAAATGGCCCATAGGCTGGGCTTAATTAAGTCTAATTGTCTGTCCCATAGAGGATGTACTGACACCTTTAAATTGTTGTAAAATCAATGGACAACAGTTATAAGCTTTTATAAGGAAAATACACAATGACCCCAATACTTAAGACTGTCTGTCCTGGTTGACAGATAAGCACTTGTCAGAGTCATTTTTCACGGGCTTGTCTGTTAAATGCTCCTGACATATCAGAACTATTAAGTATTAAGTTTGAAATGACAAGACTTAAAGTAAACATGGTTAACAGTTTAGCAATTAACATAACCATATAATTACTTCTAATTGTACCTAATTTTACTAAACTTGTCTTGGAACAGTCTCTTTTTTATAACTATTTTCGAAGGCTTGTATACTTTTATTTTATTTTATTTTATTATTCATATGTGCATACAAGGCTTGGGTCATTTCTCCCTCCTGCCCCCACCCCCCTCCCTTACCACCCACTCTGCCTCCTCCCTCTCCCCCCCACCCCCTCAATACCCAGCAGAAACTATTTTGCCCTTATCTCTAATTTTGTTGAAGAGAGAGTATAAGCAATAATAGGAAGGAACAAGGGTTTTTGCTGGTTGAGATAAGGATAGCTATACAGGAGTTGACTCACATTAATTTCCTGTGCGTGTGTGTTACCTTCTAGGTTAATTCTTTTTGATCTCACCTTTTCTCTAGTTCCTGGTCCCCTTTTCCTATTGGCCTCAGTTGCTTTTAAGGTAACTGCTTTAGTTTCTCTGCGTTAAGGGCAACAAATGCTAGCTAATTTTTTAGGTGTCTTACCTATCCTCACCTCTCCCTTGTGTGCTCTTGCTTTTATCATGTGCTCAAAGTCCAATCCCATTGTTGTGTTTGCCCTTGATCTAATGTCCACATATGAGGGAGAACATACGATTTTTGGTCTTTTGGGCCAGGCTAACCTCACTCAGAATGATGTTCTCCAATTCCATCCATTTGCCAGCGAATGATAACATTTCGTTCTTCTTCATGGCTGCATAGAATTCATTGTGTATAGATACCACATTTTCTTAATCCATTCGTCAGTGGTGGGGCATCTTGGCTGTTTCCATAACTTGGCTATTGTGAATAGTGCCGCAATAAACATGGGTGTGCAGGTGGAAGGCTTGTACACTTGAAGAACATAAGGCACCTAACATTTTTTCTGTTATTAACATTACTACTTATTCATTAATAAAAAGTACAAGTCCCTTACCCCAATCCAAGTACTCAGTAAAAGATAATAATAAACCCTGGACAGCACAGACATGATTTGTTTGGCATGATTTAAACGTTAAAAAACAGCAATTTACACTTAGTATATCACATGACCACTTTTGCTTTTAACAAAGCAATAATCAGACATGATAAAAAATACCTAGGATTTTTCATTAAGAAATACAGTAAGACTAACTTTACTATTGCAACAGCAAAATTTAAGTCATTAACTATAAACTCTCTTCATTTCTCCTTCAAGTTGCTGTTTTGTGTCTTACACTGAGCAGGTCAAATTTGAGCACATACTCATTTAGAGTAACAGACTTTCATTTAGAGTGATAGATTTTCTAGGTTCCTTTGAAGTCATAGAAAATTGGTAATTCCATAACAGGATCACATCACATATTACAAAGACATGAAATGTCACTATGGAACAGCTGTCCTCAACAGTTAGACTCTGGAAAACCTGCAAGTTTTCCAGACTTGTTGACCATGGAATAGTGCTCAGATACATGAGAAAATCTTTTACTCATGTATATTAAATATTAAAGGTTAACATTGTAACTGTTAACCTTTTCCATATGGAAAGCAAAACAAAAATAAATTATCATTGCTTTGCATAAAAGAACATTAAATGACTCTAAAACTCTTATTACCATTTGGAGATGTTTAAGACCCAAAAGTGATAAAGATGCAGACATGTTTCTTTTACATGGTTTATTTGAGCAGGATTGAAGCCACAGTTCAAGTGACTGTTTACAAGCCGTGCAATGGTTTAACAATGTGCTCAATTAAAAGGCTACATGTAGAAGCTTTAAGAATTAAATAGACTAATATAAATTACTGGTTAGGCTAATAGAGTATTTTATGTGCAATACACTGTCTTTTCAGGAATGCAGAGAAATTTTACAAGCAAACAACTGAGACTAAATACTTCACAAAAAACCTCTGCTATTAACTTAACAGAAGTTTCTTGTAGGAAGAGGCTGAGATACTTAGATGTAATATTGATCAAGTGTATGTGACAGAAGTGAACTACATTGGTGTAGTGGTACATGCCTGTAATCCCAGCACTAGGGAGGCTGAGGCAGGAGGATCACAAGTTTGAGGCCAGTCTGGTCTACATAGTGAGACCCTGTCAAAAAAAACAAGGAGGCTGGAAGCATGGTTCAAGTGGTAGAGCACCTGCCTAGCAAGTAGGAGGCCAAGGAGCAAAGGAGGAAAGAAGGGAAGGAGGAAAGAAGGAATTACAGGCACATGGTACTATGCCCAACTTCTTTAAATTCCTTACCAGCAATAGGGCCAGGAAGGCTTCCAGTGGACCACACCAATAGTAAAAACTTTTACTTCGTGGTGTTCATTTACTTAGGATTTAACTTACCTGCATTATGTTACCTTTTTATTAGCACAAATAATTAAGAGTTGACTCTGTTATTTCAAGAAGTTAAGCATAAAGCTAAGATGCACAAGGAGGAATGCAAGCAGTCAATATTGGATTATATAATTAAATAAGATACCTAACACATTGAGGAGCCAGTAGCAGCATCACAGTTTAATCCTTGAATTTTGGTTAGGTAAAGTAACAGGTTAGTGGTTGTGAGTACTATCAATATAGTACTGACAATTAAAAACCCTACATTTTTCATTAGTTAGGTGAAGACAGTGTCAAAAATCCCAGATAACCCCTGTTTTAATGCTCAACTGTATATCATATTTATAAAACAATGTTTATCTAACCAATGTTAGATAAACCAATTTTTGTCATAAACAGCAAAAATGTCAAAAAAACTTACTAGATAGAATGTACCTTGGATAAAAGAGCAATAGTTGTCTACCTGTATATACTCAGCTCTGTAAATAATTTTATAAAGGAGAATTAACTACCAAATCCAAATTGAACCAAGGTAAGCTTGGCTGATACAGACTGTGGTCAGTTTTCCCTAAAACTGTCCTTTGCTAGCTTCAGCAAGAAGATGTGGGCGGAAAACTCAGCATTGTGTGGCTGTGCGGGGAGAGCCAGCAGCACGCGTGCACATCAGGCCATGGGGTTATAGTCAGCTTGTAAACTGAGAAGAATGGAGAAACAAATTTATCTTTTAAAAAGATAATATTAAAACAACGGGGTTAATGTCTCAAGTGATTAGATACAGAAACAGAGATAAGGGAGTAAACATAAAGTTAGGAAAATCAGTGACTGAGAGTCATGGGTTGGATATCAATAAGAAATCACATCCTAGACTGCTGATGTTAACAGAATGGCTTGGGACACACTGCAGAGTTGTTTACCTGCATGTAGCCTCTGGAGCCCAAGAACAACAGGCTTAGTCATCTAGAGTTAATGACACGCAAAACCCAGTAGTTTAGGGATTAATCACCTTTTAGCTGGCCCCAGTAAAAACTTGAAGTTTCATCATCCCATCTGGAGGGTAATTTTTGTTTGGTTTTGGTAAAACTTTGTACCAAAAATCCCTGACAGTTACCTTGATAAAACAGAAACCTATTTTTAAATACACATTAGTACCTTAAATTTTGATGTCAGAAAATTTTCTAGGCAAATGTATTAAACTTACAAGCTTTAAGATCTTAATTTGTATCTTGAAACAACCTTTGTAAAAACCCCAATTTAGATAATACTGTTTTAAATAAATGCTTAGCAACCTTATACTTAAGACTCAGGAAGAAGAGTAAATTAAACTATCCCCCCCTTGTTTTTTTTTGCAACAGTAATTTACAAGAACACATGGGTTAATAAATGTAATTATAAAAGAGAGTTGAATGTAAATTACACTCATGAAAGAATGAAACAGATTATTGTTCAAAAACTCTTTTTAGTCTGAAGGCAGAGGATAGTTAGAACTGGTTGGGTTAGAACTGTAGATAACTTTTTAAATAACAGTTTTATATATTAACTTTACAAAAGTAGTTTAAGAATCATTCTAAAGATATCTAAACACACACAGATGTTTTGAACTAAGCATACCAAAAAATGTCAATTTAAGCATGTATGTATGAGCTCAAAAAAGTAAAAATCAAGTGGCCACAATTGGTAGGAGACAGACTAAGACATAGAAAGCACACAATGGCACACAAAACAATCACATTAATTGGGAGTACATTCTTAAATAACTTTTTGTTATTTAACCAAAAAAAATCATCTAGATTTTTAAGTAGTTTATAAGAGATCTTTAACACAAATACCCTGTTCTTTGTCCAATCTTTAACAGATTAATGCATTAAAAACAACATGTGTTAAAAACTATATTAATTTAGAGAATTTTAACTACAAGTTAGTGAGAGAAACCAAGAGTCATAAGTGTGTTGTCATTTATTCTTGTTAGGGGATTAAAGGTATTTGTTTAAAACAAAGGAAAAGGAACCAGAAAAAGTAAAATGAGTTAAAAAAGATGATAGAAATAAGTAAAAATACATAAAATTACAATAAATGTAAGTGAATTAAATTTCAAATTACAAGACACATTTTAGATTAATTTAATTTGAAGTCCAATTTTATGCTGTTTATTAGCGATACACCAAAAAGTATAAGGGCAAGAAAGGTTGAAAGAGAAAGGTGAAAAAAGACATTGCAGGAAAATATTAACTAGTGAAAGCTGATTTAAGCTATGTTCATATTTGACAAATACACTTTGAGATAAAAGGTATAATTAGGGATAGTGTATCATTTACACTATAATAATAAAACTTCAATTTTTCAAGAAGATAAAATAATATATTTAATATGTATAAACCAATAAAAGGCTCAAAGTACCTAAATCAAAAATTAAAAATATAATTATAGACAGAAATCATAAATCTGACATATAACAACAGGAGATTCCAACCTAACTCTCTTATATTATTGATAGGAAAACCAGAACATTTTAGCAAGTTTGTAGAACTTTTGAAAAAAGTACACAAATTTCTGCATTTAGTTATTAGCGAATATGCATTCCTTATAAGCACAGATGGCATGTATTTAAAACAAATCATGTATTAAGCCACAAAACAAATCTCAACTAATTTTAAGGAAATCTCTGACAACAAAATGTTAACTTAGAAATTACAAAACTTCATATCCTTGGAAATTATAAAGTATACTTCTGAAGGTAATGACATAGCTCACATTAGACTACTTCTCGCATCAAAATATCTAGGCAAGCTAGAAAATACATGAAAAAAATCTGCTTAAAGTCATGAATGAACTTCAGAGACATCCAAATCTTGAGTGCCTCAAAATCCCGGAAAAGAGGGAATCACAGAGAGGATAGTTGTCGTTCTACAGCCACTTCCCCTTCCCAGGCATTTGCCAGTTCTAGACATGAGACCTTGAGAACCCAGTCAAAGGGTCATGGCAGAAGGGCTGCTAACAAGAGGCAGAGATTTTGTGCTATAGATACTGAGGGACCAAGATCCTAGGGAGAAGGGAGAAGTGGTGAATTGAACTCATACATGGTCACTTTCCCTCTGAGATATTTGCAAATTTCTGAAATGGCTTAAGACAGGAAACAAGATTTTTGGGACAGTCTTGTGGTGTTGAAGAAAACAAGGGTTAAAATTTTTAGGGTGTGGGTGGAGAGGAGCCCTGAATAAACCCCCAGGTTCTCTATCTCCTTTTCTGGGACTACGGTAATCAGAATTTCTGTTGTATTGTGTCCTTAGTTTATTCTCCAAGTGACTCTCTACATTCATAACTCCATACCTACCTTCAAATCTGCATTTCTTAGGATTATCTTTTAGATAGGAAAGTGGTTTCTTACCACCCCAATTTCACCCAATTTGGCCTTGGCAAGAAGTCAAAACTCACTGGCCTTGTGCTTTCCTTAAGTTCAACATCACAGTTGTATTAATCTAGTTAATAGTACATGAAATTGTCCCCTCTCAGGAGGTACAAAGGTATTGTAATAAATCAGCATTCTTATACCTAGCACACCATTACATTACCTCTCCTTCTTGGAAGTCCCACACATACTCTTTGATGTTACAAGCTTAAGAAATCATTACTTACTTTGGTTGAACTGCCATTTGCAATTATATTCTAATTTAATAATTAAAATCTATTTATTAATGAACCTCCTCTTCTCTGCTTGGCTATTTGTGGCAGCTAGCTTTAAGATGGTTCTGGCATTCCTACTCTTGCATCTTCCTTACTACATTGAATATGGCTGGCCTACACAATCAATAGGATATTGCAGAAATGATAGGGTTTGACTTTTGAGGTTAGGTCATGGAAGACATGTGGCTTTCCTCTTGCTCTTTCTTGGAGCATTTGCTCTGGGGGAACAGCCATCATACGGTGAGGATACTCAAGCAGCCCATGGAGGAGGAACTGAGATCTCTTATAAACAAGATTCAGTGCATGAACCATTTGGAAGTTGATGCTCCAGCTGCAGTCTATCATTCAGATTAACGTGTCTCTGAATCTTCACTGCAACCTTATGAGCTAGGTTGCTCCAGAATTCATTACCCATAAAAACTGTATGAAATCACAAATCATTGTTCGGGCTAATTTGTTATGCTGTAATAATATTAATACACTGTCCTATTTCCTTGTTTGAATTCCTGAGTTCTTTCTTCTTCTTGCTTTCATCTGACTCTCAGGTGTATATCAATGTAATTGAGTTCTTTCCATGGTTCCAATTTCAGTGCATTTATTGAGTACTCTTTCTTTTTGGCATTAGCTGTTTCAGAGATGGAAAGATGCTTCTGCAAGACTGGTTTGTTCTATTCTCAAGACACAGTACAGGGAGTTTAATTTGCAGGCTAGATGTGGCCTTGGAGTCTGTTCCTTGGGAGAATATTCCTGAAGGGGTTTCAGGTGCTGGTCTTTCTCAATCATCTGGAAAGCCACATGAAATGGAATCAGTTTATTTTGGACTTGAAATCAAGGTTATATTTTTACTAATTGGTGAAAGGAGCAGTGGGTAGACTTTGGCTGTCAGCAGTAGATTCTTCTTTGCTGATCCATGGAAAGAGACTTTCTTTTCCTGGCTAGTGCCTTCTCAGATGGCTTTTTAAATGCTGGGCTTTCAACTAAGGATGTGTGGTTGAGAGTTGAGCTGTTGGAAAAGGCTCTTGCAGACTTGTGGACACTCTGGTGAACTCATGTCCTTCCCCCTGAATTTTCCTCTGTATCCTGTTGAGTTCATTTCTTGAAAACTCATAAATGTTTGCTCAAGATGTTCAATTTGGATGGCTGAAGTATTATGTTCATTAGAATCAGCATTTTTGTCCCTCCCTAGCCGCAACAGCTGAACATTTTTTATGGGAGGAGAACGTAAGTTCTAAGGTCCAACTGATCCCTGTCTCTGCTTGTGCTGCTCTTGGTTTTGGGACTGTGATGGGCTTCACAGCTGTCTGTGCTAAAATGCCTCGTGTCTTCCCATGAAAATGAGAGCTGCCCTTTCCTTAGTGTTTGCTTGGGTTAGGCACCATGCTAAGCAATTTCCCAAAAGCCCACTGAACATTCCACAAATCTGTTGGGTGAGGACCGTCACTGTCATTTTGTAGGTGGGGAATGAGGCTGGGATGGGTGAAGTAATTTATTGGAGAAGCTACCATTCTTCAGTGAATGGATAGAGATTGATTCCTTAGGCCAGGAAGTTCTGAAGCTGGTTTGTTTTATGGTTATAGCACAATGAGGCCACCCTTGATATACCAGTAATTCTTTTACCCTTTTGCCGGGACAGCCCATGGAAAGCTGAAGGGGATGCAGTGGTGTCCACCTGCAGGCTAAAGCCCATACCCAGGAACCCTGTCTCCTCACACAAAACATTGACTTTTTCACCTGGAAGAGCTTAAAATAGCAACCACTACAACCATGACCACAAAGACAACAGCACAGGTCATTCAAGCAATTCAAGCCTTCTCTGGTAAAGTCTATATTGAGGAGGCCTATACACTTCATTCTCTTGAGGCATGTCAACTGTGTGTAAGTGCACATGTGTGTGAGTGTGCGTATGTGTGTTGGATCTGAGGGTGTGTTTGTGAAGCCTATACTCAAGTATTCCTGCTAGCTTTTCTTCTCTCCCTGCCCTGTCCCACCACCCTGGGTACAATTGCCTGGTGGTCATTTCCACTGGAAATAGCACCTTACATCCAGGATGCATCAGCCATTCCAGTTGGGTGTTGCCAATACCTTGTTGTTGCTCTACTGCATAGGAGGTATTCATCTGATGATGTGAGGGCCTCAGCCCCAGCACGGAGGGACTGTCTATATCTATGCCCTGTGGGTTTCCTCTAGCAGTTCCCCAATGTCTTTAGAGGCAAGGGGGCATGGTCCTTCAGTGAGGGGCTATGGAATCAGGTCACCCTTGATGGCTCTCCTGTTTTTACTCTGCATATGTGTGTAGATTGACCTCTCTGAATCTTGGCTTTCTGCTTATGAAACGGCGACCATATGATACTGATCCCACGGCTGACAGTGAAGATTACAAGTGCCTTTAAGCACTCATGGTAGTGTCATTGGGGAAACTGAGACCTTTTTCTTTTCTTTAATCCAAACATCTTATTTTCTTTATCCTGCCCATGCCTTGAAAACAGAGGGAATGTCTTGTCTTGAAACCAGCAGCTCAAGCTTCTAAGGTATCTTAGTTCTCACGGACTGTGGACAAAATGCTGGTCCAGTCGCAAATTTCCTTCATGGATTTCTGGGTCTAGCTCAGTGTTAGAGAGCTCAGTAGCCTCACTACCAGCACTGACCTTCTAGTAGAACCTTGTTCTTCTCCCCCCGTGTGTGACATTGTCTTGATGTCCGGGAGGAAGGGTCACCTGTGTTGTGCTGCCTACACCACCATCCTCATCAGTTTCACTTGTAATTAGGTCAAGAAACAAACTTATGAAAGGGCCAGGGAACACAGACTGGCCATTCAGGCTGAAAGTCATTTTAAAAATGTTTAGAATCATGGAATGTGAGTGCTGACAAAGGGCTTTAGTGCTAACCCCATTGTTCAGAAGAGGAAACTAAGGCCAGAGAAGGGAGACTGTACAGCGTGGTCTCGAGGGCTGCTTGGATGACATCCTGGATCCTGCACTCACTTGCTATGTGATCTTGAGCAAGTCACAGAATGTGACAAATGTTGATCTGTCAAGTGGGAATGCTAACAGTACCTGCCTCACTGTGGAGCCATGGAGGGGACGCAGTGAGACCTCGGGTGTGTGTGCGTGTGTGTGAGTGCACGTGTGTGTGTGTGTGTGTGTGTGTCTGCTTAGCTCTCAGCCTCTCCTCTGGCATTGGGGAAATGCTTAGCCAGCACTAACTCATTCTCTGTCCTCACTATTCCCATTCCTTGTCCTTGCCTTGCAGTCTTCTCTGCTGCACCCAAGAGCTGTAGCAGGTCACTCACTTCATCCTTTCCACAGTCCCCACCTAGAATTTGGGAACCTGGCAATTGCTTAAATATTTTAAAGGCTTCCAGAGAACCTCAAGTCATGTATGCTGCTCAGATTTTTTGGACAACTTTGGTTTTCCCTATTTCACTAAATAAACATGGCATACTAATGATGACAATAACAACTGTATAATTACACTTATTATAGAGAACAATAGCCAGCTGTGAATTCTCACAGCAACACTCTGGAGCAGGTTCTGTTTTTATCACTGTAGTTACACAGATGAAGACATGGAGACACGAGAGACTGAGTACATTTCTAGGGGTCACAGTTGCTAAGCTGATAAGATGGTGGAGCCATCTGGTTTGGGGGCACCACCTTCCATTGGTACACCTTTGTTATAATTCTCTCTTGCCTACTTATCTATTTATTTTTTGGAGGTACTGGGGTTTGACTCAGGGCCTCATGCTTGCTAGGCAAGAACTCTGCCAATTGAGCCACTCCACCAACCCTTTTTGGTAATGGGTTTTTTTTTTTTTTAATTTTTGAGATAGGATCTCGTGAACTGTTTGCCCAGGCTGGCTTCGAATCATGATCCTCTTGATTTCTGCCTCCTGAGTAGCTAGGATTACAGGTGTGAGCCACTGGCGCCTGCCTTTCTTACTCTATTTAAAAAGGATCATTCTCTTTTCTCTTGTCTTTTTAAATCCACATTGGCTTTACAAGTTTTATGGGCTACTACCTAGTTTTCCGGTTTGGATCCTGGGGTGCATGAGAATGGGTGTGGGGCTGGTGGCTTCTCTTTAGATAGAACTGGAGCTGACCCAGTCCTACTAGTTAGCTCCAGATTCCTGACAACTGGTATTATTTGCTACGTTCTCTTCTTCCATTTAGCAACTTCATCTCAGATGGAATAGTTTATAGTTTGGTTTTTTTAAATGGCTTTAAAAAAAACTTTGAGGGTTGGAGGTGATGGGTGGAAAAACAGGCAGGGCAGAGGAAAAGGTCTTTATTTTCTAGTCTGGTCTCATTTAAAAAGTTCTTTTTGCTCTGTCCTTAACATTCGGGCTCTCCCACTTAGCTCTCATTAGTGGTTTGCCCTCACTGTTTATTTTGTGATCCACGGCTGAAGTGATGTTTTCTCAAAAGAGAATTATCCACACTACATCTCCTTCTGGCTGCGTGTTTACCACCCTCTCTGTCAAAGCATTCTTTGTGTGGGGCGGGGGGAGGGGGACAAATGTTTATTCTGGTTAACAGGGATGCCATCGAGGGGGTGTCTGTCAGATGGGGCAGGGACACGGTGGGCTACCATTAGAATACCCTGACATGATCCCCATTACAATATGTTTTTCTTGGCAGCGTAGTCACTTAAGTAGTGGTCTAGCACTCCACTCGGGATCCTTGTGTGGGTGAAGTCCATCACAGTTTCTGTTGTTTCAGTGAAAACTCCTTACACTGTCTCCAGAGATGGGGCTCATTCCAAGGCAATCTCACTGGTAAACAAAAATGCTTGGGTCCCACAGTGTGAGGCTGGACTGTAGGGGCACCCACCGTGTGCTTTCTGGATCTCAGGTAGTCAGGGGTCCTTGCTTCTCTCCTTTCTCTGGGGCTGCACCATCTTCTTCTAATCTCCGTTTCCTTGTCTACATACAGAAGCATCACAAAGAGGTATGCTCAAAAGTGAACGGTCCATGTTTAATTCTCACTATTGCCACTTCCTAAACTTTTGGCCACCTCTGTTTCCTCTTGAGTGAAATGAGTGTCACCTGTCTTCCGGGTTGTCGTGAGGATGAAGTGAGTTGACACCTCTTAAGTACTGAGCACAGTGCCTGGTGCTGGTCGGTGCTCAACCCATGTTTAATGTTGTCTTGTGACAGCTTCCTTTGCCCTCAGGTGGCGTTACCACTACTACTAAACTAATAGATATCAAGCTTTTCAGTATTTTACAAACATGTTCCTTTTACCCTCATAAAAATTATTTTGAAATAGTTACTTTGGAATCCCTACATTATAGATAATGAAACTGAGATTCAATGGCACTCAGTAGATTGTCCAAAGTCACACAGGCCAACTGGACTCAAATCTGCTTCTGTTGGACTTCATCACCTGCTGAGGATACACGGTTGTATCAGTCCACGACTCCACAGCCTACGGTGCTGTTCACAGTTCTCAGCCTTGGCTTCTTGGTTTCTTAGTTCAAGTTCTCAAGAGGAATGTGATGGGCTCAACCTACAGATGTCTTCCTTCTGGGTTAGGTGAGTACCCTCACATCAGTCAGCTATGGCCAGAGGGGCAGGGCCATGTGGCTCTAACGTGATGATTTAAACCACTAAGTTTGGGAGCTCTACCCAGAAACAGAAGGCAGGCACTAAAACTCCTCCTAACTTGCACCCCATTCAATTCCCAAATTGTCTCCTTGTCCTGTCCAAGGGTGAGGGCAATGCAGGTGGTCCTGTCTGCCTCGCCCCAGCTGTGCTTGGCTCAGGCATGGGGACCTTCACTGACAGACACAGTCCTGCTCACTTCTGGAATCGATCTACCCAGTGTTGGCAGTACATCCAGTGCCCTGTGTCTGCCAGTGGGTGGGGTCTGGAAACTAGTCTGGCAGCCCTGCATAACAAGTATCCATGTGTCCGCCATGCTTGTCTCTTCCCTCCCTCCTCCCCTTGCTAAGTCTTCCTGATGATGCTTGTGCCTGGTTCTCGGCATGTACCCTGGTTCTAATACTGGTCTCAGACTCTTTTTATGGGCCTACTTGCCTAGCACATTCCGTTCTTCCCCACTCCCCAGGGCCCCAACCACTAGCTGATATTCTGCCTTAATCTAAACATATAACTGTGAAGCACAGATGTGCTCAAAGAACTCTTTCTGCCACTACCCATCCACCTGTCAAATCAGGCTCTTTTGCATATATGTATATATATAAGCAAATAAAATATAATATATATTAAAACTTTATGTGGAAAATCTCAAACATACACATAAAAATGCAGAATCCTATAATAAATCATCACCATGTACTCATCACCAAGTTTTAACAATGATCCAATCATGGCCAAACTTGTTTTATCTATACTTCTACTTAACTTCTCCCAATGCTATTCTGAAGTAAATTCAGACATGGCATCATTGCATCTGTAAATATTTCAGTGAAAATCTCTAAACTGTAGGAGTGCTTGTTTTAAACTCTATCACAATATCATCATCACACCTGTGCATACTTACTATCATCAAATAATCCAGCCAGTTCTTATATTTCCAGTGGCTTTAGAAATTCTTCAGTTTTTTTTAACAGTCTGAGTCAGCATCCAAATGAGGTCTGCATATGGTGATTTGTTGGTGACCTGTCTAGATTTTTGACTTCATCTCTCTTTTTTCCCTTGTACTTTATTTCTTCGTGAAATTGGGTCACTTGTCTTTCAGCGTTTCCTACTTGAGACTTGTTGATGGGACATTGCCAGGTAACTTGGTATTTGGATAAAAAGGCTTGATCCTGTTTAGATTTGATTTCCATTGGCAAGACCACTTTGATGGTGGCAGTGGTCTATGAGGGGCTCTGTTCTGAAGGTATCGTAGCTATTAATGCTCAGTGTTGAAATTTGCTAATTTATTAGAGCTTAAAAATGTTTTATCTATACTTCTACTTAACTTCTCTATGTGTCCACCATGCTTGTCTCTTCCCTCCCTCCCCCCTTTGCTAAGTCTTCCTGATGATGCTCGTGCCTGGTTCTCGGAATGTACACATAGAGGTTTGAATTTTGTGGTTCCTTCTTTATTTGTTAGGTGACTTGCTTTTGAAAAAGAAACTTTACCTCATCTACCATCTGGCTACTAATGGCATAGAGAAAAAAAGCAGAATAAATAGTCAACCCTTTTCCTCTCCTGCACTGATTTATGAAGGTGGCTTCATTGGCATCCTCCAATAGAGAAGCACGGTTGAAGCTCGTGAAATTAAATGTTTCCATTCATTTCAGTTATTATCTTTATTCATTCTCAAACTGTTCCATCTTTGGTTAGGGGAAGCCTCTTCAAATTGACTTGAGTCCTTTTAACACCCTCTCCCTGCTTGGCACATTGATGGGAGCCTAGACAAAGCCTGAGTCCTCTGTACCATTTGTATGCTTCGCAAAATATCTGGCACACAGTGAGCATTCATCTATGAATGTTATGATTTTTTATGGAAATCTTAGCCTCCTAGCCAGCCCCAACTTCTTTTTCATTCTTGCACCTGTATCCTCAGCTCCACTCTTCTTACTAATCTGCCTCCCAGGAGAAGAAGAGACATAACTCATCAATGAGATTGACACCCGGGGAGGTGAACAAACACAGCCTATCTCTGTATTCTGTCTCTAAAGGATGGGCTTTGTCCCTGATCTGTGTGCTCCACTTGCAGCTGCCTCGCCATGGGGTGAGCAGCCCAGGGCAGGGCGAGCATCTGGAAGAGGTGGAGAGGGGCAGGGTATTCTGCAGGTGTATCTGAGGCTGAGGGTAAATTTAACTCAGCAGGGAAGGAGAAGAGTTCTCCTTTGGCTTTACATCTAAGCCATGTTCTCTGATCCAGCCAGTAAGCTCATGTGTTGTTCTTCTTCTGACTCCTTTTCTGCTTATTGAATGGCTTGCTATGTATCGTGATTTGTCCTTCAGATGACCGTGTACTGGAAACAGTATGGCAGTGTTGAAGTGTTAGAACCTTTAGGAGGTGGTGCCTAGTGGAAGATGGTTAGATCATGGGATTAATGCTGGTTTTGCAGACTTGATTAATTCCTATAAGAATGGGTTGTAGCTGGGTGTGGCAGCTCACACCTTTAATCTTAGCTACTCTAGAGGTGGAGATTGGGAGGTTAGCAGTTCAAGGCCATCTCAGGCAAAAAGTTCTCAAGACCCCATCTCAACCAATGAAAACTGTGTGTGTGGTATGCACCTGTCATCTCAGCTACACTGGAAGTGTAAAAAGTTGGATAGCACTCCAAGCAGACTGGGCATAAAAGTGAGACTCCCCCTATTTGAAAAATATAAAAGCAAAAAAGGGCTGGAGGTGTGGCTCAAGTGGTAGAGCACCTGAGTTCAAACCCCAGGACTGTCCCCGCTCTTCCCAAAAGAATGAGGTGTTACAAGGAATCTTGGGACTGCCCCTGGACCCTCTTCTACACGTGGCCATTCCCCATTCCATTCCTCCACCATATTGTGCTGCAGCCAAGAGGCCCTTGCCAGTATTCTGGAACCACAGTGTTTGCACCCTCTAGTCAACAGAATCATGAGCCAAATGAATGTCTTTTCTTTACACACCACCCAGTGTCAGATATTTTGTTATAGCAACACACACTAATACACCACTAAAGGCAAAAGGGATGTGATAAATCAGCACATTAGAAATGGCACCAGCCATCCATTGTTGTGTGCCATCATTGCTCATGGCAAATCCTGCCTAAGGTAATCCAGAAAACTCTTGATAAAATGCAGATGTTAACCCGAATGAATAGCAGTGAGGTACGAAGTTGAACAAGTCATCTGGCACATTTCTTAAACAGGTGTGGCTGAGGCAAGGAGAAAATCTTTCCAGAACCGTCTAGACATTTGAGCCAAAGACTCTTTGTGCAGACTTTACCCTGCTTCCCAGCCAGTCCTGCAGGTGAGTGTGCATGTTAGTGTGTGCAAATGGAGCCTGAAATTGTTAGTGCCAAATACCTGCCACACCTGAAGTCCCTTCCATTTCTTTTAGGTTAATTTGAAGTAAGTTCAGGGCTCACTGGTTATAGTATAAATTGGATTAAATGTGAAATAGACCCCAAATAATGGGCATATCAAAAGATAGAAATTCACTTCTCTGTAAAAGTCTGGATGACACACTGTCTCTGTTTCACAAAGAGGTCAGGAGCCCAACTATGCTTTTTGGTTCCATCATCCATGCAGCACTTCCTGGGTCTCCGTGGACCAATGTTACCCTGTTCCTTGCCTGGGTAGGGACATTTGCACAGGCTGCCATTCTACTTGTCATTCCCACATCATAAGACCTCTTATCCACAGCCTGAGGAACTGATGTGAGGCATTCATTCCAACTATACCTCAGAGATGGAGGAAATGTCTGCTGGGTAGATCTAACGATGCTGCAGACCTATTGTGACATGGAACTGGGCTGAGTTTCTACTGATTATCTCGTTTCCATGAGTCCACACTCTAATGAGAGAAGGGATCTTGAGTATGATTTGGATCTTCAAGTATTTAATATTTTTCTTTTTGCAGTACTGGGGTTTGAACTCAGGGCCTCTCCCTTGTTGGCAAGTGCTCTACTACTTGAACATGCACTCCCAGCCCTTGGTCTTCAAGTATTAATATCAACTCAGACCCTGTGTCCAGTAGTCCCCAAAAGTGTTTGGCTTTTTCCTTTCCCCAGTATATTGTTACTGAATAAAAGAACATGGGTTTCTCTGGGGTGAGATGGGAGGAATAACAACCATATATCTTGTAGTAGTGTTGAAGTGATCAGTCTCTTCTTTCCTGAAGGACATTTGAGATGGACAACTGTCTCATGGGTGGAAATTAAGCAAGGGACAGTTAGTTACCTTTAACTTCCTTACCATAGTCGTGATTTCTTTTGGTTGTAAAGATGGGACAATACCCTTGTCAACTGTCTATCTTTTCTCTAGGAATTCTGTGTTCTATTAGTCTTCTATGTAACTCTTTCTGATTCTGCTGGCCACAAATCTGAAGTTATCATTCATTAAAAAAAATTATGCCAACTATGTTCTTGATATTTAAGCAGTGCCACCTTGCTTAGATTATTTTGGAATCATATCATTCTCACTGCTACAGTGAGTCCTGTTCTGTAAAGACATCTCTGGTTGCCATCGCTGGTTTACACCAAGCTTCTCCATGATGCTGGTGTTGCTCTGCCCAGATGTTTCATATCCAAGTTCATCTGGTGGGCATCCAGGTTGCCATAGTATATCCACTCCAGCATGCTGTCTTCCCTGAGTCTTTTGACCAAGGCTGCTCTGGCATTTCCACTGCACTCAGGATGGGCCATTGCTCTCTCCAAATTTCTAGGAGTCACCTTAACAGCACGTTTGCCTTGGTCCTTGCCAAAATACTAAATCCTACATCCAGAGGAAGGGCTCCCATATTGAAAAACTCTCCCTTATCCAACTTTGCTCTCTAAGGCCCTTTCCCTTTGGTTCAACACAGAGTGCAGTCCCATTTGGACCTTCCTGGCTCCTGCCAGCATCTGTGGACAAGATCTTGCAGCTAATCCAAGGCATAGTCCATTCCTTCCCAAGTGGGTTTAGGACTTCCCCAGGCTGTGTTGGGGTTGGAACTTGTACATGGTTTAGAGGCCAGGGGGAGGTGTAGGCAGATCCATAGGTCACACACATTCTCCATGTGGGACACCCCTCTGCACCATATCCAAGGAAACACACAGTGATGGAGCTTATCATGACTGAAGGCCCAACATTCAGAGGAATTTTGAGGATTCGTGCTTGTTCAAGTGCATTGGCCTCGTTGCCATCTCAGACCTCAGGGTCTCCTACTTTCCTAGCCATGGTCCTCACCCTTCCATAGTGGATCTGCCTAAGGTTGAGAATTTAACTCTTTTGTTACTGCAGACAGAAGTCTTATACAGTGCTGAGGAGGCTCTCATGCTTTTTTTGTGTTCCATTTTTAGTCGACTGATAGTCACTCCGTCCTTCTGTCACCTTTTCCCAACGCATATGTTGCTCTTTAGCATAACTTATTTCTCACATATTTTTCAGGCACCTGTTAGATTGTCCCGTCTTTCCTTGCACCCATATCCTATTCTGTCTCATTACTGGTGGAAGTTTAACCAGTTTCACCACCATCTTGTGTCAGGGACTATTTAAACTCTATGTGCTGACAGTAATGGGGTTCTCTTTGACTGTTGGCTGCTGGCTGGCAATCCCAGGTCCCACTTAGCATCTA
This sequence comes from Castor canadensis, assembly GCF_047511655.1. NCBI lineage: Eukaryota > Metazoa > Chordata > Mammalia > Rodentia > Castoridae > Castor > Castor canadensis. The sequence goes on from NC_133393.1 coordinate 141,566,623, forward strand.
CTTTTTCATATCGTTTCTCACATCAGCCACTGTTTCCAGGGAGTAGACACTGGGGAGATTAGAGTACATAGGAACCCACCAGGGTGTACTCAGCCTGGACACCTGCCAGGCAGGGAAGGAACTAAGGTCTAATGGAGGGAGGAGTCAGGATGTAATTCAGTTTCCACCTCAGTTGTCACCCCCTCCTCCCCCCAAGGAATCTCTGAAACTGGGATGAGCTATCACAAGTTTGGGCAAGAGGCTATTTTATTGCTATATTGGCCAGAATTGAATGCTTGTGTCTCCCCAACAATGTTAGATAGCTGACCTCCAAAGGTCATGGTATCAGGAGGTGGGAAAGGTCCTGAGGGCAGAGCCATCATGAATGGGACTAATGCCCTTGAAAAGGGACCCCAGAGAGCTCTCTGCTCCTTTTCTGCCATGGGAAGATAAAATGAGAAGCTAAGCCGTAGGTGGTGGCCCACTGCTTATAATCCAGCTACTTTGGAGGCTGAGGTAGCAGGATCAAGAGTGAGTTTGAGGTAAGCCTGGGTTACATAGTGAGACCTTGACCAAACCAAACAAACAACAAACATCTCAACAAACAATAAGTACTATCTGTCACCCAGAAGAGGGCCCTCACCAGAACCTGACTATGCAGCCACCCTGATCTTGGCTTTCTTCTAGACTTTGAGAAGAACTGTGAGAAAAAAATTTCAGTTTTTATGAACCATAATTATGTTAGGTACTTAGTTACAGCAGCCCAGTGGACTGAGACAACTGGTCCCCTTTGCATGCTGTCCCCGGGAAGGGGAAATGACCTTGAGTGAGGCAGCTTTCTTTGTGGGGGGAGAAAGAAAAATTTCTAAAGAAGGCCGAGAATTGAAGGTCTCAGAGGGGTGAGGTCCCTGCAGCTGAAGGAATAAATTAAAAATTGGGCACCATATTTTGTAAATCCACCTGTTAAGAAGTGAAGCTGTTTTGTACCCCTCTAATTTGGATTGGCTTTGCGATTTGATTTGGCCAATGGACAGTAGCAACCATGATAAGTGTGCACTGGGACTTGTCCTCTCTTACCACTGGGAACCCTTTTAGAGCATGTGAAAAAGCCTAGGCCGGTCCCCTGGAGCAGGAGAGAGGCCCCCAGACATGTGTCTGTGGTATCCTGGATCATGTAGGCCCCTCCAAAGGTGAGGGGTGTCCAGCTGAACCACCCAGCAGATCCACAGAATCATGGATTCTGACTTGTCTCTGTTACAGAGTAGACGCTTACTGATGAGTAGGCCAGCATGAATCTGGCAGTTGGTCTGATCTGTTTGGTCAAAATGTTTTGGTACTTGGAAATTTAATTTCATTCCCCCTCTCCAAGGTTTCTAGATTTCTAATAAAACTACCCATATCCCTGTGTTTTTTTTCCAGAGCCTTTTACAAAGCACTCATTCAATTACCCTCTTGAGTTCAGAAAATAGAGTATAAAGAGCCTTCTCTGTTCGTATTTGCTAAAGAAAATAACGTGCCTTTGCAGTCGCCAGTGTTACTGAACAGAAAACACAATTACCACTAGAAAAAACCAAGGGCTGTTATTCGATCGTAAATGTTCTGAAGAGAGCAGTATGCTGATTATGACCTGAACTGAGTTTTTGGAGGAGCATTTGAGGACCTGAGGCAGTGAATTAAGTGGAAATGTGCTAAAATGAAAAAGAAAAAGCAAACCAAAAGAAAACGCAAACTAAGCACCTTCTAGTTACTTATTGGAAAAATATTTTCATAGTACATAGCTCTTGGCACCAAGTGGGGACTTGATAAATGTTTGTTGAATGAACAAATGAATACACGAATGGTAGGAGTATGTGCTACTGTGCTTGAAAAAACTGTGCTACCTTGCTGCCTGGGCTTGGAGATCTTGGAAGACCCAAAATGTCTTAAAAATAGAAGAATTGAGTTCAGGAAACTTAGCGATTTCTCCTTGTAGGCCTTTTAAGACAACAGTTAGTAGAGGGCGTCCTCTTTTGTAGGCAGTATTTCCCCTCTCTATGCTTCTGTTTTCTCTCCTGAAAATGAAAGGATGGACCATTTTGAAAACTCAGATTTTGGTATTCACCATGGGGTAAAGGAAAGTGCCTAGAGATGGACTGATCTGTGTTTGCTTCTTTCCTTTGCTTTTCACCAGGTACTTACGTAACCATGGATAAGTTACTCAAATGCTCTGTGCCTCAGTCTCCAAATCTGTGTAATGGGGAAAATAATATCCCCAAATGTGTTGGGAGAATTGGAATATAAGTAAAGTGCAGAAATTATTATTAATTTATAAAGAGTAAGTTGTGGGTAGAAGTAGAGAGGGTTTTGTGATCTATCTAGGATTTTTGACTTCATTTAAAATTGTCAAATTTTGGTGAAAAATCCCACCAGCTCATTCATCTTTATATCTTCATTTAGAGCTTGGACCTTTTTTCCTGACTACTTCTTCTGAAGGCCTATAGAGACAAGTCACCATTTCTCAAGCTGTTAAATGGCAGCTGCCTCTTATTCCATGTGTTTCTCACCCAAAATGTTGTTTCAAATGTCTTCAGCTACTAAGCACAAATGCTTATGTATCCTTTTTTTGTGCATTTCGGATACCTGCTTTTGGGTTTTGCATTATTCTGTGGTTTCCAACCCATTTGCTCCTCCCTTTAATTGCTTCCCCAGCACTTGGGTTCTGCGGCCTGCCAAGGCTGTCTCCCCCTTTTCCCAATATCCCTGATGTCCCTAAGGGCTGTCCTTAATCCACCGAGCTCTCGAATACTTTGCAAAATTGAAACTCCTCTGTTTGTCCTGCCCCTCCCTCTATGTTCATGGCGGTTATCTCACATGGGCTGCCATTTCCTGCTCTTATTCTTGGCTTCTGGCCAGCCATCACACATTCACATGAAATCCTGCCTCTCCTAGCAGAAGGGAAAGGCTGTTTCCATTCATGGAAAGCTCATTTGCCACTGAGATGTTAAGCCTTTACCCCAGGAGGGTGTTCTCCATTTTCTGACATGCTCAGGGCAAAGGTGGACGGCCCTGTCCCCAGAGTTATTTACACCAGAGGCGAGGTCAGTTACAGAACAGTGTGGTCTTTGTGGCGAAGGGAAGGGAATGTGACTGTCAATTCTAAATCACATGGATTTGTGTCCACGTCCCGTTCCTCAGCCTTTGGCTGTTTATCTGTGAAATGAGACTCCTTATAATACTACCTCACAGCATTACTGAAAGGATCATGAATGGAAAGGGCTTAGGCCAGGGCCTGGAAAATGGCATTTGCTCCATAAATATTTTATTTCTCCCCCTCTTGTGGATTGCTAAGACCTCCAGGCCAGTCAGGGTTTTAACAGGAAAAAGAATGGCCTTCCAAGGGTTCAGATGAAGGTAATGTAATGAAAGGATTATCTGCTGAGGTGTGGGCAGGGACTGAGAAGCACTCTGGGACCCATGGGAGTGAGAAGTCCTAAGCACTGCTGAGCGGCAAGGCCAGGGTGAGCCTCCACCACACCTGGGGAGTACTGGAGCCATGAGACAGGGATGAGGGCAGACAAACTTGGAAAATGTTCTGAGCTCCTAATGAGTTGGGATCATTTCCTCTCCTCTTTCCCAGGACTTAAGATTTTAAAATAGTTATACAAATCCATTAGAAAAATTACGTGGCTCAGGTAGAAGAATGCAGTAACTGTGAAAATCATAGCCCATCAAAGAGGGAGTGGGGCCTTTCCTTTCCTGCCCATGACTTCTATGGGTTGTGCCCAACTGGAGAAGGAGGGCAAGAGGGTCTGGGTGGGGAGGGTCAGGGGGATTAGCTTCCCAGAAGGAAAGGCAGACAAAGAAGGAGAATGGAAAGTCATCTATTAGTCACTTGGTGCAAGGCCCTGGCCTCACTTTCCTGCAAAGTGGGCGTCAAATTCACCTGCTTGTCTGCCTCACAGGGTTGTCATGGAGCTGCAGGGAAAGCACTGTAATCATTTGCTCTGCGAGATGACTCCTCTTCTTCACCTGCATAATCTCACCTACTTCCCCAACAACCAGGCAAGGTCTAAGGCAAAGAAGCCGGGGGAAGAGTAGGCACTTTGGGATTGAAAGAAGTGGTCATCAACAGTGGCTGGGCCAAGCTTTCTGACTGTGAAATTATGGGCAAATAACTCAGTCTCTCTAAGCCTCAGCTACTGTCTTACTTTGGGTTTGCCCAAAAGCAAATCCTGAGACAAGCATTTAAGTGCAAAGCAGTTTATTTGGGAGCTGATCCTAAAGGGGTGAATAGTAAATCTGGGGAGGAAAGAGAGTCAATAGCAGGTACATTAACAAGTGGGCCATTAGGTGTCAATTCTACAAGGATCTCTGAGAGACTGTAGGACATGTCCCTGGATTGTTTCACTGCAGAGTGAGGTTGCTGGCTTCTATCCACCAGTGTCCACCTCTCTTGGATGAGGGTGGTTGCTGGGGACTTTAACTCCACAACCTTTCTGTGCTGTCTGAAGTGGGAATGTCAGGAAACTACACAGCTACCCTCCCAGGAGACCAGGAGGAAATAGCTAGGAGACCAATAACACCACTCTGGTTTTCTAATTTGTGTAACAGGGATCATGCCTATCTCACTGGGCATTTGTGAAGACTGACTGATTAACGATTAAAGGATTACATATGTTCCAAGGCCTCGCTCACAGTAAATATTCAATAAAAAGAAAGTATTCAGCTAGGTGTGATGGCTCACGTCTATAATCCTAGTAACTCAGGAGGTGAAGATGGGGAGGATTGTAGTCCCAGGCTGGCCTGAGTAAAAAGTGAGACCCTATCTAAAAGAAAAATAACTTAAAGCAAAAAGGGCTGGAGGTGTGGCTCAAGTGGCAGAGCACTTGTCTAGCAAGCATGAAGCCCTGAGTCCAGAACTCCAGTACTGGCAAAAAGGGGAAGTATTCATAACAAAAGTGGGTAAATATTATCTACGTACTACAGATGGAGGCAAATGGGACTCAAAGAAGATAAGATATTTGCCCTAAATCAAGCAGGCAGTTGTTAAGTGGCCAAGGGAGCTCTGACTTACAGGTATGTTCTTCTTCCACTCTGCCGCCGCTGTCTCCTGTTAATGGACATAGATTGCTTTTGCTTCATAAAGTGTGAGAAGTTCCATAAATATAAAATGTTTGCAGTCCCAGACTTGCAAACTCAGATCCAAGCTAAATTAACTTGTGGGCACTTCTTCCCTCAGCCCAGATTCCCAGAACTTCAAATATACATTTCCTTAGTCTCCTGGGATCTTCTACTCAGAGCCCCAGTCCATTAGTGATGCCTAGGTGTCTGCATATTTCAAGGGGTGCCAGAAAGTCTCCAGACAAAATGAAATATGCTGTAAAACACCGAGAACATAAAACTCTAGACACCTGGTTCTGCACCTACTGTTTTCTTTAAGAAACAAATATTGAAAAAAAGAAACAAATATTTTGAAATGGCCACTTTACTGTCCTATTGATATACATACACATAGAGGATCAAAAAACATATAACTCTTCCAAAATTGTGGCAAAATATACATAACAAAAATTTAACATCTTAATCAGTTTGAAGTACAGTTTTTTGTTTTTGGTGCTGGGATGGAACTCAGGCTCTGTGTATGCTAAGCATGCGCTCTGTCACTAAGCCACACCCTGACCCTACTAAAGTGAGGTCACCCTCCCCCCTCCCTCCCTCTCCGACTGTTCTATGATGATCACTACTCTCCATCTTCACAACCTTTTTTCTCTGCTCCTTAGACACTAACTCTCCATTTCTTCCTCCTCCTGGCCCTGCAGCCACCATTCTGCTTTGGGTGTATAGCTTTGACTACTTAGGGCTCCTCATATAAGGGGAATCACACAAAATTGGCATTAACTCACAGGGCATAATGACTTCCAAGTTTTGCCCATGTTGTAACATGTGTCAGGATTACCTTCCTGTTTAGCCATAAATTTAGCCTTTTTATGGCTAAATTACCATCCATTGTGTGTGTGTGACTGCACATTACATTTTGATCATCAACTCATTCGTTGGTTGGCAATTGGGTTGTTTCTACTCTTTGGTTATTGTGAATAAAATTGCTATAAACATGAGTATACAAATACCGATTTGATTCCTGCTTTTAACTTTTTGGGTTTTATACTTAGAAGTGTAATGACTGGATCTATGGTGACTCTATTTTTAATTTTTTTGCAGACCTGCCATACTGTTTTCTATAGCAGCTGCACCACTTTACACTCCCACCAGTGTAACTGTTTTTATAAAAGAGAAGAATAGGCAAGCATTGGTAATTCAATAGCATGTGATGTTTCTGATTGTCAATTCAGGAGCTGGGATGCATAGAGACACAGGGTGGCAGCTGCCCTCCTGCCCTTCGTAGGCCACAAGGGCAGACCATTGAATGCCTGGGCTGGTGCTGTCTCTACAGTGATTTTCCAAAGCAATGAATTCTTGGTAAAGTTCTAAATTAAAGGCAGTGCCATCTCCATTCTTCTTGTTACATTCCTAGAAACTTGAGCGAATCTAGAAATGTACAAAGATATCATATATTTACATTCAAAATAAGCTCACTATCAGGGAATTGTGAGCAGGGTTTTCACTACATGAATTTCTAGCAGGACATTGGAAAGTTGTGTGGGATTAGGGATAATTATTTGCATTTTGCAGAACCGTCCTATCCCTCATTTACTAATTTCTTGTAGTACCTAGGCTGTTAATAGCATGACCAAAAAGTACCCTTCAAATCTCCAAAGTGTCCCCTAGAAAGTGAGATATAGCACCCATTTGGAAATGTTCTAAGAAAGCCTTCCCATGTCTTAAGTGTGGTAGGTCAGTGATTTCTGGTTACTTAACAGTAAAATGGGATTGTTGGAGAAAAGACCATGTGTAAGGTGGGCCTGGTGGTGGAGGCCTATACTCCCAGCACTTGGGAGGCTAAGGCCCAGGGGGATCTATGTAGTGAGGCCCTGTCAGAAGATAAGAAAAAAAGAAGGAAGGAAAACAAGAGAGATAGAGAGAGAAGGGGAGGGGAAGGGAGGAAAGGGGAAAAGGAGGGAAGGAGGGTAGGGAAGGGAGGAAAGGAAGGGAAAAGAAGGGAGGAAGGGAAAGGAAAGGAAGGGAGAAAGGAAGAAAGGAAGAAGGGAAGCAAGGAAGAAAGGAAGGAAGGAGGGAGGCAGGGAAGGAAGGAAGAAAAGAAAAATAAGAAAGAAAGGAAGGAAGAAAGAAAAAGAAAAAGAAAGAAAAGGTTATGTCATTTAAAATATCCCAGGTGTCCAAGGTCTTGATCACAAAAATCAGCACATGACCTTTTTTCAAATGGTGTCTTGTGTCACAAAGGAGTTCAATTATTTTCAAAATCTGTTTTCTGTGCCCAGTCTACAGATTAAGAAGGATGGAGGTGTGTGTACCTTGATGGAAAGGAACAAAAGGAGAACAAATACATGAGACATTTTGGGGGCACACTCTCCAAAACTTAAGTGATTAGATGTAGGATGAGAGGAAAAAAATGAACAAAAATGGTGGTTTAATATTTTTGAGGTCCAGTACTGGAGAATGAACACACTGTGAACATGGAAAAGAAGGTAAAAGTGGGATTATATTAAAAGCTAGCTTCCGAATTCCACAGATGGAGAACTGCCTGTGACTTGGTGCTCCTAGAGAAAGGTGAGCATCACCAAGGATGGTACAGAGAAGAGAGAGCGAGGAAAACAAGAGCAAGGCAGTTTGGAGAAGGACTGGGGTTTAGGTTTTTGCTGGCTCACCATCCATTGGAACAAATTACTCACAGGTATATTTCCTCATCTGTAAATTGGGCTAGTCTTCCCTCTCCCTCAACCTACCTCCCAAAGCACATGTGTGAGCACAGTATATCAACCTATCGCTCTGCTCCTTAAATGCCTGAAATGTCACAATTGCCATCAGGCAATTTCTCTGCAAAGATGGGCAGAGAAACAGACCAGTAGCACCTATGTCTGGATGTATTATGCAGTTTATTTTAAGGACTTTGTTTATGTGAGCATGAGGGAAGGCAAACCCAAAATTTGTAGGGCAGGTTGGTAGGTTAGAAACTCAGACAATAGTTATGTTTTAGTCTTTGTCTGAAATCTGTAGGGCAGGCTTGCATGCTGGTGTTGGGGCTCAGGAAATGATACCCCAAAATGTGTTTTGACATGCTGAGCTGGAGAAGGGGGTCTCAGCACCAAAGTCTCTCTGAACTATTCCTGCCCCTTGCCTCTCAGTCATCTTTGATCCTTTTTTTCTCTCCAGAAGTTCAGAGCAGGGCTTTCTCTGAAGTTTCCTTATTTAGCCAAAGACTGGATTCTCCAAAGATGAACACAATTGCCTTCAAATCTCTTTACTTGAGTTCCATTCATCAAGAAGATTAAACCTGTACCACACAGAAAGAGAATGAAAATCAAAGGCCACTCCTAGAGTCGAGAGGAGCTTTGCTCAGGCTGTTGTATGTGCTCCAGGATCACGTGTTTCCCCTAAAAAATCCGTTACTCCTTCTCTTAAAGTGTCTGCACCCCAGCCTTCCCCCCTCTCTGTTAGGAAGGAGGAATTCAAGCCTCAGCCATTTGGCCCTTCTGAGTTCTGTATTTCGTGTGGCTTCTGTACACGGGCACAGTGATAAGTGAGTATGCCTTTTCTCCTAATCTGTCTGTTGTCAGTGTGTTTCAGTAAACCCAATGATCAAACCTTCAGAGGAAACACTCAAACATTCCTATAATGGCCACTCAGGCAGGATTTTTATGTTACAGTCTTGGGACAGAAGTTCCTAGTTTCTACCACCTTCCGATAAATCCCCTCAATGAATTAATCCATGGGTTAGGTCACAGCTCTCATGATCCAATAGCCTCTCAATGATTGGACCCACTAGCTGGGGACCAAACCTTCAATGTGTGCCCATTTGGGGGTCACTTCATAACGAAATAAAAATAGGAAAAATAGGGGGTAAAGCTGGAGGGGCTGCAAAAAAGGAAAATTCCTTATTACCAGGGTCCCTGAATTTCTCTTACAGTCATCGCCAGTCTCTTGTCTTGCTAGGACGAAAGGCTCTTGCTGTGCGCCAGCTATTTCCCCAGAGAGCAGGCCCCCTTGGCCCTGGGCATCAGCTGAGCCTGTGGAAGAAACGATTTGCCAGTGGCCTGAACTTGGGCTTTGGGTGGCTCATCCTCCCAGAGCTTTGGGCATATGTTATATGGAACCAGTTGATTTGTTTGTCTAGGTCAGGCTGCAAGGAAACTGAAGATCCATTGGAAATTATGGGTTTCCTAAAAGTTGTATGCCAGGAAGCCTGGGTGCCCTTGCCTCCTAGACAGTGCAGTTTAATTCCATCCCCATCCCCTCTCCCTTGCTTCAGTAGCCTCCATAATCTGTAAACATAAGAAGCTGTTAACAAGAGTTTTGCAATTTTGAGGGCATAAGCCCAGGTTTATACCCAAATTTACTGTTTTGCCTTTTGTTACCTTCACGAAGTTAAACTGAGTCCCTTTCTGGCTGGCTTTCACAAGAAATCTGCACCCTTCAAATGTTTTGTGAATTTCATACGGTGGCTGGAGTTTATCTACATTACCTACATTTAATCCTCACATCTTTAGCTCTGCTTTGCTAAGCATTTGGCTGGGGCCACACCGTTAATATGTGGGACTCTTTCAACTGTCTGCTTTGCACTGTGTCTCTGTTAGAGATCCTGGATCTGGGAGCTCTGAATCTGCCTATAAAGTTTGGGTCTTTGCTGAGTTCCTGGAGGTTGTTCAAGTCATTCTTGTTATTTGTTATTATTAGTTCTTTGTTCATTTATCCTGCACACGAGTGACTCCTGAGTGTAAAGCTTGCTCCAAGGAGTGTGCAGCCTAAGGAAAGAGCCAGCATGTTTACCAATGAGGGGGTGGGGGAAGGGATTACATGCACAGTGTATGTGGACAGCCAGGAATGTGGAGACCGGCTAGGGAGGTATGAAAAACACTGCATGTGGGCTCAGTGTGAGACTGCCCTTGCCCAGAGCTCCCAAATAGGAACACCAATGTCACAATGTGTCACTCAAGTTCTATCCCAGCTATGCAATCACTATTAGCCCCACCCAGGTTGGTGGGGGAAGGGGAGGGTGATGAGTGGGCTTAGTGGTGGTCATCCTCTTAATCCCACCTCAGCAGCATGGTGGCCAGGCACATTTAAGTGAATGTTTGCTGCCAAGTTGGATACAGGTATAAAGAGCCATTTGGTTGGGACTCTGCTGCTGTCTTCTGCCTGGGTCATGGTCCCTTCTCCCTCTTGTTTGAGGAATCTGTTCCTCATCCCCCACCCCCACCCTGTCCCAGGACAAGTGCTCATGCGGTCTCACAGTCACATTACCAGTCTCACCCTTTCTCACTACTCCTTGTGCATTGCTAGCTGTGCCCATCCCATGTGCCTTGTCCTCAGTGTGATTATAAACTTGTTAAGTTCCATGGGGCCTGAGGTCAAAGAGGCCTCTCTCCATCTCCTCCACACATCCCTCCCACGGACATGTTGTCCTGTGAGTCTCATCAGTTACTTGTCCTCACCCAACAGGGCCCTGAAGGATTGGGCTGCAGACAGTTTTCAGTCAGGCCCTGCACTTTGCCTCTGCTGGCCGCATACCAGGGCCACTTTCACCTCTGCCTCTCCCAGGCCTGACTTGTCTCCCTGGTTCTGTTGAGTCTCCCTCTTCTCAGAAATCTGTTCCCTCTTGTAGCATTTATGAGAACATCAACAACTGGCCTCTGGCTGGTGGTATTCCTTACCACCAGGAGGGAGCTCTTTTCCTCTTTCTTACCAAAAGAAGATGCATACTGCATGCATTTCCTGCTTACTATAAACAGACTCTTTTCACTTATGTCACTCTTAATTTTCACAGTAACACCGCAAGATGTAAGTGTACCCATTAAAGCAGATGAAGAAACTGAGCTGCAGAGAAGCTAAATCCCTTGCTCAAATTTATCATCCAGGAATTGAAACCAGGTCTGCCTAACTTCAAGGCACTCTTAACTACTAAAGCATGAGACTTGTGGTGAGAACAGGTTATTCTACTGGTCTGCATTTGTAGAAATGGGATCAGTTTTGTGCTGCTGTAACAGGAAACCACAGACTGCGTAGGTTATAAAGGACAGATTTATTCAGCTCATGGTTCTGGCAATCCATGAACATGGTTGTGGTGTCTGGTGCGGATCCTCACCCTGTGTCATAACATGGTGAAGGGTATCAGTCCTAGAGAGAGGGGCGGGAGCGAGAGAGACAGTCACAAGGGGCCAGATAAATGTTTTGATCAGAGCCCACTCCTGTGATAACTAATCCACTTCTGTGTTAACAACATTAATTCATTCATGAGAGCTACATCCTCACACCCTAATCATTTCGTAAGAGTCTTCTCTCTCAGCACTGTGACAGTGGCAATCAGATTTCAACATGAGTTTTAGAGGGGCATTCAAACCATAGCACAGGGCCAGGTGACGAGCAGTAACTGCTTGAGATGGCCCCTGGTTGGGGCTCCTGATCATAAATCCAATCCCTCCTTCTTTGGTGCCCCTCATGGCTATTTATCCTCCATGGAGCCCTTGAAGTTCACCACTAACCCTCTATGCCCTCTATGCAAGCAATGTGAAGGTAAGATCAGTGTCTGATTCACTTGGTTGGAGCCTCCAAATGCCAGATTGCCTGTGTAGGATGAAGGGGAAGGGGCAGGTGTGGACAGGAGACTCTCGACCACGACATGGGTATGACACCTACCAAGTGAGGGCAACAAGGAAGGGGGGACCAAAGCACAGCTCTGAGAGGCCCTCACCAGGCCCTCGGGAGCTACCAAGCAAGGGCTGCCCTTACGGGAAGCTGGCACGGGACAGAGATGGCTCCATTCTCCTCTGTTACACATCATTGTCTGGGAGAACCTCAGGGGGCACATGGTCTCCATGCAAATGTGCAGCAATTCCAAGGGCATGGTAGCTGGTGGCTGTCAGGCAGCTGTACCCTCCAACAATGGTCTTCTGAGGGCTGTCTAAGCAGCACACCTGCATGAGCACAATACAGAAGAAACCAGTGCTGCAGACAACCCAGAAAGGGCCACACAGCCACAGGTAAGCCATTTCATTTCTTTCAGACTATTTACTCACTTTGGCAGACAGGTAGATTATAGGAGGTAACGATGTGTAAGTTATCTGCCATGGTACAACTGCTCCGAAATTCCTTCCCTCTGGGAGGCAGAAGAATAATAGTGCTAATAGAGAAAATGCTAGAGAGAGATGGTCTAGGTTCGAATCCTATTTCTGCTGCTTGTTAGTGGGATGGGCGATCTCAGACAGGTTATCTAACCCCTCCGGGACTCAGGTTTCTTCTCTGAAAATTGAAGATGATAATAGTTGTTAATTTCATGGGGTTGTTGTGAGAATGAAATGAGATAATTCATGTGAAGGAGTCAGAACATAATAACTGACATTAGAATTACCAGTATTCTAGAATCAGGCTTCTCTCCGAAGGGCCATGTATGGCTGTGGCCTGCAGGGGGCAGCATCCCCGCATTAATCTGTCTCAGCTCTGCGCTCCAGTAACTGGGCCTTTTAAGGTTGGGCTAAGCAAGAAACAAGGTACACAGAGCACAGAAGAGTGACAGATTGTGCCAGAAGAGATGCAGGTGGCATGGGAAAACAGGCAGTATTGTTAAAAATAATACTTACCGGTGGGTGGCCGCAATAAAATACTGATACCAATAATTTTAAATAAAAAGCTGGACAAAGACTTATTTGACACAGCACTCCTGCTCCCTCTGGTCAATCTTAGGAGAAACCCAGGAGTTTGTGCAATTTGTGTTAGAGGTCCAGATCAAAACAGAAAGCAAGTTTAAGATGAAAAATGCAGAGACAAATTGACAAGGGGAGCAGCTTTGGGCTCATAGGACATTGGTGCCAGGTGCTTGGCACCCACTTAGCACCTAATTAGCCAGGGGTTCACCTCTACATGGGATGCAGACTCTTTTGGAGCAGCCAAGCCAAAGGGATTATCAGTAGTGTGTGTTCCATGCCACATCCTTCCAAGTCCCTTTTGGTTCACCCCATGTTATCCTGCAAGACATTTTTTTTTTAGTTTCCCTAGCATCTTGAATAAAGGTGCTTTATTACGGGAGGGAATTCATGTAAGATAGGGTCTTGCTTTCCTACACCTTCAAAGTGCCTTTCACTGTTTTTTATTGCTCTTGGAAAATAATTGGAATGGCTAATGCCTGGCCTCTAAAGTGACTCTGAGCACCATCATTAACTGTCATCAAACACTAAAATCTCTACCACTATCGGCCATGGAGGCTGCTTCATGTACAAAAATACTATTTTCTTCTATCTTGTTCTCACCCTAAATGCTAAATCCCTGCCTCATTCTGTATAGATCATTCTGCAACTTACGCTTTTCGTTTAACCCTGGTAGACAGTTTCCTATGCTACATGGTAATCCATTGTGTGGATGTGCTGGAATGAAAGAGGAAAGTACTGATGGGTGTTTAGACTTTCTAATTCCTCCACTGAAAAAGCAGTGCTGGAGGTGTCATGTGTCTACCTTGCCATCTCTTTGTGCAAGCCTTTCACCAGGATGGATGTCTAAAAATGGAATTGCCAGGTTACAGGGTTAACCTGAGTCGCTCCCAAGGTCTGTGCCTACTGACATTCTTGTGTCTTTCTAATTCATTCTTTATTACAATCCTAAGATGACAGGTGGAGTTCTTTGTCAAGCGCTGACGGCCTTGAGAGGCTTATTGCTTAGTGGTCAAGATTTAGATTCTGAGTCCAACTCTGAACTCTACCCCTCAAACTTATGTGACCTTGGACAAGTCACTTCACCTTCTAGACTCAGTTTTCACATTTGAAAGGGAGGAATAGGAATAGTAGCTAAGGCACATTTAAAGATGGTTGTTAGAAATAAATGAGTTTATGAAATGCCAAGAACAGGTGCCTTATAGGCAGCAAGCAGCACTAATCCTATTTTGTGTCATTGTCATTCCATCTTGCCTGATCTGTGACACCTGGGGTGTTGGGTGATGAGCTGAATGTGTGAGAAGTTTGCAAGATGCATGTGGCACATGAAATCAGAGGAAAATTTCGCTGGTAGATTTTGTTGAAATAGTTTGTTAAGTACCTAAAATATCTTTCTATGGAAACTGATATATTATGGAGGATGCAAAACTGGCATGAAATAGAAAAGAATTTTGAAAAACTGAATTCATGTCACACATGGTGGCACATAACCTGTCATGCTGGTTCCCTGGAGGCTGAGACAGGAGAATCATGAGTTCCAGGCCAGGCTTGGTTACATGGTAACATTGAGGCCAGCCTGAGCTACGTAGAGAAATTCCGTCTCAAAAAACAATTCATTTGAGCCAGGCACAGTGATTCGTGCCTATAATTCTAGCTACTAGGGAAGCTGAGATCTGGGGTATCACAGTTTGAGATAAACCTGGGCAAAAAGTTCGAGAGATCCCATCTCAACCAATAGCATGTGCCTATCATCCCAGTGATCATGGGAAGCCTAAAATAGGAGGGTCGTGGTACAGGCTGGCAACAAGTGAGATCCTACCTCCCAAATAACCAGAACACAAAGGGCTGGAGGTATGGCTCAAGTGGTAGAACACCTTCCTAGCAAAGGTGAAGCCCAGAGTTCAATCCCCAGTACCACCAAATACAAAACTTTCTTTTTGAATTCATGTTTAGGGCTGCCATGGAAGAGGTACTTCATCTTTTCCTTCCCCTAAGTGTGTGTGCTCACTTTGGATTATTCTGTTGGGAAAAGGTTGAATAATCAGAATAATCCATGATGGCTTGCCTTCTGAAATCCTTGCCTTTGAGGATTTTCATGAGTCTAAGTTTACTTTCTATTTTCCTGGCACTAACAATTGTTCTCAGCAAGGAAACACAAATTATTCTCATCAATATATAGCAGTATTGATGTTTTAGCAAATCAGGGAACAGATGTTATGGTTGAAATGATTTCCATTCAGCGCTGTATAAATAGTTGGAGTTTTAAATAACCAATCAGGTAATCAGAGTCATCCTTGAGTCACTGGGAGAGATTGGGGGAACCAGGAAAATAGAAGATTTTTCAGAATCTATAGAAATCACTGTACTCTGTATCTCACACAAAACCTCACTCTTTGTCCCTTCACTCCATCTTTCCTCCTCTCCTCTCCTCTCCTCTCCTCTCCTCTTCTGTCTTCTCTCTGCTTTCCTTCCTTCCTGTTCTGGGGAACTCAGGCCTACACCCTGAGCCACATCACCAACTCTTCTTCTTGATGGTTTATTCAAGATAGGGTCTCTTGAACTATTTGCCAGGACTGGCTTTGAGCTGTGATCCCTCTGATCTCTTGCCTCCTGAGTAGCTAGGATTACAAGTGTGAGCCACCAGCATCTAGCTTCACTCCATCTTCTTGTCTTACTGTTTTCTTTTTTGTCACATTGCAATTAATTAAAAAATTGAGCTTCCCCCACCTAATCTGGGTGAAATAAATGACCTCAAATCTTAATAAGTAGGTGAATTCTGGCAAGTTAGCTGATTTTTTAAAGCCTTGTTTGCTTCAGCTGGCAAATGAGGACCATTTCTCTATCAAGTAAGGATCCTTCTATTGCAAATGCTAGAAACCCCACCCTAACAGAAGTTATCAGCTCATACAAGTGAAAAGGCTATGAGCTCCCATTTAAGTCATATTTTGGTTCAGGATCCAAAAGTCATCCTAAGACCTAATATCTTCCTGTCTACTTTGATGCTTTAGTTTTGATTCTATTGTCAGACCTCAATGGTAACAAGATGGAGGTAATTTCTCTATCTCCTGTGCCCCTTAGATTTGAATCTCAAAGGAAAGCCTGTAAGGCTCTGTCCCAGCAAAAGTCTCACTGAAGCTGATTGGGTCTTGGATTTATCCCTGAATCAATCAGAATTGTTGATTGGCTTAGGTTATCCCTGTGTGGGCTGTGCTTCCTCTGTGGTGCGAGGATTTGTATTCAAGCCCAAATTGTCAAATGTGCTAGAAAAAGAGAGAATAGATGTTGTAAGGCAAAAGGTGAATTTTTACTTCCCTATCACTTTTCTGACAGGTTTGTCTTGTGGATAATGAGGTGAAATAATGCATGGTACAACTACCTAGCAAAAGTGACATAGTTGGGCAATTAAAGTCAGTTTTCTGCCAATTTCTCCTGTCTGGCAATACTTTGGCTCTTGCTGTTTTTTCTTTATACTCGTACTCTTTTTGAGATTTTGTCCACATGGTAATAATTGATATTTTTTATCTCCTTCATAGATTTAGTTCCGTGTCTGCAACTAACTTGTTATAATGTTCTCTTAATTATCTCGCTGCAACCTAGGGACCAACACAGCAAATACTCCACTCATCATCTTGGTCCTTTAGTCAGATCCCATTCCTGAATCCTGCAACTTCTGCTCTTCATCCCATGCGTGCCTGTAGGTGCTAAAATTGCTTTGATTCCATGTGCACTTTCTTTTTTAGTTTTTGGTGGTATGGGAGTTTGAACTCAGGTCCTTGTGCTTGCAAGGCAGGTGCTCCAGTGCTTGAGCCACCCCATCTGCACTTTTATTGTCAATCGATGTCTGAAGGATGAAATGACCTCTTCTGCTGCCTTTAGCTTCACTCCTCTTGTCATGAATCCTGGTCCACTAAAGACGGGGCTCTGAAGTCCCATGACCTGGGTGTCCTACCTCACTTGCAAGTCTTATGAACTTCATGAACTTGAGCAAATGATGCACTGTTCTAAATCTCAGTTTCCGCATCTGTAAAATCTATGTTTTTAAATGTCTATTTTCAGTTTAAATCACTTGTTCTTCTGAAAAAGGACCCAACTTTTTGAGCAATGTGTGGGCAGTGAGGTTTGTATCCCTTGCTGGGATGTCTGCTCTGTACATCTCTCCTAGCCCACTTAACTCTAATTTATGACTCACTTTCCTCTCTCTCTCTCTCTCTCTCTCTGTTTGGTGGGCGGAGCAACAGATATTTTTGATTTAGAGAGTGTTGGCTAACTCTGTAGAAACGTCGCCTTCTTACCTGTAGAATGTATGTTGCCTGACGTATACTTCTGCAGCACTTCTACAGAGCACTTTCTGGCTCTGGGGTGTGTAATTAGATATACCTCTTCTCAGCTCTTTGCTGTAGTCACCCTGTTAGATTGCTGTGTGTTTCTACCTCACCTCCCAGTGACCCCTTGAAGGGGTTGTTACCTGAGAGGTGGGTTTCTCAATGTAGGCAAATGCATTAGGAGTGGTCACTGGCTTGTCTATGGGAGCCAGGGAGTGTGACAAGTGACCTGTGGGGCTGTTCTCCACTCTAGGTGATGTAATGGCTGGGAGCAGAGAGACAGCTGCTCTAAGGGGTGTGCTCTGTCACTAGCCACAGCCATGTATAATGATTTAAAGTCAATTAAAATCATTAAAATTTCCATTCCTTGGTTGTACTAACCATATTGGGAACTCAGTAGCTGCTTAGGACTTTGGGCTTTCATTTTGGACAGCACAGATGTAGATTTGTTTCATCATCTAGAAAATTCTGTTGAATAGTGATGCTCTGAAGTGGAAAAGCAGGAGCAGGCATACCTCTGCCAAGTTGCTAGGAGGAAAGTAGAGCCCTGCCCCTTGGCCACCATGGTGTGGGATGAGGAAAATGGTTTGGCTTCAGGGGTAGGCACTGTGCATGGCAAGGCTTAGTGTTCAAGGAGTGTGCAGCTTGAGTGAACCTTCCTTCTTCATGTTTTGCTGGGAGGGAGGTCTAGTCTTTTTAGCCAAGCACAGTCTTGAGAGAAGTGAGGCAGAAAGGAGTCCCCAAAGACAAACCCTGCACTGAACACTCACATAGATGACTTCACTCAACCTTGGGGGAGATAATATTAGCCTCAGAGAAGGACTCTAGATGCAGGCTCTTCTTTTCTGCTCCCTACTGCCTAGTAGTCATGCAGCACTGAGGTGCTGGGGCAGCAGCTCACTGGGCTCTTGGAAGGAAGCTGGTGGGAGCCAAGCAGGACCAGCTCTCCAGCTCTCAGGGAGGATGGGATGCAAAGCAGAGAGAAGCAAGCAGAGCAAGGTGGGCATCGGACAGTCCTAACTCTGTGGGTGAAGCAGATGCCTCGGGTGCGTGTGGACACAGTAGGTGATGCCTTCTGTAGATCCAGACATGGGACCACAAGTCCTCTGGGTAGGGGGTAGGATGATGTACTAGTGGTTATGGATGTGGACTCTGTGTGCAACACGGCCCTTCTTTCAATTCCAGTGCTGTCACTCATTACTTTGGAACAGCTGAGGTGACCGCTCTCAGTTTCTTCATCTCTCAGAAAAAGATAATCAAGAGACAATTATCTTTATTAGCATTGTCTTTGCAGATATAAGTACCACAGTAGCACAAGTGAGCCCTCCATCAAACGGAATGGAGATCTTGTTACAGTTCTCAGGCTGAACTCAGGGTCTTGTGAATGCTAGGCAAGAGCGCTATCACTGAGCCGCACCACCATCCCTGGAAAGGAACTGAGTTCAAGTTGTGAGGGCTGGAGAATGTAAGGGCTGAAGCAAAGAACCATGTGCATGAAAACAAAGATGGTCTCTGTTAGGGCAGGGAGTATGTAAATTATGAGATAATTTCTTTCTGGCCCACCAAAGTCATTAGTCTAGTTTTACTTTTGGAAACCTCAGGGTTTCCAGTTACTGGGAAAATGACCATTTGATTCACCATTTGTGACCATTGCCTCTTATCAATGCCAGGATCTATATTTGCCCAGTGGATTTTTTGATTCAAGCTAGAAGTTGCCAAAATGTTGTTGCTGTCTGTGTGAGGATGATATGGTGCCTCTATACTACACATAGAGAAGTTGTGTCATCCAGCTTTCCATTGCTATAACAAATACCTGAGACGAATCACCTTAAAAAGAAGAAAGGTTTATTTTGGCTTATAGTTTTGGAGGTTTCAGTCCAAGGTCAGTTGGCCCTGTTTTGGTTTGGGGTCTGTGATGAGGTAACACGTAAGTTATCTCGTTTGAGGGTAAGTCCCCCAGTGACCTAAGACTGCCCAGTATGCCTCACCTGTTAATGGCTTTACAGCTCCCCAATAGCACCAAGCTGAGAGTCAAACCTTTAACACATGGGCTTTTGGAGGTCATACCAGATCTAAACTCTAGCAATACTTTAAGATCATTTAGTTTAATTCAGCTAAACAACCATTTATTTTGAAAATATTCAGTTTGCAAATATTCCAGCAAAATTTCAAGCTCCTTTATCTGTGTAGTCCTAAGAACTGGCACATGGAGACTTCTTTAGAGCTGGCCAGACCCATATCCTGTCTGCCTGCTAGCCTAAGTGGGCTTCTGAAAGAGAGACAGTTTATCCTGTGTATATATCTCAGAGTTTAAGTGAAGGTCAAGAGATACTGTGATCAAAGTCACTCCCACCGACATCATTCTCAAGAAATATTTTGTGTGTCTATTGTGGATGCCAGCCCTAACCTCCTAATACCCCTTGGCCAACCTATAGACACATATGACCAGTCCCCAAGCTAACACAGACTGCTTCCAGAAAACCACTTGAAGGAATTGAATTATTAAATCACAGGCTAGTAGACTGTTAGAGCTTGGACTTTTCAAGAGGTAAAATTTCTTGCAATGGGCCCTTCTCTCCATGTTGGAGAGCTAAGAACAGAACATGTCAATCCTGTTTTCTGCTATCTGCATGTGCGTGTGTGTGTGTGTGTGTGTGTGTGTGTGTATCTATGTATGCATTAGTGATGGAGGAATTGAGCTATACCAGGAATTGAGCTTGGTGTCTACCTGAGTTGCTTTCACAAAGTCTTGTGACCTTGTGTGGTTTCATAAGGAAGCTAAGGACTTTACAATCCTACTCACTTGTAGGGTGACCCAAAGAGGAAGCCCCCTAGTAATGACATCTGGTTTCCCATCTGAGCCCCAAGACACTTATCTTAGATGGGGTATCAACTGCGGACCACTGGTCTCCTGCCATGGTCACTGAGTCATAGATCATCTTGTTGGGATGCCCTGTTTTGCCTGTAGGAGACTTACCTGTGGGTCTCTAAATATCAGTTTTCCTTTTCCATTCTCCTCAGTTCCATATAAAATTTGAAAATCAAGTTCCAGTTTCTTTCTCTCTTAAGAATAATCTTCTTCAGTGGAGCATAAACAGGGGCTAGATTTTTTTTTTAATCAGCTCTAAGGTAATAGTTAGTACCCTGTGCTCCTCTCTAGTCCCATCAAGATTGTCCCTGTTGGGAGGGACAGGACACAGAGCTCCTGCTAGGATGCTGCTCTGTGCTCTAGCAACTGAGGGTGGAGGTGGGCTGGGCACACATTCTGTCCCTGCTCTCTGTATATTCTTCAAAGTGTGACCATTCAAGGTGTACCTGAGTATCTCAGTTCTGTACAGGAGTGAGGATAGCCTTTAAAAGTTGTGTGGTAATTATTAATAGTCTTATCCTAGGGAAAGCTTGCAGGGACTGAGTCTTCACATGGTGTTGGTCTCCAGTGAACATCCTCACTTTTTAAAATCAACCCTTTGTCTCAGGCCAGTGCTTGCTTCTCTGAGCTCGCTTTCAATCTCTCTCTCTCTCTCTCTCTCTCTCTCTCTCTCCCCTACTGAGACTGAGGCAGGAGGATTGTGAGTTTGAGGCAAGCCTGGGCTACATAGTATGACTGTATCTCAAAAAAAGAAGGGGCTTCATTATGACATTTTCATATATGTATATAATGTACTTAGATCTCATTCACTCCCATAACTCTCTCCTGTCCCCCTTCCTCATGTTGGACCCTCCCAAATTGTCCCTCTTTACATTCATGTCTTTTTGTTTGTTTGTTTTTAGATCTAGAGTCTGCATACAACAGAAAGCATGATAATTGTTTTTCTGGTTTATTTCACTTAACATGACCATCTCCAGCTCCATCCATTTACCTGCAAATGACATAATTTCACTCTTGTTTATGGATGAATAATACTCCATTGTGTATATGTACCACATGACTTTGTCCATTCATTCCTCCATGGGCACCTAGGTTGACTCCATAACCTGGCTCTAGTGCCACAGTGAACATGAGTGTGTAGATGTCTCTAGTGCGTGGTGACTTTGTGTAGATGTCCAGGAGCGGTACAGCAGGATCATGTGGTAGTTCTGACTTTAGTTTCTTGGGACTCTCCATACCCATTTCCATGGTGGCTGCACTAATTTACATTCCTACTAACTGTGTATAAGGATTCCTTTCCCCTACATCCTTGCCAGCATTTTGCATTGCTGTTTCTTGTTGATGACCACTCTGATTGTGGGGGGGTGGGGTAAGATGACATCTCAATGTCATTTTGATTTGCATTTCCTTTATGGCTAAGGATGGTAAATATCCTTTTGTGTGTATTATTGGCTATTTGTGCATTTTTGGAGAGCTGCTTAATTCATTTGTTCATTTTCTTGGATTATTTGTTCTTTTGGTATTTAATTTTTTGAATTACTTATATATTCTGAATATTAATCCTTTGTCACATGGATAGCTAGCAAAGATTTTCTTCCATTCTGTAGGCTACCTCTTCATTCTGTTGGTTTTCTTTTCTGTACAGAAGCTTTTTAATTTGATGCAATCCCATCTGTCAATTCTTGTTCTTATTTCCTGAGCTAACAGAGTCCTAGTCAGAAAGTCTTTGCCTATGTTTATATCCTGAAGTAGTTTCTCTAGTAGTTTCAAAGTTTCAGGCCTTACATTAAGGTCTTTGATGAATTTTGAGTTGATTTTTTGTACAAAGTGAGATACAGGGATCTAGTTTCACTCTTCTACATGTAGATATTCAGTTTTCCCAGCACCATTTCTTAAAGAGGTGATTGTTTTTTCTCCAGTGTTTATTTTTGGCACTTTGATTGAGAATCAGATGGCTGTTTCTGTGTGGGCTTACTGCTAGGTCTATTAAATTGATCTCTGTGTCTGTTTTTATGCTGGTACCATACTGTCTTTGTTTCTGTGGTTCTGTAGCATAATTTGACATCAGGTATTGTAATGTCTCCAGCATTGCTCTTTTGCTCAGGATTGCTTTGTCTATTCGGGGTGTTTTGTGCTTTCATATGAATTTTTTTCTATTTCCTTTTTAAATTATTGTTACACTAGGGGTACCTTGTGACACTTACCGAAGTTCTTACAATATATTATAGTTGAATTCATCCCTCCATTATTATCCTTCATCCTCCCCTCCTCCTGCATTCCTGGAATAGCTCTAATAGGTCTCATTTTTCCATTTTCATGCATGAGTACGTAATATTTCTACCATATTCACCTCCTACACCCTTTCCTTATATTCTTTCCCCTCCCACTGGTGCCAATCCCCCATATAGGACCTGTTCTACTTTCCTATTCTCTATTTTTGAAAAAAGACATTTTTGTTTGTATAAGGTAGTTATATAGGGACTTTCATTGTGACAGTGTATTATAACCTGAATTGGTTCATCCCCTCTATTTTCCTCCTTTCTACCTTAGTCCCCTTATTTTGGCGATTAATTTCTGTGAAGAATGCCATTAGAGTTTTGATGGGGATTGTGTTGAATCTGTAGATGGCTTTTTGTAGTTTGGTCATTTTTACAATATTATTCTGCCAATCCATGCACATGGTGGATTTTTCCATCTTCTAGAGTTTTCTTCAATTTCTATTTTATAGTTATCATTGTAGAGGCCTTTCACCATCTTGATTAGGCAAGTTCTTAGGTGTTAAAAAATAAATTTTTTAAGGCTATTGCGAATGGGATTGTTTTTCTGATTTCTTTCTCAGCCCGTTTCTCCTTCATATATAGAAGAGTTACCATTTTTTGTATGTTGATTTTGTATCCTGCTACTTTCCTGAAAGTGTTCATTAGAGTTTTCTTGTGGAGTCTTTAGGATCATTTAAGTATAGGATCATATCATCTGCAAGTAGGGGTCATTCAACTTCATTTCCTATTTTATCCCTTTTATTTCTTTCTCTTGCCTTATTACTCTGGCTAACTATACAAGCACTACTTTGAATAAGAGTGTTGAGACTGAACACCCTTTCCTTTTTCATGATTTTTGAGGAAATGGTTTTAGTTTTTCCCCATTCAGTACAATGTTGGTTATAGGTTTGTAATATACAGCCTATATTATATTGAGGTATGTTCCTTCTATTCTTAGTTTCTTCAGGACTTTTATCATGAAATGATGTTGAATTTTGTCAAAGGCTCTTTCTGTATCTGTTGAGATATCATGTGAATATCATCCTGATTCTATTTATATGAGCACATTCTTTCTCTGGTATGTTCTCTCTGTCCTACTTTCAGAAAAACCCTCTCCACCCACAAGACAGATTCTTCCTTTTCAAGAGGCTCATTTCCTAAGTCTGAGTTATTGATACAAATTGCCCTGGAGTATTGTTTCCAAAGTCAGTCCACAGTTACCTCTTGGTGGTGTGCCCTTTGGATACAATATAGTCTGGAGAAGAGTAGGATGTGGTAAGGTTGATTGAGCATTATACTCTGAGCCCCATGGTGAAGTCCATGGTGGTTCTGGGCATGAAAATGAAGTACTGGAAGTCTCTACCTTAGTGTGAGCTGCAGCTTTGACCCTCACTGCCTTCTCTTCTCTTCGCTTCCCTTCCCCTTTCCCTTTCCCTTCCCGTCCTTCCTCTCTCTGTATTGGTGATCAGACCCAGAGCCTCACAATTCTCACACTTTTGATTATTCAGCTAGATAACTATTGAAATTCTCCTGATCCCAAACACCACATATGCCCTACACACACACTCACCCATACACACACACACACACACACACACACACACACATACACACACCCCTCCCCAGGATGACAATATAGTCAAAGGTCTATATTGTCATGAGGGTGGCAATCACCTTCCTCATGGAGGGAGCTTCTGTCTACCTCCTGAAACTTGCTTTCAAATTCTGGCCTCTCCAGCCTTCTGTGAATAAGAAGTATATCTATTTCTGAGCCTTATGAAGACCTAGGGAAGCTTTGGAATTACCAAGAGCCCAGTTATAATCTCAGGATCCATTTTCCTCCCCATTTTCTCCCCCACCTCTTTCTGGAAAGGAAGATTTTTGGGTTCATTTCTCCAGAAATATAGTCATGTCCTTTTACTTTATTATTCTCACAGATCTGATTTCAAAGAATTGTAGTATATTCTTGTTAGAAATTTGGTTAGGTGATTTGGGTTCATGATCAACTATTATTAACATGACATAATTTCCTAAACTTATTAAAATGGTCACTTATATGATTTTATTGCCACAAACAACAACAATAAGAACAATAACACTGATATTCATAGAAATGGGCCCTTAAGATCTCTCAGCTAGTAAGTGATCATATAACTACTAACTATTGACCAAACACCTTCACAACTATCCTAAGAATCATTCTCTAATTAACCTACAGCAAAGAGCTACCTTTTCTTCACAGAGCAAATAGAAATTATTTTCCAGGTAAGCTTAGGGAAGGTTTTAAATGGGAAAAGGGTGGTGTTGGAGTTTGGTTTTTATTTTCTGCTCTTTGAGACCCCTTACTTTTGAAATTGTAAGTCAGAAGGAGAGTTCAACTGGCTGATCTGTGAGCTATTGAAATTCTGGCTTAAAAAGGAAATCTGATCTTTGTCTATCTTTGTGCGCTGAGAGCTGCCACTGTACATTCACAGAGGGGATCATCAATGCTGTAAGTCTCTCGGAGATCTGTGGATGGGTGACCTCTGAAATGAAAGCAGAACCAGGAAAAGATAAGGCTTCACACATGATCTACAAGACAGCTTCTGGTGATCTTCAAGATATTTTAAGTCAAGAATTCTGAGGGCCAGAAAACCAGGAATGGGGTTGGGAGAGGAAAGACCACACAAAGCTTTAGTGATACCACACAATTAATTCTTAACTTTTTGAGATTCTTTGGAAAATACTCTCTCTCTCTCACTCTCTCTCTCTCCCTCCTTCTCTCTCCCTCTCTCCTCTTTCTAAGAATAGTTTTATACTATTCTATTTTTGGAAATAAACAGGATGCTGTTTATGAAATTATTATGATGTAGTCATCTGGCTCATGATTGCTGATGGGAAGACAGGCAGAAAAATGTCAGTCAGAATCATGTTGGGACATCTGGTGTTGCATGTCAGACATTTCAGTAAGATTCTGACTTTGACATGGGTTGTGTAGCTGGGGCTGAATGGGGACAATGGTTCTGTTGCACTGTCCTTCTGGGATCATCCTGACCACAGGACATATCGTTTTTATTGCAAATTGACAATCTACATTTGGATTTCAGATCACCTGTTTAAAAATTATGACTTTGTTTTCTTTCTTAAACCACTGTATTAGTTTTCTTGGGCTGACATAACAAAATGACACAGGAGAGGGGCTCAGTAGCATCCTGAATGAAGTCTTCTGTGGTTTTTTGGGACTGGAGGCATCCTGAAACCATGGATTCCCACATATACTTGAGACATACTGTAGATAATTCTCCTAAAGCTCTGAAACTACCCTAAAAATTGAATGTATTATAGATTAGACCTTACAGGCAATGGTGGCAGAGGGTATGAAGAACTACTCTTCATGGTGTTCACCTTGTAGGCTCTGTTGTTCAGTATGGTGCTATAGTCCATTGAGCCTTTGAGTGTGTTTGTGGTGTTGGAATGTGTTCTGGACCATCAGTGGAACCTATAATTCAAAGTTCAGATATTATCTTGGCAGAAAATCTTAGCCAACATTTTTATGGTATCCAAAGAACTGAAATTGTGATTGTAAAAAAGCCTGAATGATCTAAAATTGATATTTCTATAAGAGTAATTGTCTTGTAAGAAGACAAAGTCCTTGCCACTACTCCATCAGATTTCTTTAAAAGCTGTCGTTATGCGTCAATGGGTTATGCTCGTTTAGAAGGTAATGGAGATCTATAGAATCATATAGATTTGAGAATATATTAAGTCCATATAGACTAAGAAGAGGATAAACCTTCTTTAGATTTGGCCTCTAAGTGATTTTGGATGGAGAGTGAACAATGACCACAGATTTTCTGATGATTAGCAAACATTTATTCTTTTGACTTGATTATTGTCTCCTGTTCAAGTGAATTTATTACTGCCATTAAAACCATGTACTCATCAACAAACTACTTACTATTAAAAGAGACAATGCAAGCTGGGGGTCTTAAACAATAGAAACCTATTTTCTTGTAGTTTTAAGACCAGAAGTCCAATATAAAGGTGTCAGCAGAGTTGGTGTCTTGTGAGGTCTCTCTTCCTGGCTTGCAGATGGCTTCCTTCTTTACTAGGCTCTCACATGGCCTCTTTTCTGTGAATACTGGAAAGAGGGAGATCTTTGGAACCTCTTCCTCTTCTGATAAAGATGCCACTCCTCTTGGATCAGGCCTCCTTCTTATGACCTCATTTAACCATTATCTTCTTTGTCACGTTGGAAATTATAGTGACTTCAATAATCTAACAACTACAGAAGCATTTACCATTGTAAAGCAGTAAGCAATACTGAACTATACCAAGAAAGTGTAAACTCTTCTCTTCTATCCTTCTAGCTAGCCAGTTGGTGTCTCTTTCTCCACACCTTTCCTTTTTTCATAAAAACTTATGGCACATTTTGTTTTTGTTTTTATAGCAGCGAAGTCCTGTTGTATATATTATTCTGCAATTTACTTTCAAATCAACTAACAATAAATCAATTTGAAACTTTCTGTTGAAATTTCCCATTAGTGTTTGTGATTATTGAGCAGGTATTCTTAACCTGAGAATTTGTGGATATCTGGGGATTTGGGGTAGAATTCAGGAAGTGTATGAACTTGGCTGGGTAAAAAACTCATTTATTGAAATTAGTGAGTTTTAAGATGAGGAAAATAGAGAACAAGTCAAAATATTTTTAGTAAGAACTTGTGATATTTTTATATCATCTTACAGTTTTACAGATATCTGAAAATATTCTTTATGTTTTATAGTACAATAACAATATATCTGATATGGAACATGTTATTTAATGTGTTCATGAAGATACATGCAGATGACTACATTGTAAATTGCTTTTATAAAATCTTTTTGGAAATATTTCAATATAATAAGTTTCCTTTGTAATCTTAAATTGGTATTGTTTCAAAGACTCACTCATAGGCCTCACAACACTGTCAAAGGCATCCAGGGTGCAGAAAAGTTTCAGATTTCCTACTGGGGAGGTATGACTCAGGCCAGCAACAAAGTAGTTCACTTGGAAGTCTAGGTATGAAGGGAAACTTCCTCTCCACCATTTGTAGGTTTACTGAAATGAAATAGTAGACAGATTGATAGGAAAAAGGGCACACAGACTTACTAATGTGCACACGTGCATAGGAAGCATACAAAAGATGAAACCCAAAGAAACGATCAGATGGTCGCAGTTTGTACCCTCTTCATAGGAGAGAGCGGGAGGCCGTAGGCAGTTTTAGAAGGGTGGTAAATGATTTTTTAGAGAAACGGGTGGAGTCAAAGAATGGACAATACTTTGGAATGAGGTTCCCCACTGCTCTTGGGGAGGTGGCAACACTGGGAACAGAGGTTGTGCTACTGCAGGTAAGGTAATCTCAGGTGACCTCTGAACTATCCTCTAGGTATGGTGTCAACAGGTACTCTTTTCAGGGTATTTGATGAGTTTTATAATAATTGTACTCCTTCTGGGCAGGGAACTTCACAGAGAGTCTCTTCCTGTGCTTGGGAGAGAAACAAAGGAAGTTCAAAAGACCTTGATTCTGAGACTCTTTCTCCAGCTCAGCATGTCAAGGCCCCACACTTTGGGGACTGTTTTCTGAGCTCCACAGAAGCCCAAAAGGATGTGAAATGATATGTGGTTTCTTATAAACAAATAGTGAGGGCATTTATGAGGAAAAAGAGCACATCACATATGTGAGCAACTCCTGCACCTGTACACGGAGCAGGACACCATGGGTTATGCCCATTTATGCTCATTTGTATAAGCTTTTTATGAATAACAATGAGCACTCTGGCCACATTTAGTGAGTATCTACCACTACAGATTTTATAAGAAAAGGTAAAATCATGACTCCTATACAGATATAAAATAAATGAATGACAAAGATTTTATTTAACTCATTAATCAAAGAGGGAAACCAGAAAAGATGGGTAAACTGAGACTCTCTATCCTACAATTAGACTGGACATTGAGAATCAAATCTGCCTTACTGTCTACCTTAACATGACTTTGTGCTATTCCTCTGTCCTCATTTGTATGACTTTCATAATAAACCTAGTCAAGCATGACCTTATTCTTCTAGACAAAAAACGTCTGCTCCCCAGACAAATGATTCATTGTAAGAATGTGCTTCAAAACCCATCTTAAGATGCTTTGAATCCCTTGCCTTTACTCCTCACCTTGCTGCTTCTACCAATCCAGGAGTTTTGTACCATGATCCTAACCCTAACTGAGTCTTTGTAAGGCCTGCCTTAAATCAAACTTCTAAATCTCAGAAAATTTTGCCTTCACCTTTCTCTTCCGAGAACCTGTGAAAGCTTTGTGAGGTATTACTTTCTCTCAATGCAGTAAGCATGGAGCTCAGGTTTGCCCTAACAAGAGGTTGCCCAGGGGCCAGGTGTGGTGGTGCAAGCCTGTAATACAAGCTATGCAAGGTACAGGGAGATATAGGTAGGAGGATCTGGGTCTGAACTCCACTGCCCGCACCCCCCCCCCCCGGCAATACCTTGAGACCGTACCCCCAAAATAGCTAATGCAGTGGTAGAGGGCAAGACCCTGAGTTCAAAATCAACAAATAAAAAGAGGTTTCCCTGTTTGTGAAGATAGCTTTTCACAGTTTGGAGCTGCACTAGGATCTAATAGAGAACACGATGTCACTGCCATGGTTCTCTTCTGAGGCACTTTGAGCCTCCTGCTTGGGGGCTTACTGACCATGATGGGGGCAGGAAGGAAAAATAATTCTCTCTTCCAGTCTTCACAAGTTCTTAGCTGGGGCTCCCTGTAACAAAAGATGCATTAATAAGAGAAACACAAACAGAGGCTTACTAGCATGCGAACCTTCTGCACACAGGGGAGATAACCCAGAGAAAAGAGCAATTCTCTAGAGTAGATATCATCAAGGAGTTGCCTTAGACTTCAGCCTTAAATCCCACCTTCTCTGAAACAAAGAACAAAGGATGGGGTAAAGGCCAGGTTAGGATGAGATAGGGATGGCCAGGAAGAGCCCTAGGAAACAAAGCAGTGTTTGTCACACAGATTTCTTCTTTTATTTTTTGAGACAAGGTTTCACTATGTTGTCCAGGATCCTCTTGATTCAGCCTTCTAGCAGCTGGGATTACAGACACTCTTATGCAGATTTAAGTTAATGCTCCCTCTATGTGCCGAAGGGCATAATTTGGGTGGCATAGTCTGGTCTTCTATAATCATAGTTTAGAGATATGGGTCTGAACCCCAATAGATAAATAGGTAAACATATTACACTGGTTGGAACTTTGATGTTTTTCTTCCTTTTTTTGGTACTGAGGTTTGAACTCAGGGCCTCGTGCTTGCTAGGCAGGTGCTCTACTTCTTAAGCCACTCCACCAGTCCACTTAGATTTCTTTCATTGAGCTCCCACATGCTTAGTTAATTTCATTTTCCAGGATTCAGAAATCCTCCTTGGGTGTTCAAATTTGGAGAAAAAATGCACAACCTTGGTGTAAATCTGCTTTATTACTAGCACTGCTGTTTGTCTCTCTGTATTTGTCATTTTTGTTGTCCATCAATAAGAGGAAATTTGATGGAATGGGAAGAGGATGGGAGTTGGCTGTGAAATGAGCCCTTTCCTGGAGCTGGCTCCTGGGAATGAGAAATTCAGTTCAAGAGAGGAGCAAACTTCAAAGTGCCCATAGTTTTCTTAAGTGTCATAAAGAAGTATTAAAAAATTCAAATTCCAAAATATCTTTTTAAAGGGATCTGTGGCTAAAGTAAAAGAAACAACTGTAAATTCTCTCTCTCTCTTAAATCCTCCTAAATCATACTTTGACTTTTATCAGAGCCTTTATTCTATTTCTCTTCCCCCATCCTATACTCCTCCATGTCTTCTGCCCGTATCTCTCCCTCTGATTTCCTCCTCCTCCCTCCTGGCCCTTCAGAATTCCAGTAAACTTAGTTGTCTCTTAAAGTTAAACCTGCAGAGCAGATAAAACCCCTTCAGTGGATTTCAAGCCCTGGACTCACCATGAGCTCAAAGTCATTGTCAAGACTTTCCAAAGCTCAGACAGGATAGGGTGACATTTACAGAGGAACTTAGAATGATTTTATGAGTGTACAAGACAGGACTCACTACTTTGCATCAACAAGTTCATGTGTTAGTGGGACCTTCAGATGCTAAGCAGTGGGTGGAGAGGGTGGGAGAATAATTTAAAGGATCCTGGATGTCATAGGAAACTGGAGGGGTCTAGAAAAGGGATAAATGTTTGAGGAGTTTTTTAGAGTCCATCCCAAAGTCTAATGTAGATTAGACTCTAATCTAGTTGCAAGCAAAGAAAGAATGAGTGCCCTGGAGACTTTAGAGAGGCTGATTATGCCTGTAGATAGCACTCAGGAGATCCTGAAGCAGGTTGATGACTTTTTTATAATTAAATATTGCCAAGCTAGAATTTGGGTATTTAAAATAATAGCACAGACTGGAATGGGAAATAACACCACTGCCAGAGCTCCTGACACCTTGCTGAGCAGTTTGAAAACAGCTTAGGGCAATATCAAAAGAGACCTAGGTATATTTATGGCCTTACATATAAAACATCTGGATGCTACCACTTTAATTGATCAACTCTAAAGAAGGCAGTCCCTTGCTAAAGATGGTTGTAGGTATTATAAACATAAAAGACATTGACAAAAGAATGGCATCGTTGTGGCTGTGAAAACAAAATAATCAATGAAGTCCCAGAGGGAACCTTAAAAAATAAAAGAGCTCTTCTGATTGATTTATTTGTGGTAAGTACTCACATCAATTGAATATTCAAAAAATCCTAGAAATTAAGGAATTCAAATTAATACTTTTGATATACTAAAGAAGTAATTTTCATAGAGACAGCACAAATGGTTTAAGAGTCCAAGTTCACATACTTTAGGTAAAATTTTACAAATGAGACTAATTTCTTTATTTTTGGATTAATAAAAAAACTATTTCTTCTCTGACCTACCTGGGTAGAATATAATAGAAGTTTATGTTTTTATCCTACTTGAATATGTTTTAAACTTACACAGTTTAATAGAGTAATAAACTTGTATTACTTCTACTTAAGGCTTATGGTTATAAGAATGAAAATTTGTGTGGATTTATTCTGAAAATTTTGTTTCTATAGTTATTACATTTTGAAGCATGTCAGTTTATAAGATTAATTTCTAAGATCTTCAGGACTGATAAATATAATTTTTTTTTTATTTTTTATTTTTCATTTTTCTTTTATTATTCATATGTGCATACAAGGCTTGGTTCATTTCTCCCCCCTGCCCCCACCCCCTCCCTTACCACCCACTCCACCCCCTCCCGCTCCCCCCCTCAATACCCAGCAGAAACTATTTTGCCCTTATCTCTAATTTTGTTGTAGAGAGAGTATAAGCAATAATAGGAAGGAACAAGGGGTTTTGCTGGTTGAGATAAGGATAGCTATACAGGGCATTGACTCACATTGATTTCCTGTGTGTGGGTGTTACCTTCTAGGTTAATTCTTTTTGATCTAACCTTTTCTCTAGTTCCTGGTCCCCTTTTCCTATTGGCCTCAGTTGCTTTAAGGTATCTGCTTTAGTTTCTCTGCGTTAAGGGCAACAAATGCTAGCTAGTTTTTTAGGTGTCTTACCTATCCTCACCCCTCCCTTGTGTGCTCTCGCTTTTATCATGTGCTCATAGTCCAATCCCCTTGTTGTGTTTGCCCTTGATCTAATGTCCACATATGAGGGAGAACATACGATTTTTGGTCTTTTGAGCCAGGCTAACCTCACTCAGAATGATGTTCTCCAATTCCATCCATTTACCAGCGAATGATAACATTTCGTTCTTCTTCATGGCTGCATAAAATTCCATTGTGTATAGATACCACATTTTCTTAATCCATTCGTCAGTGCTGGGACATCTTGGCTGTTTCCATAACTTGGCTATTGTGAATAGTGCCGCAATAAACATGGATGTGGGGCTGGGATGTAGCTCGGTGGTACAGCGCTTGCCTAGCATGCGTGAGGCCCTGGGTTCGATCCCAGCACCAAAAAAGAAAAGACAAAAAAAAAAAAAAATAAACATGGATGTGCAGGTGCCTCTGGAGTAACAGTCTTTTGGGTATATCCCCAAGAGTGGTATTGCTGGATCAAATGGTAGATCGATGTCCATCTTTTTAAGTAGCCTCCAAATTTTTTTCCAGAGTGGTTGTACTAGTCTACATTCCCACCAACAGTGTAAAAGGGTTCCTTTTTCCCCACATCCTCGCCAACACCTGTTGTTGGTGGTGTTGCTGATGATGGCTATTCTAACAGGGGTGAGGTGGAATCTTAGTGTGGTTTTAATTTGCATTTCCTTTATTGCTAGAGATGGTGAGCATTTTTTCATGTGTTTTCTGGCCATTTGAATTTCTTCTTTTGAGAAAGTTCTGTTTAGTTCACATGCCCATTTCTTTATTGGTTCATTAGTTTTGGGAGAATTTAGTTTTTTAAGTTCCCTGTATATTCTGGTTATCAGTCCTTTGTCTGATGTATAATTGGCAAATATTTTCTCCCACTCTGTGGGTGTTCTCTTCAGTTTAGAGACCATTTCTTTTGATGAACAGAAGCTTTTTAGTTTTATGAGGTCCCATTTATCTATGCTATCTCTTAGTTGCTGTGCTGCTGGGGTTTCATTGAGAAAGTTTTTACCTATACCTACTAACTCCAGAGTATTTCCTACTCTTTCTTGTATCAACTTAAGAGTTTGGGGTCTGATATTAAGATCCTTGATCCATTTTGAGTTAATCTTGGTATAGGGTGATATACATGGATCTAGTTTCAGTTTTTTGCAGACTGCTAACCAGTTTTCCCAGCAGTTTTTGTTGAAGAGGCTGCTATTTCTCCATCGTATATTTTTAGCTCCTTTGTCAAAGATAAGTTGCTCATAGTTGTGTGGCTTCATATCTGGATCCTCTATTCTGTTCCACTGGTCTTCATGTCTGTTTTTGTGCCAGTACCATGCTGTTTTTATTGTTATTGCTTTGTAATATAGTTTGAAGTCAGGTATTGTAATACCTCCTGCATTGTTCTTTTGACTGAGTATTGCCTTGGCTATTCGTGGCCTCTTGTGTTTCCATATAAATTTCACAGTAGATTTTTCAATCTCTTTAATGAATGTCATTGGAATTTTGATGGGAATTGCATTAAACATGTAGATTACTTTGGGGAGTATCGACATTTTTACTATGTTGATTCTACCAATCCATGAGCATGGGAGATCTCTCCACTTTCTATAGTCTTCCTCAATCTCTTTCTTCAGAAGTGTATAGTTTTCCTTGTAGAGGTCTTTCACATCTTTTGTTAGGTTTACACCTAGGTATTTGATTTTTTTTGAGGCTATTGTAAATGGAATTGTTTTCATACATTCTTTTTCCGTTTGCTCATTGTTAGTGTATAGAAATGCTAATGATTTTTCTATGTTGATTTTATATCCTGCTACTTTGCTATAGCTATTGATGATGTCTAGAAGCTTCTGAGTAGAGTTTTTTGGGTCTTTAAGGTATAGGATCATGTCGTCTGCAAATAGGGATATTTTGACAGTTTCTTTACCTATTTGTATTCCTTTTATTCCTTCTTCTTGCCTAATTGCTCTGGCTAGGAATTCTAGTACTATGTTGAATAGGAGTGGAGATAGTGGGCATCCTTGTCTGGTTCCTGATTTTAGAGGGAACGGTTTTAATTTTTCTCCGTTAAGTATAATGCTGGCTGTAGGTTTGTCATATATAGCTTTTATAATGTTGAGGAACTTTCCTTCTATTCCTAGTTTTCTTAGAGCTTTTATCATGAAATGATGTTGGATCTTATCAAAGGCTTTTTCTGCGTCTATTGAGATGATCAAGTGGTTTTTGTCTTTGCTTCTGTTAATGTGGTTTATTAATTTTTAACTAGTGGATGGACATTCATTGGATTACTAGATAATTCATAAGTAATAGAATACTGAAACATTAATGACTGAATATAATTTAATATTTATATAATTTTGCTTTTCGTTCGTATTTTTGTATATTATTGTAAGGGCAAAGGGAACTTTCTCCCTTCTGAAGATTCAAGAAGGAGTCTGTGGAATAAGCTAACAATAGACCAACTGATAGGACAAAAGGCATGTAACCGTATCACGTGTACAGGAGCATTAAGGGAGAGTGGGTGTCCAGTGATCCAATGAGGTTTAGATGCGCCACAGGGGAGAAGGAAGTGGAAGACTAGACAGTTTGGAGGGAGAGTAAATGGTTTTTAGGGAGATGAATGGCCTAAAGAACAGACGACTGACTGGGGCAAAGTTTGCCTGGGCCCTTTTCTGAGAGTTAATCTGCTGGGAGCCAGCTTTCAAGTTAGGTAGGGGAACATCAGAGAAAGCCCTCCCTGCACTTTGGAGAAGAAAGAGAGATGAGAGAGAGAGAGGTTGAAAGTGGGCAGAGATAGCCTTAGCTCTATTTGGTTCAAAGTATTCTCCATGTCAAACACCATACTTTGGGGTAACATTTTTTAAGCCCAACACTATCTTTGGACCTACTTGTGAATGTGCTCATTTGCCACTTTGGGAAGTTGGAGGGCTGTATGTGGCTATAGAAGGCTGTGTTATGTTTATTCATGAACTCTGCTAGTCTAGCAAATGCTGATGTATGACAGCTGAAAATTATCTACACCCCTCCCATCCACTCCACTTAACTTTGGTTAAAAGTTGTAACCCAATGTGACAACTATGAGGAATCTTGGCAGAGAGGTACAAATTTGCATGCAAGATAATGGGATATGCTTTTGTTCAGGTAAAAGCTTATAATATGTGCAAATAATGAGGCTGATAAGCTATGAAATGTACTAAATAAAGTCTTAGCAAAATTTTCTCAATTATGATGGGCTTGTTTCCTTGTTGTATTGTTTATTTCCTTTATCTACAATATTAAGGCTTAATTATTGGTCCACTGATTTGTCCTTAGGAAAAAGAGACCAGTAGAGCTCCACTTCAGGAAATTATGGATTTAGAAATTTCCCCTTTGCTTATGCCTCTTCATTTCATGCTGTGTAGAGTTTGACAGATGGGGGAATCCTGCATGCCATAGTTGAGAGATAGCAGGCAATTTAGACAATGTTGCTAAGAACACTGGAAAAGATTAGAATTTAGCACCTTACATGTCGCTTTGGCATAAGGATTATTTTGAGCTAAAGTCAATGGAGAAACAACAGACACAAGAAGAACTCTCTAGCCCCACCCCAAACTTTGCCTAAAAGTAGGGCATAAATTTCCCTTTATAAAACTGACTAAAATTTCCTTTTGTTAAGATGTTCCCTTCTTCTGTACCAAGAAGAGACGAATGACTCTCACGACAAACCTTAGTAAAAATCATTACCTATTATATATTTCCTAATAAATAATGGCTCCCAGAAGCCCAAATTCTCATCTTCCTTTGTCTTGTCACCTCTTAGACACATACACACCCCCACACAGTTAAAGGGTATATAAGCCCCGCTTACAAGCTTTTTTGGAGTTTTATTTCTTTTCTGTGAATGCTTCTGTGCACATACAAATTAAAATATTTACATTAAACACAATCAGCATGCCCTTCCTTCTATTGATCTTTTTTTTTTTTCAGTTAAATTCACAAGCCCCAGTCACTGAACATAAGAAGGCAGACAAAAAGGTTTTTCCCCCCTACACCACAGAACTCCTTATTTGAAAGGATCATGAACTTGGAAGACTGATGGTTCAGAGCAGGGTTGCCTTAGACAAAATATTTGTCTCTTCTAAGACATGTACAGTCTTAGAAGAATGTCATACTTAAATTCCTGTGGCTCTCTCTTTCATCTTTAATATTACTAAGACTATCTGGAAAGTAAGCAAGGAAATCAGAAAATTAGGTAACTTGATTAACAACTGTGTATCTGGTTCTGTGGACTCTTCATATTGGAGGATGGGATCTGGTCACATAGGCTAATGTGTGTCCCCTTGGCTCCTGGCTGAGAAGTAGACAGTGAGCTATTTGTAATCCTTCATTTGGTATTTGTCTGTATGGTAAGGTTCACATGTGTGACCTCCAGAGTTTTAAATGCTAGATCAAACATTCTAGCAGAGGCTCAGCAGAAAAGGCTAGAACATTTTACACTTACAGAGGTTGAGACAACCATCCCTGCAAACTTGTAAGGAGTTATCCATGGAAACTTGACATGCAAGCATGACACTTCAAACATTATAAAGATCTGGGTAGATTCTAGCCTCACATAGTAATGTCTTCCCTTCAACTCAGGCTGAAGAATGACCCCAAGGTAGGGCTGAGAACAGAAACCTGCCATCTTCATACTCAGCCTGGATACTAAGAACCCAAACACACCTCTCTCTCCACATCAACATGAATTCGTGCCATTACTGTCTTCAGTAGCTTGAATTTATTCTTCCTACCACTACCTATGTAGGCATCCATGACCCGAACTTCCTAAAGATTCTTTGAAATCCTCACTGTGCTGCTTCTGGGGTCTAACACACTGAGTCTTACCTAGTCCTAATCAAACCCTTGCTTTGACATTCCCAACCTCATCAGTTTTGGGGTTTGAACTCAGGGCCTCATGCTTGCTAGGCAGGTGCTTTATCACTTGAGCCACTTCACCTGTCCCTAAACTTCCAATTCTTAATAAATTCTCATCTTACCTTATTCCTCCAGGATGCATCCTCAGTTTTGCAGGTGATACTCTCCTCTACTGCAGTAAATGATGAACTCAGCTTTGTCCATATTCAGGGAGCTGCTTTTTGACAGATGCTACAATTGGTCTAAAGGAGAAGTCAAACTGCAGAGAAATATGAAATGGATTATAGATTAGAAATAATGAAATGAATTTGTAAATGAGTGCAAAATTGGCTTTTATTGAAGGCAGAGGGCAGTCAAAAATTATTCAATTCAACAGACAAAAATTACTTGCATTGTATGTGAGTCAGTTTTCTGTTACTGTAATAACCACTTGAGTTAATCAACTCATAAGGAGAAAAGGTTTATTTTGGCACATGATTGTTTGGTCCCACTGCTTTTGGACCTGTGGTGAGGGAGCACGTGATGGTAGGGAGCATGTGGTAGAGAATAGCTGCTCACCTCATGGCCAGAACACAAACTAGACAGAAAGGAAGAGACTGGTGTCCCACAATTCCCTGTGAAAGCGTACCTCTTAAAGATCCCGCCACCTTCCAATTGTGCCAAACTGAGAACCAAGCCTGTAACACATGTAACACATGGGGGACATTCCAGATCCAATCTATAGCACATAGCTTTGGGTTATCTATAATTTTTGAGCCCTAAAATAGCTCAAAATGGATGAAAAATACAGAACTCTGATAGAATTAGAATCAGAATCAGATGGCCTTCTCTAGACAATGTGTAGTTTTCCCTTGAAACACAAATTTCTCCCTAAACTTCTAGGGGCTGGGTGTCTAGTGAAGTTCTAGCACATTTCTCAGATGTTATTGCATTTAATCTTCCTACCCTAGAAAATGAATATTACAATTTCCTATTTTCAAAATGAGGAAACTGAGTCTCAGTAAGTTTTTTTTTTTCTAAGAAGCCATAGAAATGTTCAATCAACATATTCAACGTGTATTTGGTTAGTGAGAGTAAAATGATAAGAACTGCAAATGTTGGAAAAATCTCAATGGCAAGGAGGGAAAGGCATCCTGGATATGAGCACATGGAAGTGCTAGCCAGTTCTTTAATTTAGGATCTTTACTTTTATAATGTTTTGTACCTTCATTGTCCTTGAGCTATTTTGTAACTCTGTAGATTGAAAAGAACCATTTCAATGTAAACGAGTCTTACACACACCCAATGCCAATGAGCGCTGGGTGGAGGATGCCAGTCTTGCACCCTTCATAAGCCCTTCTCCTTGCATTTCAGCACTGGGGAGCATTTCTGCTTGTCTTCAGATTTGTCTACTCTTTGAATTACTCTTTGTCACATCATGGGCCTCCCTCATTAATTGATGAATAAAATAAAATCTTTGACATATGTTCATTTTATATTTGTATGAGAGTCATGATTTTTTTTTTTAACCATTAAAAAAGATGCTTAAGAGTGAGAAACCAGTTTAGTTCTGGAAGCACTTTATGTTTTGGGCCCCAGAGAAGATTAGCGGCTCATCTAAGGCTCTCTCTGCTCTGAAATTATTAGATTTTATGACCACATACCTGACATTCCTAGAGCTGAATGTTAAGCCTTCTGTTGTTTTCTTTCCAGAGCTATCTGATAGCACAGGCTGTCAGTTAAGTACAGTCTAGGCAATTAGGCCTAGCTAACTTCTTCCTGACTAAAATGCCAGTACAAATATTTAACAGCAACAAGTGACTGAAAATAAATACAGGCCAATTAATGGGAGCAAATTTGGTGTTACAATGGAAATCAGGGGTGACTTTTTGCATTCTAATTGCTGTTATATGAGGCTTCTCACCAAAGGTGTTTGGATTTCAGATACAATTAACGCTAACCATTTGTCCCTTGGAAGTTTCAGATACCACCATTGCTCTCACGGTGTAGAGTTGTCTAGAACTTCACACATCACTCTTGGGGCCTTTGTAGCCTTATAACTCCTACTTCAGTGTCTGGAGGCTTGCATCATTAAATATCCACTATTGTGTATTATATATGGGCTTCTGAAGTTCAAAGCATCAGAAATTTCGTATGTATTCTGGAGACAGATTATTAGGCCCCCCGCTAAAACAATACAAAGTAGTTTAAGCAAAAAACCTGTTCAAATACATGGCAAAAGGTGAATTTTCTTGGGAAAAGGTGAATTCAGGTCTAGATAGATCCAGGGACTTCAAAACTGTCAAGAAGAGCTGATTTTTCTCCTCTTTGTTCTGCTTCCACTGAATTGACTTCATTTTCAAAGGCCTTCCCTTCTGTTGGCCACAGGCCACTCCAGGCTTGCAGTTTTATTCCTTAAGACCAGTGGGAAGAATCCAGTTCTCTCCAACTCTTTCTGGTTGTTCAAAAAAAGTCTCAGGATTAATTATAATTGGACTGGTCTCCGTGACTTGAATCACATGTCCATCTCTGAACCAATCAGATGTCCTGGAAGATGTGGTGTTTTGATTGGGCAGGTTTGGGTCCAGTATTGTAGCTAGTAGATAAACACCCAACCCCATGTCCCTCCCAAAACAGAAAGATGGAGAGTGGGGAAGGGGACTCCTTAGAGGCGAATCAGGGAACTTGGCTGCTGGGAGTCCAAAATACCCATAGGAATCCTACAGCATTTGCTTGAAGCCCTCAGGTTACAACTCCTGTCAAGTGGCGATATCTCTTGTGGGCTGTCTCTGTGGAATAGTTGTGTGATTAATTGGAATCTAAACATACCCATCTATTCTACCAATAAATACTTTTGAACAGTTCCCATAGGACAGGCTCTAAACTAAATGTTGGAGGACACAGGAACAAAACCCACATCATTGCTCCCAGGGAGAGAAGACACTATTGCCATTTTATTGTCAGGGTCCCTGGCTGCTTGAACAATCTGTTGAGAATATAGTTTTGAGAGAAATCTACTGATGAGGGCCTGTAAAACTTCAAAAAGAAGGTATTTAAAGCTCTTGGGTACAATCTACTTATATCATATATTTGTATTTTCTCTATAATGTCACATTTCTCTCTGACCCTGTACTCATTCATTTCCAAGGGGTCTGTAGTGCATTATGAGATGGCCACAGTGAAATATTTCTGACAGAGTCATTTGGGATCTATCCATTATGAATCATACCATCTGTGCACATTCTGGAAAGGATGCTGATATGACATCTTTAGCCACTGACTGCCTAGTGAAGCACTCTATTGTCACTCACCTTGCAAATTGTTCTCATTGTCTCTGTGATAACATTAAAAGTGGGTGGTCATAAATTCCATTAGATGCAATTCCAGGATTTGAGTGCTTTCAGTGTTGGGGAAGCAATTGCTTTGTAACATCAGAGTTCTAAGTGTTAAGACTTAGGTTTTAGCTATGCTAAGAGCTATGGATGAAAAATGCATGACAGCCTGCAAGTCTATAACAGGGGAACTTAGGTTAGGCTCAGAGTTGAACAAACCCTTTAGGGAATTGGAGATAATGTCTGAGGGTGAAGAAGAATGAAGTAGGTGAAATCATGGTTATGGGGTGGTTGTAAGAATTGTTTGTGGCAGGAGAGGGCAAAGTTGTTAGAGGAATAAGATGATGTTAATGTTTAAGAATGTCTCTAATGCTCTCTTAAATGACTTATATGAGTTATGTCATGTAATGCTTGCAATAGTTTTATAAAGCATAAATTATTGTTAGCACCATTTTCCAGATGATTAAATGGATCTTCCCAGCTTCCCCCTCACCCAACTACACACCAAGATTGAGAAAGTTGCTCACAGTCGTGCAGCTAGGAGAAGCCAAGCCAGGATTTGAATGCAGAGTGTTGGGTTCCAGAGGTCCTACTCCCAACTGCTACATTACATAGGCTTCTGAAAAGATGTCAGCATGCAGGGGAAGAGGTATAAGATAAGACAGCTGTAAGAGTAGTTGGGGGCAGCAATGGTGGGTCTGTAGGCCAAGATGAAA
This sequence comes from Castor canadensis, assembly GCF_047511655.1. Classification (NCBI taxonomy): domain Eukaryota; kingdom Metazoa; phylum Chordata; class Mammalia; order Rodentia; family Castoridae; genus Castor; species Castor canadensis. The sequence continues at coordinate 141,607,365 of NC_133393.1, forward strand.
CTGGGATTTGTGGGTCTGTTGAAGGGGTCTAGCAGGACTGTTAAGTGACTTGATTTATGTTTTAAGAAGATTCCTCTAGCTGCTGGGCTGAACATAGACTGTAGGGGGCAAGACTTGAATCAGGGGCCCTGGTTGTGGGGAGGTTAGTACAATAGTCCAGGTGAGAGAGTTTGGCTTACTGGATAAAGGTGGAGGCAGTAAAAATACACAAATATGGGTGGATTCAAGAGATCTTTAACATATAAAATTGTCTAGACTTGATGACTGATTGTGGGGAGAAGGTAGAGGGTAGCAGCATGTATCATACCCATCCCTGGCTTATGGATGGACATTGGCACCACTGACTGAGTTGGGGGCATAGAAGAAGACCAGAATGGGTCACAGACTTGAGTGGATAAGATGCTGGCCTCAACTGGGGACATATTGAGATTAGTCCTCTGAGATGTAAATTTGGCCCTTGGAAACATTTATCTGGAGCTCAGAGAGGCTAGTGAGCTAACACATTTGGGTGCTAGATTACATTCTCAGGGCTATAGTAATGAGTCACCACAAACCTGGCAGCTTAAAACAGCAGAAACTTATTCTCTCATGGTTTTAAATGCTGGAAGTCCAAATCAAGGTCAGCAGAGTTGGTCCCTCTGGAGATTCTGAAGGAGAATCTATTCCATGTCTCTTTTCTAGTTTCTATAGGCTCTGACAACACTTGACCTTCCTTAGAGGCTACATAACTCTAGTCTGCTGCCTCCATCTCCATATGGCCTTTCCCTGTGTGTGACACTGTCTCATCTTTTCCTTATAAGGGTACTCATCTTAACATCTTTAATAACATCCATGAAGAATCATTTCCAAGTAAGACCATGTTTAGAAATGCCGGTTAGGACTTTGACTTATCTTTTGGGGACCACTATTAGATTCACCAATGTGCTATCAATTTAGAGCTGTCCCTGGAACCCTGTAATTGTCTCAAGAGTGCATGTGGAACCAGGTGTAGTGGCTCACGACTGTATCCCCAGCAACTTAGGAGGTAGAAGTAGGGGGATTCCAAGCCAAGGCCAGCCCAAGCAAAAGTGGGAGACTATCTGAAAAACAAGCTAAAAGTTAAAGGACTGGGGATGGGGTAGCACTCCCTCAAGTGGTAGCACTCTCCCACTACTGAAAAAATGAGTGCATATAGAGAGAGAAGAAAAGAGGACCAAGAACTGAGTCTTGAAGATCTCCATCACCTTTTGGTTGGGCATTGATGGAGGAATCTGCAAAGTAGAAGGAGAATTGGCCAGAGTGATAGAAGAAGTACTAGGAAGTGGAACTCAGCCAAGATGTATCTCAGAATGCAGGGAGGGAGAAATATGAACAAATGATTGTCAAAGAAGTACTCTTGACTTGCTTAGAGTAATAGTGATTATTGGCTTTGAATGTCACTCATGTAAGGCTAATGTTATAAATTTAGACTTCTCAACTGAACTCCGACAAGGACTCCAAGTGGAATGCTTAGTCAGACCTCCCTACCCCCTCACACACCCATATGCACACTTAACAATGAAAATTTCCAGTCTTTATTTTTCTTTTTGGTAATGAGAATCTAAACAGCTTATCACCCAAGTCTTCATAACTTTGATTTAATTTTTATCTAGAGAGTCACTTTATCCTTCAATCCTGGAGTGAACTAAATTATAATCCTGAATATTGACTCTACAGCATTGTTGAAACAACCCCCCTTTTTTAGTGCTTTTATGGCACAATGATATTATGAGGAAGAAAATAAATACATTATAGTGGACTCAGAAAGACTTAAAAAAATGTTCCTTTTGACATAGGACATGGAGTAAAAATGCTTTGGCAAAAAGCTACCCCACCTGTAACTAGCATTTTCCACATAAAATGCCCTGTTTCCTGGTGGATTGAAAACTAGTTCCTGCTTTGTGAAGGGACTCTTTCTTGTTATAAGTTTAATGGTACCTCTTGTTCTTCCTCAAAGTGGTTTCCTGGAAAGGGAAGGGCCAGATGAAGGCGAAGTACATTCTAGCTGAAGCAATAATGGGAGTTGGGGTATCTATCCATGGCATGAATGGGGACAAAATCCCTCCGATAGGGTATGCAGAGAAAGTTGGGAGAGTTGAGTCGAATTCCAAGTTCAAGACCTCCCAGTGAGAACAGTGGGATCTGTCTCAGTACAAAAACCTTTCTTTGCTTCTGGGGCTGTGATTCATCTTTAGTTTTCAACATAAGAACAACAACTCAGGCTGTAGTTATTTGTGTTCCCTCCGGGATAATTTGGGAGTTTCTCTGGATTGAAGTCAGATTTTCATAAATCAACCTGGAATTCCTTGGCTTGTAACTGGGAAGAGGTGCTCAGGTACATAGCAGTTAGGTCTGGGATCTCCTGCTCCTGCAAGCATTATCGGCTCTATACCAAGCATCCATGGATTTTTGTATCACAGTGTGGCCAAGATGAAATGGGCCACAATGGCCCATCTTAGAACTTGACTCCAAGAACCAAAGGGCTCCTATTTGTCTTCTGTGTATTGCTCTTCCTCCTTCTTTCAGCTCTGAGGATCTCTGGAGAGATGTGTTCCTTCTGTTTTTATAAAGTTCCTCTGGTTTGGGGAGTGAAAAGGAAAGGGAACAGGGAGGGGGCTGCAGATGAGATGGCTTCAAGGCTAGGGTTTATTAGAACATCCTCCCAACAGATGATGTCGGCATAAAGTAGATGTATGGTTTCAATTCTGCTCTGGCAAGGTGGGCCAGCCCATGTTGCAATCACAGAGCGCTCTTTCAAGCCTCACACTGTTTCAAGGGTTTGTAGACAACCTTGTGCTTTGGGTGTCAGCCAGCTGTCTTGAAGAAATAATTCCCATTGGCTTCGGAGTTTCTCTCTCTACCTCCCCACTCCTGACCAACAGTAGAAGATAATTAAATATAGGTCCTTCTTGGGTTGATTAGGAGCAGTATTTGCAATATACATAGTAAATATATGCAATATATGTAAATAATGCACCATAGTAAACTCAAGAAGGATTTACGTTACTGCATTTTGGAACCACTGTCATTTTTTCACATCTTTGTGGCTTTCTTCCTTTTGACCCATAAAAACAACATCATCATATTTGCACCACATCCTAGGGCTCATCATGGGGAGAGAGTCACCACACACACACATATGGTGGGCCTGGAGTAATGGCCTGTGTTTTGTTGTTGTTGGTTTGTTTTTGTACTTCACTTGCTACCACATTTGCTGCTATATCAATGAGATGTAAAAGAATGTGTCTATGTTTCACCTCTCTTATTCTACAAGATGTCCTCTGCTTATTAAAAATGTAGCTAGCTTCTGTAGGATCTTATTTACTTATCTGCGGATGATCAAAGCCATTGACCTCATCCTTACCTTCCCCCCACTCTTTCTTTCTTACACAAGGATAGGTCACTGTGTTCTCACTCCAGCTGGGACAAGTGGCAGAGGATCTGTCCCCATGTAAGCTCATTCTCTACCAGCACCCAGAGTCTGTGTAGAAGGCAAGTCTGACCATGGAACCTGTTAGTCTCTACAGGCTGTGCAGTCTCTTACAACTGCATGACTCTGCTACATAGCATGAAGGAAGCCATAGGTAACATGGGAAAGCGTGGATGAAGTTATGTACAAATAAAAACTGACCAAAATAGGCCAATGGCCAGTTTTGGCAAAAGGACTGCAGTTGGCCAACCTTTGGTTTAAAACCCTTCAGTGTTGTACCTGTGCCTTTAGACTGAAGCTCGAAGTCCTCATGAGTGTGTCAAGCCAGCATGCTGTGTTCTAGCTTGGTCACACAGTGAGGACATTGCCTCTGTCCTCAGATTTGCCTTGGTGCCTCCCACCTTGGGGAATTCCTTCTGCCTGATTCCATCTCCCAACATCCTCCCTTCTCCTGCACATAAAAGCGAAGGATATATTTTGACTGAAATAAACTCTGGCTAGGGCTAAGGGGACTTGAGCTCAAGGATGAAGAAAGTCAAAGATGTGGTGAACTGGATGGTTTCTGTAGAATGTGTTCATCTCATGGTAGAAATTCAGAGAGGGCCCTAAAGCTGGTGACCTCGACTGAGAGCTCATAACCGAGAAACTGCAAGCAATGGGGCCTTTGAACATGAAACAAGAAAGTCACAAATACTTTGTATTAAAAAGAAAGACTAAGTGTACTCATAGGAGAGCTCCTCAGACCCTAAATCAGAGTCTGTTTACTTTTAGTTCAGTACAATCAGAGAGAGATTACTTACCAAGTTTTTTAGTCTGTAGCACATCAGAAAAAGCCCCTCCACCCTTTTTTGAGACAGTATTTTGCTACATAGCCCAAGCTGCCCTGGAACTCATGATCTGGGATTACAGGTGTACATCACCACACCCAACTTTTTTGATGTTTTTTTTCAGGGTAGAGAGGAACAACCAGGCACAGGCATAATGGCACCAACCAGGAGTGACAGTTGAATGACACAGAGTGTAAAGGAGAAGGCTTTTAGAAAGCAGAGGAAGCTGTGGTCATTTTTAGAGAAAGAAGTTATTTTGTTTAGTAGATACCAAAAGGTATCAATACTTCCTAATAATCTGTAATAGAAAAATGTATATAATGCTTCCTAAATGCCAGACCCTGATTCAAGCACTCTGTGTGAATTATTCTATCTTGAAACAACTATATGTAATGAATGCTACTATCACACATTTTATACATTGTATTATTTATCTACAAATATGTCACTAAAAATTAGTAGCCTAAAATAACATTTATTCTGTCACAATTTCTGTGGGCCAAGTATCCAGTTGTGGCTTAGCTGGTCCTCAGGCAAAGGGTCTCTCATAAGTTTGTACCCAAGGGGCCAGCCATGGCTATACCACTTCAAGGCTGGCCTGATGGAGGAGTTCCTTCCAAACTAAGTCAGGAAGCTGTTGTCAGGATTTAGTTCCTTGTGGCTCTTGGACTCAAGACCTCAGTTCTTTGTTGGTCTTTAACTGAATTTCATTGTTGGGTGGTTCCCAACACAGCAGTTTGCTTCATCAAAGTGCGGAGAGTCAGACAGAGACAATGAGCAAGATGGAAGTCACCAATTTTTGTGACCTTTCTTGGAACTGACAACTACTATGTTGTTTTTTTTTTGTTTGTTTGTTTTTGTTGTTGTTATTTGTATTTGGTGGCTGTTACTGGATGATTGGGTATTGAAAATTAAATGTGTATGAATGCATATATGAAAAATGAATTTAAGATCTTTTAAAGGAGAAATATCAAATGATTGGTCCACTCTACTACCACTGCCCAGAAGAATGACAAGTGGAAAAAACTGTCCTCCTCCAGGCTCTTGAGTTCTTCCCTTAGGCCCTTGCTACCCAAAGTCTGGTTTTGCTCATGACAGGCAGGCACTCTGCTATGGTTTAATGATGGTGTTTTCTTTAAAATTTATGCTGCAACCTAATCCCTAATACACTATTGAGAGGTGTGACCTTCAGGAGGTGATTAAGTCCCGAGAACTCCCCTGTCATGAGTGGGATTAGCACCTTATGAAAGGCCTCTTGGTTGAGGGAAGTGCTCTGGGAAGATACTCGTGGATACTGAACCTGCCAGTGTTTTCATCTTCGACTTCCCAGCCTTCAGAATGATGTGAAATAAATTTCTGTTATTTATGAATTACCCAGTCAGTGGTACTTTATTATAGTAGCACAGGCTAAGATAATCACAATTGCTGTTTTGTGTTCATTTAGAAGTAAGTCTAAATGTCTAAATGAATACTTGGGAGGATTTCACAAGGATATGGATCCCAGGAGACAGGAAGCATTGGAAACCACGCCAGGAGCTGCCTAGCATATAAATAAAGAAATGGAGGCACTGAAAGATCAAGAGCCTGGCCTAAGTTCCCACAGGTAGTAAACTAGGAAACCTCCTTCTTCCCTCTCTCCCTCTCTTATTCCTTCTTTTCCTTCCTTCTTTCTTTTTTTGACAGTACTGGGGTTTGAACTGAGGGTCTTGAGCATGCTAGGTAGGCATTCTACCACTTGAACCACACCACCAACCTTTTATGTTTTTAGTTATTTTTCAAATAAGTTTTTTTTGGTCTGGGTTGGCTTGGGCTGTGATCCTCCTACCTCTGCCTCCTGTATATTTGGGATTGTTGTGAGCCACTGCACCCAACCTTATACTGTACTTTTCATCTGCAGAGAAACGGTCCTACTAAATATCCAAGTCTGTGACGGGTATGCTGATGGTGGCCTTGAAGGTACACAGTGCACCTTGCTTTTGTATTTATCTGTCTCCCATGTATTATATCAGCTGTGGGGCTAGGCCTGTGTTCCACCTTTATCTTCCCAGGACCCAGCACAAATATCACTATGACATGGTAAGCATGCAAAAAAAAGAAAATGTTGAATGAATGAGTGTTCAGTGTAGAAAATATTGAAAAGCAAAAAATAAAAATACAAAATAAAATCACCTCTGCTTTGATATAATTCCTTTAGTCTTTCTTCCATTCATAAATACCTGCATCATCCATATCTACACATCACCGATATATGGAATGTTCCCTCTCCTCCCTTTGGGTAACAGCAGCTGGCATTCCTGGACACTATGAAAAGAAGCCTCACTTATTGCCACTGTAAGCTCCTGGGAACTTAGAATCTAGGGATAGAGTTGAAGTTATGGCTCACAAAGCACAGCTGCCTTGCAGCTCAATAGTTTGGTATTTATCTCAGCATCTTCAGTATGAAGTAAGACGACCAGCTGGTCTGGACCCTGCTACACAGGTGGAGAAGACCCTCAGGGACCTGCCTGGCTCCAGAGCTGCCTTTACTGAGTCCTTCTGACAGCCAATATGGTTCTCCACTTCATAAAAGCGATTATTTTCTTAAGTTCAAATACTCTATTACTTTCAGTGGGAATTGAGTTTTGTATCTCAAGCCTTCAAGTTGACTTCCATTCTGCAAACAAAACAAAAACCAGAAATAGATTCCAAGATGGCGGCTAGAGGGAGGAAGCAGAAAGCGAGCCTCCTATAGTGAAATCTTGGAGAGACGCTGGAGACACACTTTGCAGGCATAATCACTGAGAAAAGGCATAACTTTGACCCCTCCACATCTCCAGCCGGTGCAGAGAATCTCCACTTCACGTTAAACGGAGAACCGAGGAGGCCCCCGGGGCCGCCAGGGGCCGGCGCCCATACGGCTTGGGAAGATGCGGACCAGTTTACTGTCGATTAGTACACTAACACTCCCTGTTTATACCTTTGAAACTCTCTTGTCTGATACCTTGTTCTGCTTTCTCCCTCTTGTCTGTATATTTGTTTTCCCCTTTTCTTTAACTTCTTGCTTTCCATCTCAGCTCACTCTTCCATTCTCAATATTACCATTGTTATTATTACAAGCTAGAAAATACTTAATTACACACAGTACAGGGACAGTAACAACACCAAGGACAATGACAGGAAGACAGAAAAAACAAGGAAACCAGTTTCCCCACAGCAAAAAATTAGTACAGGAACCAGAGGGGAATGAAGAGAACAGAAACTCAGAGCCAGACTCCAACAAAATGAAGATAAACTATGCCAAAGGACCCAATGAAGCCTACAAGAATAATTTAAAAGAAGACATACTACAAGTACTCAATGAGAATTTTATAGAGATGATACTGGATAGGGTCAACCAAAATGTACAGGAGACACTCAAGAAATTCCAAGACAATAAAAATAGAGAATTTGAAAAAGCAAAAGAAGAAATAAAGGAAACCATAGAAGCACTGTATAAACACCAAAGTGAAAGAGAGAACACAATGAATAAATGGATAAATGAACTCAGGACAAAAATAGACAACAATAAAGAAGAAAACAGCCAGGATATGGAAAACCTCAGAAAAAAGAACGAAACAGAACTGCAAAACAAAACGGAAGGCCAATCCAGCAGAATAGAACAAACAGAAGACAGAATCTCAGAACTTGAAGATGAAATGGTAATTAAAGGAAAAACTGAAGAACTATTAATTAAACAACTCAAGACCTGTGAAAAGAAAATGCAAGAACTCACTGACTCCATCAAAAGACCAAACTTGAGAATCATGGGCATCGAAGAAGGAGAAGAGGTGCAAGCGAAGGGAATGCGTAATATATTCAACAAAATAATAACGGAAAATTTCCCAAATCTAGAGAAAGATATTCCCATACAGATGCAAGAGGCCTCCAGGACACCAAACAGACCAGATCAAAATAGAACTACTCCACGACATATCATCATTAAAACAACAAGTTCAGAAACTAAGGAAAGAATATTGAAGGCTGCAAGAGAGAAAAAACAAGTAACATACAAAGGTAAACCCATCAAAATCACAGCAGACTTCTCAACAGAAACATTAAAAGCAAGAAGAGCGTGGGGTGAGATCTTCCGGGCACTGAATGAAAATAACTTCAACCCCAGGATACTCTACCCAGCAAAGCTATCATTCAAAATAGATGGAGCAATAAAAGTCTTCCATGATAAGCAGAAACTAAAACAATATGTGACCACAAAGCCACCATTACAAAAGATTCTGCAAGGGATCCTGCACACAGAAAGTGACACCCAACTTAACCATGAAAAGGCAGGCAGCACCAAACCACAGGATAAGAAAAAGCAAGACAGTAGAGAGTAACATCAAGTTAGGTACACACAATCAAACCTTCAAACAACTAAGATAACTAAATGGCAGGAATCACCACATACCTATCAGTACTAACGCTTAATGTTAATGGACTTAATTCACCCATCAAAAGACACCGTTTGACAAAATGGATTAAAAAAGAAGATCCAACAATTTCTTGCTTACAGGAGACTCATCTCACCGACAGAAATAAGCATATGCTTAGGATGAAAGGCTGGAAGAAGATTTACCAAGCCAATGGCCCCCGAAAACAAGCAGGAGTAGCAATACTTATCTCTGACAAAGTAGACTTCAAACCTACATCGATCAAACGAGATAAAGAAGGACATTCCATACTAATAAAAGGGGAAATAGACCAAAAGGAAATAATAATCATCAATCTGTACGCACCCAATGTCAACGCACCCAATTTCATCAAACATACCCTGAAAGACCTAAAAGCATGTATAAACGCCAACACAGTGGTTGTGGGAGACTTTAACACTCCATTATCATCAATAGATAGGTCATCCAAACAAAAACTCAATAAAGAAATCCAAGATCTAAAATATGCAATAGATCAAGTGGACCTAGTAGATGTCTACAGAACATTTCATCCAACCTCTACACAATATACATTCTTCTCAGCAGCCCATGGAACCTTCTCCAAAATAGATCATATCCTAGGGCACAAAGCAAGTCTCAGCAAATATAAGAAAATAGAAATAATACCATGCATACTATCTGACCACAATGCAGTAAAAGTAGAACTCAACAACAAAAGTAAAGACAAAAAACATGCAAACAGCTGGAAACTAAATAACTCATTACTTAATGAAGAATGGATCATCGATGCAATAAAAGAGGAAATTAAAATGTTCCTGGAAGTCAATGAAAATGAAAACACAACCTACCGGAACCTATGGGACACAGCTAAGGCAGTCTTGAGAGGAAAGTTTATAGCCATGAGTGCATATATTAAAAAGATTGAAAGATCCCAAATCAATGACCTAATGATACATCTCAAACTCCTAGAAAAACAAGAACAAGCAAATCCCAAAACAAATAGAAGGAGAGAAATAATAAAAATAAGAGCTGAAATCAACGAAATAGAAACCAAAAAAACCATACAAAGAATTAATGAAACAAAAAGTTGGTTCTTTAAAAAAATAAACAAGATCGATAGACCCCTGGCAAACCTGACTAAAATGAGGAGAGAAAAAACCCAAATTAGTAGAATCAGGAATGCAAAAGGGGAGATAACAACAAACACCATGGAAGTCCAGGAAATCATCAGAGACTACTTTGAGAACCTATATTCAAATAAATTTGAAAATCTAAAAGAAATGGACAGATTTCTAGATACATATGATCATCCAAAACTGAACCAAGAGGAAATTAATTACCTGAATAGACCTATAACACAAAATGAAATTGAAGCAGCAATCAAGAGTCTCCCCAAAAAGAAAAGTCCAGGACCTGATGGATTCTCTGCTGAATTCTATCAGACCTTTAAAGAAGAACTGATACCAACCCTCCTTAAACTGTTCCATGAAATAGAAAGGGAAGGAAAACTGCCAAACACATTTTATGAAGCCACTATTACACTTATCCCAAAACCAGGCAAAGACACCTCCAAAAAGGAGAACTATAGGCCAATCTCCTTAATGAACATTGATGCAAAAATCCCCAACAAAATAATGGCAAATCGAATTCAGCAACACATCAAAAAGATTATTCACCACGACCAGGTAGGCTTCATCCCAGGGATGCAGGGGTGGTTCAACATACGAAAATCAATAAACGTAATAAACCACATTAACAGAAGCAAAGACAAAAACCACTTGATCATCTCAATAGATGCAGAAAAAGCCTTTGATAAGATCCAACATCATTTCATGATAAAAGCTCTAAGAAAACTAGGAATAGAAGGAAAGTTCCTCAACATTATAAAAGCTATATATGACAAACCTACAGCCAGCATTATACTTAACGGAGAAAAATTAAAACCGTTCCCTCTAAAATCAGGAACCAGACAAGGATGCCCACTATCTCCACTCCTATTCAACATAGTACTGGAATTCCTAGCCAGAGCAATTAGGCAAGAAGAAGGAATAAAAGGAATACAAATAGGTAAAGAAACTGTCAAAATATCCCTATTTGCAGACGACATGATCCTATACCTTAAAGACCCAAAAAACTCTACTCAGAAGCTTCTAGACATCATCAATAGCTATAGCAAAGTAGCAGGATATAAAATCAACATAGAAAAATCATTAGCATTTCTATACACTAACAATGAGTAAACGGAAAAAAGAATGTATGAAAACAATTCCATTTACAATAGCCTCAAAAAAAATCAAATACCTAGGTGTAAACCTAACAAAAGATGTGAAAGACCTCTACAAGGAAAACTATACACTTCTGAAGAAAGAGATTGAGGAAGACTATAGAAAGTGGAGAGATCTCCCATGCTCATGGATTGGTAGAATCAACATAGTAAAAATGTCTATACTCCCAAAAGTAATCTACATGTTTAATGCAATTCCCATCAAAATTCCAATGACATTCATCAAAGAGATTGAAAAATCTACTGTTAAATTTATATGGAAAAACAAGAGGCCACGAATAGCCAAGGCAATACTCAGTCAAAAGAACAATGCAGGAGGTATTACAATACCTGACTTCAAACTATATTACAAAGCAATAACAATAAAAACAGCATGGTACTGGCACAAAAACAGACATGAAGACCAGTGGAACAGAATAGAGGATCCAGATATGAAGCCACACAACTATGAGCAACTTATCTTTGACAAAGGAGCTAAAAATATACGATGGAGAAATAGCAGCCTCTTCAACAAAAACTGCTGGGAAAACTGGTTAGCAGTCTGCAAAAAACTGAAACTAGATCCATGTATATCACCCTATACCAAGATTAGCTCAAAATGGATCAAGGATCTTAATATCAGACCCCAAACTCTTAAGTTGATACAAGAAAGAGTAGGAAATACTCTGGAGTTAGTAGGTATAGGTAAGAACTTTCTCAATGAAACCCCAGCAGCACAGCAACTAAGAGATAGCATAGATAAATGGGACCTCATAAAACTAAAAAGCTTCTGTTCATCAAAAGAAATGGTCTCTAAACTGAAGAGAACACCCACAGAGTGGGAGAAAATATTTGCCAATTATACATCAGACAAAGGACTGATAACCAGAATATACAGGGAACTTAAAAAACTAAATTCTCCCAAAACTAATGAACCAATAAAGAAATGGGCATGTGAACTAAACAGAACTTTCTCAAAAGAAGAAATTCAAATGGCCAGAAAACACATGAAAAAATGCTCACCATCTCTAGCAATAAAGGAAATGCAAATTAAAACCACACTAAGATTCCACCTCACCCCTGTTAGAACAGCCATCATCAGCAACACCACCAACAACAGGTGTTGGCGAGGATGCGGGGAAAAAGGAACCCTCTTACACTGTTGGTGGGAATGTAGACTAGTACAACCACTCTGGAAAAAAATTTGGAGGCTACTTAAAAAGCTGGACATCGATCTACCATTTGATCCAGCAATACCACTCTTGGGGATATACCCAAAAGACTGTTACTCCAGAGGCACCTGCACATCCATGTTTATTGCGGCACTATTCACAATAGCCAAGTTATGGAAACAGCCAAGATGCCCCACCACTGACGAATGGATTAAGAAAATGTGGTATCTATACACAATGGAATTTTATGCAGCCATGAAGAAGAACAAAATGTTATCATTCGCTGGTAAGTGGATGGAATTGGAGAACATCATTCTGAGTGAGGTTAGCCTGGCTCAAAAAACCAAAAATCGTATGTTCTCCCTCATATGTGGACATTAGATCAAGGGCAAACACAACAATGGGATTGGACTTTGAGCACATGATAAAAGCGAGAGCACACAAGGGAGGGGTGAGGATAGGTAAGACACCTAAAAAACTAGCTAGCATTTGTTGCCCTTAATGCAGAGAAACTAAAGCAGATACCTTAAAGCAACTGAGGCCAATAGGAAAAGGGGACCAGGTACTAGAGAAAAGGTTAGATCAAAAAGAATTAACCTAGAAAGTAACACCCACGCACAGGAAATCAATGTGAGTCAATGCCCTGTATAGCTATCTTTATCTCAACCAGCAAAACCCCTTGTTCCTTCCTATTATTGCTTATACTCTCTCTACAACAAAATTAGAGATAAGGGCAAAATAGTTTCTGCTGGGTATTGAGGGGGGGAGCGGGAGGGGGTGGAGTGGGTGGTAAGGGAGGGGGTGGGGGCAGGGGGGAGAAATAAACCAAGCCTTGTATGCACATATGAATAATAAAAGAAAAATGAAAAAAAAAACAAAAAACAAAAACCAAAACCCAAACAGTAACAACAACAACAACAAAACTCAAGTAAACCAGCCAACCAAACAACTCCCTACTCACCTATATCACTAAAGTGTACAAAAATTACTTTAATTGTTAATTTAGGCTCATCAAGCATAGCTTCTTCAGTAATCATTCCATAAAACATGGTTGTTTCTCTGTTCTCATAATCCATTACAAAAAACAAAATTAAGACTCTGCTTTTGACTTAAAATTATGATACTAAATTTATAAACAATTCAAGCATTAGTGTAAACAAGAAACCCTAGTAAAATAGCAAGGACAAAAGGAATCAATTAAAGCCAAGAATTATGTCCCCCTTTCTGAAGAGGTGAATGGATTTCCCTGGGAGAAAGGTTCATGATTATGTATTTTATAAGAGACCAAACCTCAGGAATTCTGAGAGGAAAATGTGGTGGAATGTTTGCATGCTGAGTGTGCAATAGCAAAAACAACCTCAAAGGGAGTCACAATTGTGCACTTAGTCAGCTGGTGTGTGCCAAAGGCAGCAGATCCTCCAAAATGCAAAGCTTTTAATAGCTGAAGGAGGACTACTGAATAAAACTGCATCCAGTCTAATGTCCTGTCTGTGTAATTCTATCTACTTTGTAGCAAAGGCTCCCAAATGTAATAGGAACTGCTTGATTTCCTGCCCCTCTTTGATTCTCTTACCTCCAAATCTACAAAGGTATAAATCTTCATTCCCAGTCAAGGGCACCACCACACACCCAGTTATTTAATCTCAAACTTTAGGTATCATTTTGATTCCCTTTTTCCCCCCTTATCCCTCATATCCAGCTTATCAATTAGTCTTGATAACCCAATTTCCCAAATATATCCTAAATTTACCCCCTTCTCTTTATCTGCATTGCTACCTACCTTGTCCAAGCATTCTCAGCTTTCTGAATGTTCTAGACTTAAGCAGAAGCTTCCCAGCTGAACACATTGTTTCTAACCTTATCCCTTTGAAATCCACTCTCCATGTTGTAATAGTCTTGATGCAATGTAAATTAGATCACATTCTACAAGGCTTCCATCAAACTGAGGAAGGTGGCCTTCCCTTGAATGCTCACCTCTGGACACCACTAGAGTAATAGTCAAAGACAGTTGCGCTCATGCAAGCTCTGCTGGGCAGCACCATGTTTCATTCTGAAACCACAGGAGGCGATTTCCACTGGGATTCTAAAGGAACGAGAAGGTAGGATGAGGTCACATGCCTTTTGAGTTGAGGAGTCAGTAATGGAATGCTGAGATGTGTGCTTTCCATCCGTTCTCCATGTCTTATCTCTACCTCGTTCCACCCAGGGACACTTACTTGTGCAGAGCAATGTGAGGAGATTTGCACACTGAATGTTATCCTTGCAGTTGGCCAAATAATTGATCAAAATTCCTGCTAAAAAAATCCACAATAAGCACCATGTGAAAAATTTAAACAAAGTCAGGACTGGAATTCCTGATTTTTCTTTCTGTGTTAGCTCTGATGTCTCTGCCTGGCACAGGCTACACATTCATTCCCTGAATTCAGCAAAGGATATGTGGTGCCTGCCCAGTCCTGTTCTGGAATGTTTGCTGCTCTTAGATATGGATTGTGATCTGGATTGTAAGAACAAGTAGAACAATTAAAAAATTTTAATGTTCTACCCTTTCAAAGAAAAGAATACACACAGACAAATTAATATCTTACAGCTCCCCAGATTTTCACAAACTGAACACACCCAACTAACCAGCACCCTAATAAAGAAAAACGTTATTAGTGTATCATCCTACTTGTGTCTTCTTCCGGTTATAGCTTCAGAGCAACTTTCCTTGTAGGGACCCCCTCAGTGAGTAGTACTTTTTACCTTGTGGGGATACGTATGTCTGACCGAGGAGCACAAACTGCTAAACCTCAATCTATGACATGCTTTCATTGTTGGCCTGTTTGCAAGATCCTCTTTTCATTAAGATATTAATTTACTCATGTTAAATAAGGCCACAACCATGGAAAATAGAATGCTAACAGCAGCTTTTATCTTCTCTGTTCCTCACACATCCTGCCCCGCCCCCCACCACCATGGGAAGTGATTACATTGATTGATCATAGTCCCGGAGGGAATTTCTGCCATCAGGTGATCAGAGACTTTGACATTATATATTTGTCTGATCATCTCTCGAGGGGTTTGTCTTCCTGGATCAGGCTCCTGGCCCCTGCTGTCCTGTTTTGCCCTTGGGTAGAGGAGGTCAAGGACCAGGCTGGGCCAGCTAGACAGGCTGTGCTAAAAGGAGCGCAGAATCATATCTGCCTGCTGGGGGCTGGTAGCTGGTTAGCAAGAAAGTGGGATTCTTGACTCTGCTGGGATGTGGAGGTGATCTGTCAAGGGGAATGGGGGAGGGGCAGAAAGGGAAAGTTCTTAGGAGTTCAGCCAGAGGGATTCAGCAGCTAGGAATGAATCTAGATGGCTGGAATTGCAGGGTTCAAGGTTACTTTATTTTTTCAACTGCAAAATGCAAGGGCAGAAGAACCCAGAGGTGTGTTGGTGAGAATTATCAAGATAAGGGTGGGACAGCCCCGCATGATATCTAAAATGCAAATCTAGTTATACCACCCCTTGCCCTAAAACCACTTGCTTTACAGTAGGGCTGAGCACAGGCTTAAACAGACAGCGGGTTCCAATCCCAGCGCTGAGAGCTGAACACTCCTGGGCAAGGTACATAAGTTTTCACTGTCAGTTTCCTCATCTGGGATGTGGGACTAATCATACCATATGCCTCACAGTGATGTCGCAAGGATGAAAAACAAAACAAATGAAAGCTTTCAGATGCTAGCACATCCTAACCATGAAATAAATATTAGACTGTTATTATTCATGTTGCTATTATTATTATGACTACAAGAGGGACTCTGGACCTCACGGATGGTAGAGAAAACTCTCTGTGATCTGCTTCTGCCCATTTCCCATCATGCCTTAGCTCCTCCTCTCTTGGCTACATAGTCTGTGATCTAGTGAGAAATGCATGTGCAGCTTTCAAACCCACATCTGGCTTGCAGGAATTGGTGGCCTTTGCTCACACTGTCCCTTTTGCCTATGTGACCCATCTGAGCTGAGTAGATGCAATGGGTTTTCTTAGCTTGCCCTCTGCCAGCTGCTTTGAGTGCCGACTGCTGCAGGCCCACTGCTGATTTCTATTACACAGCATTGCCCATGACTGAGGAGTCCCCTGGAGGGAGAGTGTCTGCATGCCCTCCAGCCATGCCCCGCATGTGGCCAGGGCTTAGACTGGTTGTTCACAATCTGGGCAATCAGGCAGATGCTAGACTGTAGTGGAGCCATCATTTATCTTTCTCTTGCCCTTCCCAGCTTCCTTCAACCTCCTCCAGGCCTCTCCTTAGGCTATTCCCTTGATTAACCAGTTGCACAAGAATGCTCACCTCAGCCTTCCTGAGAGAGTCTCATTGACTTTTCTTCAAGGCTCAGCTTTGGCAGCATCTCTCTAAGACAGCCCAGCCAAGGTGGAGCCAAGTCTCTCTCGCCCAGCTCTTACATCTTCTCAGATGCACTTCTGTCTTGTCACACACATGCTGTATTGAAATGATCTGTTGAAATTCCTTTTTTTCCATTTCTAGACCCTGAAAGGCTTTGAGGTCATGACTTCCTCTTTTCTGTCTGTACTCCTGGCCCCTCACGTGACTGTAACATGGTAGGCACTTAAAGGGAAATTTAAAAAGAGGCTTTATTTGGATGTGGGGGGCGGGTCACTTAAATTTTTCTTAGAGGAGTTGCGTTTGAAGGGTGATTTTTGCCAAGAAAGCAAGCACTATCTGGCTTGGTCCCCACATTTTCTTATCCATCCTTTCAAGGGCTGGCTGGTGCTAGGTATTTGTTGCAGGGGTATATTGGCAAAGATATTTGGCAAACAGAGATGGCTTTGGTCTGTCTGTTCTCCTGTGGTTTAGTTAGGACTAGAGACAGTTGCATATGAAAGAAAAGACAGTGGTTAAACCATAAGGCCTTTTTTTTCCTATAAAAGAAATCAAGAGGAGGGTAGTCCAGGACTACTATAGTGGCTTCATGGCCCTCAAAGATTCAGTACCATTTTTCTCTCTACTCTTCTGGCAACAGATTAAACCTTCTCAGCCTGTGCCTCTGATGGTCACTTCCCCCACTGGCCAATCAGGACTTCCTGTTCGACCATCCTGTGTAGTCCCTGCAAATTCCCATCCTGGGATTTTCCTGCTCAAGGTCGCTTTAGGATGTTTGTTGGGACTTTGATTATCATGTGGGCATTTCCATCTGGGAGAAGAAGGAAAAGGGAGGGGCAGAGGATTCAGGCTCTATCCCAGTCAGTTTCATTAATGGAGCTTTTTCTGGAAATCTCATGTATCACTTTAACATCTTTTTGGCTAGGATTTAGTCATTTGGAGGATGAATACAGTAACAATTGCAATCTCTTGCTTCCTGCCTTCAAGGAGAGAATGGATATTTGGAAGGCGATTGGCAGTCTCCCCCATACTTTCCATCCCAGGATTCCTGGGAGAATCCCACATGTACCTTCTGCCTCACGATCTTCATGGGTCATTTAAATACTCCATGATGTTCTGTTAGTGCAGGTTTCACCTCTTAGGCCGCCTCTCACCATAGAAGTTCTTTGTCCAAACGTGTCTATTTTGGTCTTCATAACAAAGCAGCCTTTAAAACTTGACCCTCATCAGCCAGATCACATAGACAAGAAGTTGTTGGAAAAATTTAAGAAGGGACAAGAAGGGCCAAGATACCTGTAATCCCAGCTACTCAGGAGGCAGAGATCAGGAGGATTCTGGTTTGAGACCAGCCCAGGAAAAGTTAGTAAGACCTTATCTGAATCAATAAGCCAAGGTTGCTGGGGTGTGCAGTGATCCCAGCAACGCAAGAGGCATAGCTAGAAGCTCATGGTGTGAGGCTGGCTCCAGGGAAAAAGCATGAAACCCTATTTGAAAAATAACTAAAGCAAAAAAGGTGTGGGGGCATAGTTCAAGTGAATGAGTGCTTGCCTAGAAAGAACATGGCCCTGAGTGTAAAATCCCAAAACTGCCTACTAGTAAAAAGTTGTCATGAATCTTAAGCTTTCATATCCTTTCTGATCTGTCTTCAATGTGTTTCCAGCCCTGGAGCCTGCTCCTACATTCATGGCCTCCATACTCCCCCATTGCCATGATTCACTGTCAGTCTGCATGCACTTGCTTTCTTGCTTCTGCTCCTCTGCTCATATTGCCAGCCTCTGGTCCTATTTCCACAAGTCCAAATACCATGTTGCAGCTTCTGAGCAGTGTGAGTATGGGTCTCAATCTGTGTGCTGCTGTTTAAAAGCAGGTAGGTCAGCTGGCAGAAGGACTCAAGTGGTATAGTGCTTGCCTAACAAGTGTGAGGCCCTGAGTTCAAACCCCATTACCACCAGAAAAACAAAACAAAACAAAAATCAACCAACCAACCAAACAAAAAACCAGACAGACCTCCCTATCATTGGCTGGGCTTGGCTGAGACCTCAGTCCACTAACCCTATCTTATGGCCTCAGAGGCCAAACAGAGTTCCAGCCATTTCTATATTTGGAGGTATCTGGTATATTTAAAAGGAAGAAATGTCCAAGCATTGATTGAATTCAGTGTTTGCATAGGGTTGCATTGGATGGGGTGGCTCTGTGTGATACTACATATAAACTCAGTTGAAAGTAATGTCAAAATCTAAATGTAAGTCCTTTTATGACAATAAAATTCATGCTAAAAGGCTGTCTTGTTTGTCCTAGGAGAGGCTCTCCATCACTCCCTTTGATCTGGATTCTGTGAGAAGGTCCTTTTGAGTAGACTCATTCAGTGTAGTGCTTTTGGCAACAGATCAAATCTTCTCAGTTTGTGCCTCTGACTGGCACTTTTCCCAATGACCAATCAGGACTTCCTGCCCATCTATCCTTCATGGTCCCCACAAATCCCCGTCTTCTTAGAACGAATTATAGAGGAACAGTTCTTGAGTATTTTCTATGTACCAGGCATTATTCCAAAAGTTTTACATTAATTACCTCACTTAACCCTTCCAACTAGTCATAAGAGATATTAGTGGCCCCAATTAACAGATAAGAAAAAGTGAGACTCAGAAACATAAGTAAACCCATGCAAGGATCTCACACAGTTGATCAGTGGTAGAACCTGTGTTGGAATCAGGCCTCCTGGCTCTAGAGCTCATGTTATTCACCACCTCACCTTACTGCCTCATTTCAGAGAGAAACCTACTCCCCAGAGACCCTTACTCCATCCCTACTTCTGCTTTCATCTCCTCTGTGACATCTTTCTTTGGCCACTTCAGCTGTGCTCATTCCTCCCTTTGTTCATTGTCCTGAGCACCTTCTCTAAACCTCTCCTGTGTCTCCTACCACTTTCTTACCTTCCTATAGCTCTTTGTGTCTAGTTCTGCAAATAGTGTTGTTGTCTAGTAGCACTTCTGTTCTCCTTAGAAAAGTACAATGCCTTGATTATAAAAAGGACTCAGTTTATTTCTGTTGAGTGAAGAGGGAATTTGCTTGTTGCCCTTGGGGGCCAAACTTTCAGCTCTTCTTTATGTGCTTTGCTCAGTGTGATGTGGAGGGAAAGTCATGGTCAACAAACCCAACTACCGGCTGACTAGAGAGCAGGCATGCCTCCTGAGGACAGTTTTCTAAGTTTTACTGTCTTTGACACATAAAAATGGTTGTATTTTTTGGGGGATGGTGGTGGTGGTTATTATGTTTCTGAGCACAGGAGCTAGGAATTTTTTCTTTCATAAGGTGGGAAATACCTTGCAAAAGAGAAACAAAATCCTGCCAAAATCTTAATAAAATTCTCAGCAAAGTTCTCATCGGAACTTCCATGAATCTGTCTAACTGTGATGCCCCAGGCTGAAAGTCTAGCTCCCCAAAGAGGTCTTTCTATGGGACCTCCTTCCCAGTTCCCCTTTTAATAAGGAAAGGTATTGTGTCCCCCATGAAGAAACAAGTTAAAATCTCCCTAACACAGTCTCCAAGGAATGGCTGATTGCATTGCCAGTAGATCCCATGAGATGTGGCAGAGGCAAGCCGGGAAAGAGCTAATGGGGCTGGTTCCTGACAAAACGGAGACATAGGTGCCACTGGACCAAAATGCCTACACTTCCTCTTTCAGAATTCTTGGCCAGTTTGGCCCTTTCCTCACCTAGTCAACCATCTGTTGTTGCCTTGCTGGCCCCTGCTCTCAGGACACTCCACCCCAAGATGCCTGACTTTCCTTCCTCCCACTCAGGACCTTTCTGACCCTATTCCCTCCCTGCTGAGATGTGGGTTTCCTGTCTCGGCTTCCTCAGGACCTGCTCCTGGAGTCCAGCTAATCTGCTAATGTGATAATGGGGGTGTGTGAGTTTCTCCTTGTCCCAGATAACAGATTTGTTATTTTCTTTTTATTCAGACAGGGACAAGCAGGGAGTCTGTAGAAGCAGAGCCAAAGCTACTAAATAGCATCAAAGTTACTGTGGCTCAGCCCTCTTGTCACTGTTTTTGTTTTACAAAAAGCAGAGAACAAGCCTATAACAAACAAAACAGAAACAAGTTCAGGTCCAACATACAAACAGTCCATTGTGGCTCTGAAGCGCCACCCCCTCGTGTGGGGCTGTTGCATAGCAAGGCTTTTCCAGCTTGTGTGCTGTGTATGATGGTTTTGTTTTAGGGGTGACCTGTGCAAACAAGAAAAATAAATTAAAAAATACTGTCCCAACAACACCCAGTTCTTAATATTTCCTTTACAATAAGATCTTTCATCACTGACAATCTTATGACAAAGGACAGACATCAAAGATCACAGTTCTCTGAATTCTCATGGAGCCCTCAATCCCCGTCATGCTTAGGATTCTGGGTCTACCCATGCAAAGGAAAAGTGTGATGCAAGTTGTTTCCAGAGAGCGTTAGTGCTTGTTCTTTGGCTTCCTCTGACTAGATGACTGGGAAGTGAGTCTGGAAGTTTCCTTTCACTCATTTTCCCAGAATCCTCCCTGCCCTGTCTTCTTCCTTCTCCCTCTTTTTTTCTTCTGAGACGCAGGATTCTGACTAAGAGGATTATCTCATTTTCTCATTTTCTAGGGAGGAAAGAGAGCCCATCCCATGCAAGAGACCTATCTCTGCTTCTAGGATAGTGTTGACTATTGTGATCCATGTGAAAATTCCTTCTCCCCTTAATGGGGAGATTTAATCTTTTCCTGAAAGTTGTCAAAATCAAGGTGAACATTCTACAAGCCTCTGTCCCAGGCCCACGGCAGACATCACTAATCAATCGTGATGTTCCACTGAGCCCCTGCGAGGGCTACCTCCCAGCAGGCATGATCAATCTGTTGGAGTTTGTGCTGAAGCTGCCATCCATGCAGAAAGGTGGGGATGTGGGGGTAGGGGAAGTTCTTCAGTTGCCCACAGCTAACAAGGCATGGAAGTTAAGGGTGAAGGGGGAGAAAAGCTTTTTTCCTACTTGTCATGTGGACTTAGCTTTAGGGTCTAGAATCATAGCTTTAGGGTCTAGAATCATACCTGGTTTGCTTGCTCTGGTGTGAAGGTGACCTCTCCATTTGTTTTGTTTTCTGGAAAGGGAAAAAGTGCAAGAAACCACCTACACTTAAGAAAGTGGTAAGTCATGCATTGTGTTGATTGAGGCTGCCAGAGAGTCGGATAGAGGAGGACGGGTGTCAGTCAGAGGCTGGGGACAGGCTGACAGAGCTGGAGGCATTCAGTTCCCTGGCAGCCCTGGTGATCCAGGGCGATCCTCAAAGCAAGGAGACATTTTCTCCTCGTCTGCTGCTGGTATGTAGACACCGCCGGAATGTCCTGGCAGGACTGTCTGTCCAAATCCATTCAAAATTGATTTTTGTGTCTTTGATGGGGAATTTTGGCTGGGATCTCCATGGCCCCTCAAATCAGTTAGACCTTCTCCTCTCCTTTCCTTAGCTTATTAGCTGTTTCTCTGTGGGAGTCTGGACCCTTCATGTTCTCTCTTAAGCCAGTTTGAATGATGCGAAGCTATAGGAAGGATTGAGGTGGGTCTGTACTGTGAGTCTGAAATGCCCAGATGCGTTTATTTAAGGCAGCAGCCTCCCAGCAGGGTTGACATAACCCAACTTCAACCAAGTTGAAGACTTGGGTTCTCAGCCAGGATCTTTTGCTAGAGTTCCAGGAATGGGTAAGAATGTCCAGACCAAAGCAGAGGGAAGGGAGAAGAAGTCAGAAAAGAAAAGTAGGGTCAACATAGGACATGTCCTTTCAGGATTTACTGCAAGCTTGGCTCATTTGTTCCAAGAGCCTTCCTTTAGGATGGTTACCTGCAAGGCCATACCATTGTCTGCAGTGGACGGGGCACCTAGGCATGCCAGGTGCACTAAGGTGTTGAGAGTGGTGAGGGGAGAAGACAGAATACTAAGTAAATGAAAATGTGGACAGGAAAGTGGGCAACTACCACATACTCAGAGAACTGGAAATGCAATGGATGCTAAGAACTAGGCTTCGAAGCTGGCTCATGCCTGTAATCCTAGCTACCTGAGATCAGGAGGATCACAGTTCAAAGGCAGACCAGGTAAACAATTTGCAAGACCCCATCTCTAAAATAACCAGAGCAAAATGAACTGGAGGCATGGTTCAATCAATAGAACACCTGCTTTGTAAATGCAAAGCCCTGAGTTCAAATAGCAGTCCTCTCAACAAAACAAGCTAGGTTTTGAGTGGGGCATGTGTATGTGTGTGTGTGTGTGAGTGTGTGTGAATAAAGAGTTCTCTGACCTCTGATTCTCAATCTTGACTGTACACTAGAAGAAACTGATAAGTTTTTAAAAAAATACCGAGCCAGGCACCACCTCCAGATATTCTTCTGGGATTGAACCTGAGTCTAGGAAGGGAATCCCATAGGGATGTGTGAGGTCAGGCTGTATGGTGAATGGCTGGGCTCAGGTGCTCACCTGCTTAGATTGGTAAATTGGGAATGGTGGTCTGGTAGAGGGCAGTTCCTGTGAATCCAATGAGGAATACTGTCCTTTGCTTTCTTTGGGAATGAGGGAGGAGGCAGGGGTCACTGGGTTGTGTTTGCATAGAAAGTAGACCCACAAGAGTCACTGCTTCACAGTCGGAAAGAAGAAATACTACTTCCACAGTACCCACAAACACAAACACCCCTGAGAGGGCCTTCATCAGTCCCTCCTCCCATCTCTTCATCTACTTCTCCTTCCCTTCTCTCCTTCTCCATCCTTATCTTTATCCACAAATATTTACTGGGCATGTGCCATGTCCCAGGCACAGTTATGGGAGCCCAGTAAAGAGCAGGCAGATTTGTTCTCGATGTCAAGGAGTTGGCATCCTAAGTGTTCAGGTAGTGGTGGAAATGTGTGTGTGTTCTGTAGGTAGGACTTTTCCCTGCAGAACCAGAAGTTGGAACAATAGTGCTTTTGTGGCAAAGCCCAGCACCAGTATTTTAAGATCATGCTAAAATGTTGTGCTCTGTTGATCATAAAGGACTTACAATGACTCAGAGTTCATAACACCACACTATCAAGTATTGAATAGATGGAAGAGCTTTAATAATGCACGATAAGGCAAAAGTATAAAGATAAAGTAAACAATCATGTACTTGCTACCCCGCTTAAGAGATGAAGCTCTATCAGAGGTGGCCACCATTTTGAATTTTGCATATAACATTTTCTAGGCAATATGCAACTCGGTTGTGCCTGATTGTACTTTTTACAGGTGTACTTCATACTAAAAGATGCATATATTCTTTAGTAACTTTCTTTCTTTCACTCGTATTGTATTTAAGGTTCAGCCATTTTGATGCATATAGCTATAGTATGTTCATTTTCATTTCTGTATAATTGTCTTGTGTGTGACCAATCCATTCTATAGTTGATGGACATTTGGATGGTCTCCAGCATTGTTATACAACTATCTTATTTTGTAGGAATGAAATTGATGAGTATTGAATTCACAAGCCTCTACTTTGAACATATACCCACACTATGACCTAGCTATTCTACTTCTAGATATTTCTTAAGAGAAATGAAAGCCCAGATCCACACAAAGACTCACACATGGTATTCAAAGCAGCTTTATTTGTAATAGTCCAACATTGGAAATGACTCAAATGTCTATTAATAGCTGAATACACAAATTACAATTTACCCATATAGTGGAATACTATTCAGCAATAAAGAGGAATGGATTGTTGGTATATATAATAACATGGACAAATTTCAAAATAATTATGCTAAGTGAAAGAAGCCAAAATGAAAAAAAATTCTCCAAAATGGCTTTTACCAATTTATACTGCTTCTTTTAGGTGGGACTTCCTTTGTTCTGTATCTTTTTCAAAACTTGGTTTTGTCATCTTAATTAATTTTTGCCAGTGTAGTGGGGCATAATATTATGTTGTATTTCCCAGATTCCTACTGTGGTTGAGGATTTTTCTTACATTTATTAACTATTCACATTCTTATTCTATTTAGTAATTGCCCACTTGTTTGGCCCATTCTTATTTATACTATATTAAATTATGTATTATAGAATTAATGTGTAAGAAATTAAACTGATTATTTGTCAGTTTCAGATCCTGGAGAGAGAGAAAGTAAGCAGCCCAGTGTCGCTGGTGCCCAGCTGAGCCAAGCATCCCACTCTCCCTGGTGAGACACCAGAAGCCTAGGGGGAACCTTTTTAGAATTCACAGTTCAACACAGCCTCCAGACAACTGCAGACACATCTGGCCCCACACTGAGCTGAAGAGCCCTGCAAATCATGCAGCTTTCACAGTCCACAAGGATGCATCCTGCTCATTGAAAATCATGGTGAGCAACAATGACAAGACAGGGGGGAAATTATAGAAGGAGATGGTGGAGAGCTGGATTCAAATCTTGACTCACGTAGTAGACAGAGAACACTGGGAAAATGGCTGGCCTAGCTTTTTTGTTTTCAGATTCACTTTTTGATTTTTGATTTTGTAATAGCAAAATCCTTTCGGAGGGACTATTGAGGGGCTACTTACTATGTTGTGGACTTTAGATGCATTATTTTGTTTTAATCTGCCCTCTAGTCCTGTGAGGTAGGTACTGTTGCTGCAGGGCTCAGAGAGCCCAAGGCCACAGAGCAGGTGAGTGGTGAGTGGCGGGACTCAGAACCCAGGGTGTGTGCTTCATGGCTGGAGCTCTTACCAGGACCTTGGAATGTTGATACTTCCTCACTCGCTGGTTCTGAGACTGCAGCAGTTACTGTGGAAAGGCAGAGATTGGTGTCCAACACACAAGGGCGTCCCAATCATGGGCTGGTGATTTTTCAGCCAGATGTTCTGTGACTCTGGCCAACTCTTTCCTAAATATGACATTATCCTAATTCAGGGACTCAGAAGGGACAAAATATCCAACAGTGATTCCTAATGTTCCCTGTCAGACTTATCAGGGATCAGAACAGATAATATTTACATAAGCATCAGGGCATCCTAGGATCTGAGCTACTTTCTGGGAGCCATAAATCCTCCTGCAACTGTTCATAGAAAGATAAAAAAGTTATGTCAGGATGGTACTTTGCATTGCTGTTACTACTGTAAGATTGCTCACATCTTAGGATAAAATTACAAATAGCGTGATTAATCAAAACATCAGGGCAAAATAGTTTCTGCTGGGTATTGGGGGGGAAGAGAGGGGGGCAGAGTGGGTGGTAAGGGAGGGAGTGGGGGCAGGGGGGAGAAATGACCCAAGCCTTGTATGCACATATGAATAATAAAACAATAAAAAAAAATAAAAAAAATCATTTAATATTTTATAGCATGCTTTCATATGGAAATCTTCAAACGAGGTCCTTGTATTCTTCCTTTCTTTTTTTGAGACAGGGTCTTGCTATGTAGCCTAGGCTGGTCTTGAACTAGAAGTTCTCCTGCCTCAGCCTCCCAAGTATTGGGATTATATTAGTGTTCTACCATGCCTGGCTGTAGTCATTTTTTTTAGCCTTAACTTTCAGTTTTTATCTTGCTATGTTGCTCTGTGGCCTTGAAGTTGCTGGGCCTTCCTCCTGCCCTCTTGCCATGCAGGATGCCACCCTCACCTCCTTTGCTTGCCCTTGGAACGAGTCTCAGTTTGGCTGGTTCTTTAATCTTTGCCCAGCATCTAAATAATGCAGATACCACCTCTGAGGTAAAGCATAGGATTTCTTGACTACCCACTGCGTGCCAGGCCCTGATTATAGTACTGGGAAACACAGAAGTGGACAGACCAAAGATGTCTGCCCTTGTGGGACTTCCATTCTAAAGAGAGAGTCACAGATAATCCATCTGTGAAATACATTGTGGGTTGGGATAGGATTAGGGGTGGTTTCAATGCTGAAGAAAATGGCTGGGAAGTTCTCCATCAGAAGGTATTCATGCAGAGACTCGGAGTCAGTGAGGGGCAGGCAGTGCAGATATCTGTGGGAGGAACATTGAAGCCAGAGGCAGCAACATGTGCAAAGGCCCTGAGGAGGAGTCTGCCAGGTATTTGAGGACCATCAGGGAGGCCAGTGTGGAGTTGCGTGATGGGCATGTAGGAAAGGAGGCTAAACTTTCCGGGCTCTGACACCCTGTGAAGACACTGGTCTTTAGCCATCACAGGGGGTTGAGCAGAAAAGTCTTACCCAACGGCTATTTCTGAAGGGTCACTTTTGGTGATGATGGAGAACAGATGAAGAGTGGCTGAGGAAGAACTAGAAAGACCAGTTTGGAGGTTGTTGTGACTGAGGTGTCAGACCATGATGATTTGGTCTAAGGTGGTAGCTTGCACATGGCAATGACAGATGACCCTGCACGGAATTCAAATGTCCTGAATTATAGGACCATCTCAGCCTCCAGTTTGTATGGCAGATAGGCCTGCCTTAGCATCTTTAGGAAAAGGGACAAAGGTGCATGCTCATGGAAGTTCCCAAACACTGATATGTTTTAATTAAGCAAACACATTTTTAAATAACCTCATTCTTTTCTGACAAATACACGTTCATAATGACAAAATGAAAACTGGTTCTTAGTGCCAGGTGTGGTGGTATACACCTGCAATCCAACTACTTGGGAGGTGGAGATAGGTTGAGGTCCCAAGTCAGCCTGGGCAAAAGTGCTATCTGAAAAAACAAATTAAAGTAAAAAAGGAGCACTTACCTAGCAAGCATGAGGTCCTGAGTTCAAAGCCCAGTCAGTACTGCCAAAAAAAAAAAAGATTTTTGGGGTATTACCACATTTCCCTTTAGCTATACTGAGAATAGCTAAAGGGAAATGTGATAACTGAGAATCCCAAGCAAGTCTTTTGTGCCTCCACCTTGACTTTGAACAGGCTCAGGAGCTTGGGAGATCCACCCATGTGGAGCTGACACACAATGTGACTCCTTATGGTGTGCAGACGCCTCTCTGCTTTGAAATTGTGGGTTTGGGTCCTGAACCTGGTTGTCTCCTGGGGTCTGAATCAGAGTGAACTCAGGTTACTTTCTCAGGTTTCAGGAATGACAGGTGTTTTTCTGATCTGTCTGTTGTGGAGAAGCAGGTCTGACCCCACTGGGTGAATTCTAATTTTAAAACAACTTTGAGATATAATTTACATACCATAAAACTCATCTGCTTAAAATGTATATGTTTCAGTGATTTTTAGTTTGTTTGAAGAGTTGTGCATCTGTCATCACGGTCTAATTTTAGAACTCACTTACTACCCCAAAAAGAAACACTGTACTCACTTTGATCACTTTCACCCCCCTCCCTCCCTTTGTAGCTCTAGGCAACCACTAATTCATTGTCTACTTCTACATTTTTTGGCTGTACTGGGGCTTGAACTCAGGGCCATACACTTTCTGGGCAGGTCCTCTACCTCTTGAACCACATCCCCAGCCCTTTTTTGTTTTACATATAGGGTCTCATGCTTTTTTAAGCTGGGGCCATAGGTAGGAGTGCGATCCGCCTACCTATGACCCTCACATACATGGAACTACAGGCGCAAGCCACTCCTCCCAGCCTTCTGACTCTGTAGCTTTAACTATTGTGGACATTTCATGAACATAGAATCAGGTAATGTGTGATATTTGGTAAGAGTTTTCTTTCATTTTTTGTAATATTTTCAAGAACTGCCCATGTTGCAGCATGTATAGGACTTCTCCTCTTCATTATGTAATAATATTCCACTGTATGAATGTACCACATTTTATGTACTTACTCATTAATTGAGGGACATTTAAGATGTGGATTGTTTCTACATTTTGGTTTTTATGAATAATGCTGCTCTGATCATTTGTAAGCAAGGTTTTTTTTTTTGGCAGTACTGGGGTTTGAACTGAGAACATCATGCTTGCGAAGCTGGGGCTCTACCATTTGAGCCATGCCTCCAGTCCATTTTTCTCTGGTTATTTTAGAGATGGGGGGGAGTTCTCACAAACTATGTGCCTGGGCTGACCTTGAACCACTATCCTCCAGATCTCAGCCTTTCAAGTAACTGGGATTGCAGGTGAGAGCCACCAGCACCTGGCTGCAAGCAAGGTTTTGAGAACATGGTTTCATTCCACTTGGATTCATACACAGGAGTGAAATTGCTCGGTCATTTAGAGGGGCTGACAGGCTTTTCCACAAGGTCTGCACCATTTTACACTCCTACTAGCAACACAGGAAGGTTTCAGTTCTTCAGTTCTTACCAACCCTCATTGTCATCTCTTTGAATTTAGCTGTCTTAGTGGTTGTAAAATGGCGTTTTGTGGTTTTGACTTGCATTTCCTTAATGGGCAATAATGTTGAGCATATTTTCATGTGCTTATTGGCAAGTTATTTGTATATCCTTTTGGACAAATATCATTGCATATCCTTTTCCTCTGTCTTAATTGGGTTGTAAGAGCATTAAGAATGTTTTATATATTCTGGATAGTAGTCATTTATCATTATTTGCAATTTTTTTCCCTATTCAGTGAATTATCTTTTTATATCTTAATTCTCCTCAATTGCTGACTTTTCTAAGTTTTGGAATACCATCTAGGCCCTGGTTCTTCTGAAACTTACCAAGTCACAAAACATGAGAAAAAAAGAGTAAACATTTATTAAGTGACTTTCAGGGATTATCCATTTTTATCTCCATAGCAAGCAATTCATATAGATTATTGGTCTCACATCAATAGCACTGAAGCTCAAGGACATTAAGGCACCTTGCTTTAGGAAGACTAGAAAAGGAGATTTTGAATCACATCCTGTGAGTCTAAAATCCATGCTTTTTATTCTGTAGCTTGTAGGGCCCCTTCTATCACAATGAGTTGACACTGATTTATAAAAATACTGATATCAAAGAAACAATTAAGGGCGTGGCCATGCACCTAGCTTCACCCCATTGAGATGAGTGGGAATTGTGTTCATCTGGGAGCTGACTTGGGAATGTGCACTCTCAAGTTGGGGCGCGTGAGTACTGTTGGGAAGCCATTGTGTTTGCTCTTCCTTTATTCATTATTCCACTTGGCACTGTGGCAGAGTCAGGCCCCTTGGTATGCTGGGATACTCATTATCGCAGCCGATAAGGGAGTTTGGGTTTCCTAATGAGATCAGAGCACAGATTTTGCTGGGAGGGAAAAGAGCTGTGGGGAATGTCCTGGGGAGTGGCCAGTTGTGGAAGGCCAGGAGAGCTGGCTTTAAACAAATCCTCTTTCTTTGCAACATGACATAGGGGGCCTTTGATAAAATAGGATTTCAGGGCTAACACCATGCAGCTACCTGGAAAAAAGTGCTGCCGGTGACGAAGGTTCTTTATTTCAGCCCACAATCTCTCTCTCTCTCTCTCTCTTTTTTGCAGAAGAAATACCCAGCTGATCTCTTTTTGTTAGGCACAAAGAAACAGATACCCCAAGTAGGTTTTCCTGAAACTCCCAGGTCAGTTGGAAATGGCCAGGGTTGGAGAGAGGATTCGGTTAGCTGTTTTTTCTTCCTGCCCAACATGCAGGTACATTGCCTGGTACCTGTCACCTTTTTAATCAGCAGAGATCAGCCAGGTAGATGATGTGAACTGGCCAACAAGGGGGTGGGTAGTAAGTAGGGTGGCTTTTCAGAGTGTTATAAAGTTTTCAGACTCTCCAGATACATGCTGGGTCTTTCCAGCTTTGGTCTACTCAAAGGGATATAAATGGAGTGGTGGTGGCGGTGGTTATTCGCTAAAGGCTAATGCAACTGAGGGAATAGGTTTTCCCAAGGTTAGGAAACTGTTGTTCAAATAAGAGGTTCTGATTTCCAACTCATTCAATAGACAATTGCCACACTTAAGGTTTCACCCAGGTACTGTGTTAGGTACTCTGACTTGCAGTAAATCTGAAGACATGCCCCTAGGTCCACAGAGTTAATCGTTGCATGAGGTATGCTGTAAGGGGTAAGCAGATTGACTATAAAACTTCAGTGGCTGGAATCCGTGAAGGAGGCAAAATGTTCTTTTCTCTGAGAAGGCAAATTTACATTGAGTTAGGAGGGTCAGGGGTAACATCTAGGAGAAAATGAGTTTTGAATTTAAAGAGTTGCCTTCAATGCATTTGCTAAACTCTCTGAGCAAAATCAATCTAGGAATTATTATGCTTTTCATGTCTGCTGGGCGTGCCAAGAATGCAGAGCCCTGATCTCTCTTTACCCATGCTACACCTCCAAGTTGTGCTTGCGTTGAGCACCCTGGAGGACAGGTACTGGCTCCCTCTAGACAAAGAGCAGGTTGGCTTACTGCCTGCTGTAAAAGTGGTGGATTCCCCAAACTCAGGCTTCCCCTTAACTGCAACACAGACTCACTGGGGAGCAACTGTCCGGACTTAGGGTGCCACCATGGGTCTTGGCAGCCCAGAGAACTGACCCAAATGTGCTGTTTTGCTTGCTGCTCACTGTAGTAACATCCTTCATCTTTGACCTACAGCCTCATGTCTTTTGCCAATATCTATGAAACAGTAATAGGCTATCTTATGAGTTTGGAAACCCTCTGCTCACCAGTGCCCTTTGACCGTGTGAGGAAATTATCTTTCTGTGCGTGCTTGGCTAAAAGGTAAAAAGAGGGTCCTGTGGCAAAATTGCTCAAACCTCAAAGCCTCAGCCAAATAATAACATAGTTCTACCCAAGCTGGCATTATTGTAGTGCAGGGAGAGATTCAATGAGATGGATAAAGGTTTCCACAGCTTTTTCATTAGTAGCTGAAACTTCTTTTTCTCAAATAATTGATAAGGAACAGCAACATATACAAAGAACACAGAGAACTCCTATTTTAAGGATAAAATTTGGGTTTGAAAGCTACTTATTTTTTAACTTAGATGACTATCAGTTTTTCTTTTTGAAACTTGCATGGCTATCATTTGTAATTTTGTTTGGTGGGAGTTCACCGTAAGGCAGGCTAACATCTTTGTGCTGGTTTAAATGCAAGGTGTTTGGCAGTCGAGGGCTTTTGCCAGGGAAGACAGTTAATTCTCCACTCACAGGCTTCCCAGGAAGACCTTTACCTTTGTGAATTTACCACCGTCATCTATCTGGCCTCACCCTTATGAATTCACAGACCTGACTTATCAGCACAGCAGAAGGGACTCACATCAACTGTGCTCAGGAGACTGATGTACAAACTAGCATCACATTTAAGGGTTAACAAAGAGAACAAGAATGTGTTGGAGCCAGGAGTTACCTGGGGACTGACCTGACATAATACTCAAGTCTGTGCTTCAAAGAAAAGATGGGAAGCTGTGATCAATGGGTGAAATATAACCTACTATTCATTTCTGTATAGACCATGAGCTGAGAATGGTTTATACTTTTTTTGTGTGTGTTACTTGGGTTTCAATTCAAGGCTTTGTGCTTGCTAGGCAGGTGCTCTACCACTTAAGCCACATCTCCAGTGGGGTTTATACATTTTTAAATGGTTGAAAAAATAAAAAGAAGGATCAAAATTTATTAGAAATTTAAATTTCAGTGTCCATAGTAAAGTTTTATTGGAATATAGTCACCCATTCATTCACACTTTGTCTAGGGGTCATCATTGTACAACAGTAGTTTGGAGCAATCAGTGCAGAGACTATAAAGGCATAAAATCAGAATGTGCAAAGATGGAAAAACATATAAGTTTTTGTAAGACCCTGGGGTTTGGGGTCTTTGCAGTGGTTTATGATGTGTGTAGGTGCTGGGGGTGCTGTGCAGTGAGGGGAGAGAGAACAGGTGATTGTCTTCTCTTCTGAGTGCAATTCTCTCATCCAAGTTGTAGTTTTGGGGCACCTGTAGGTCACTTCTTGAATGACAGAATAATTGTGCAATCCATGGAACTCATGACCTTAGACCTTGCCCACTTAACAGTAATTGACAAGTCCTACAAACTATTAAATTCTCTCTTCTTGTATAACAAGGAAGGAACACTGATGATCTCCTTCTGGAAGTCTATGCCATTCCCTTCCCTTGCCTCTCTCTACTTTGTCTACATCTCTCACCAGCATACATTCACATGAATACCCCTCCCGTTAAACAGATTCCAGGCTACAGGGTGAACATGGCCTCTGGCCCTATGGAACTGACAGTGGAATCTAGGAATACCAGAGCTACATTGGACCTTAAAGATAATCTCTTCAGCCCTTTATTTTGCAGTCATGGAAACTGAGTCCCGGAGACAGTGAATGAACTTGACTCAGGTCACTCAGCTACTTAGTGGCAGAGATCAGATCAGGACCCAAGACTCCTGATTTTGGATCCAGCTTTCTTTCTATTCAAATTTTTCTTATTGCCACTAAGATACAATGTCAATCCTAATTTGAGGAGTCAGAGTAGCACAGTGGTTCTTGATTTGAAGTTGTAGGGATTTCTTATTAGGCCAGGTGTTTCTTGCAGACATCATCTCCTTGCACCCAGCAGGCTTGGAATTGGAGAGGATATTTTGAATGCATCACCACTGAGGATCCCATGCTATCCTGGGGCTCTGTATCTCTGGCAGTGTCAGGAACACATCCTTTTGGCAGTCCTCTGAAACACATACTCCTCGAGAGCTTCCTTCCAATCTACTACCCCCACCCCACCAAGAGGTGAAGTGCACACCCTCACACACAATCAGGCTCCCTCCTGTAGGAATTCAGAGTATTTCAGGCCTTGCAAATTGGCTGTGTTTATTAGACAGCCTTTGTTTTCCCCTTTGAAGATAGGAAGCTCATTAGCAACAGGCATGAGCAATCAACCTTTAACCTAGAATACAAAATGTCCCTTGAGATATTTTCTTTAAAGGGGACATGTTCAAAGCATAGCCCAATTCAGAGTAGTTATGCTGCCAAATAAGGTCCTAAGCAGTTGACATTCCAAGGATTTTAAGGATCCCCTGAGATGAATGCTTTCCCTCTGTGATCCCATCTCACAGCTAGAAATACAAGGAAAAGCTGGAACAAAGCAGAATGTGGTAATTACTTATGATGGTCCTGGCGTCAGATGACATGCTCATGTTCTGTCTCAGCCACTTAAGAATGATGTGACCTTGGGAAACCCAGCTAACCTCGGAATCCTCATCTTTAAAATAAGGATAGTAAAAATGTCCACTTCATAGGATGATGGTGATGTGTGAATGAAGTAATGCACATGATTGCTAGCAATTATTATTTATGGTAGCATTCATTCATTCCTTTATGCAGTCCATATTGAGTTAGTAGTTTCTATGTTCCAGGTGCTGTGTGAGGAGATGTGTAAACGAATAACTCCTTTTCCTGCTGTGTAAATGAATAACTCCTTGAGGTCACCACATGGTGGAAGAAATAAAATATACACAGGCTAATATAAAACAGTATGGAAAATGCATGTGCCAGTCTTTGGGAGCACAGTAGAGATACTAACTAGCTGATGGTGGTGTTTTAGTAGTGGTTGTGGTAGTGACAGTACAAGTGAATTAAGGATGAGAGCAATTGCAGTAATTGTGATGATGACGATGTTGGTGCTGCTGAAGGTGACCATGTGATGGTGGTGACAATAATGGTAGCAACAATTGTAGTAAGGAAGTAGTAATAACAAAGTAGTATGATGACTGATTGTGGCGATTATGATGGTAGTGATGGTGGAAATGATTTACCACGAGGATGGGAGTAATGGTGGTGCTACTGTTGATGGTAGTGATAGTGGTTGAACAATTGTAAGTCAAGATGTCAGTAGTTAGAAATGGTAGTAATGTTTTGGTGAAAGGGGTGTTAATGTGTTAAGTTAAGGATAGAAATAGAGATGGTACTGATTATGGTGACAGTGGTGGTAGTAGTAGCTACCATTGTAATGAGCTTGGTAGTAACAATATGATGGTGGAGATCTTGGTGATATAATTGGCTGGAGATGGTGATGACTTTTCCTGAGAATGGTGGTGATGATGGTGGTGTTGCTGATTACCATGTGGTGGTGGTGGGATTGTGGTAGAGGAGTTCTTCAGGGAAGACTTCCTGCCAGATGGAACACTTCAGTTGAGTCCTAAATGATGGATGCCTTTACATGCTCACTTGTTCTCAGGGCTGGGACACACTGGTGACTCAGATAGATGCAATCTCTGTCTATTACATATTGATGAAGGATAGGGACCAAGGAATGGGACCAGGTGACAGGCAATCACTAATTGGTGAGATAAGTGAGCTGGAGTAAGTTTGGAGACTTATGGGAGCAGAGAAAAGGGACTCCTGAGTCTGGGGTAAGCCTGGTGTCTTGGAAAGCTTCCTGAAAGAACTAATATCATCTAAACTGAAGGACCCAGAGAATGGATGAGTGTTTCAAACCAATGGCGAGAGGCAGGAGAAAGAGAGAAGAGGGGTGGGGCTGAAGTGGGGAAGGTGAGGGAAGGACAGATGTTTGGAGATTTGCAAGCCATTCACTGAGGCTGGAGCAAAGTCTGCAAGTGGATGGAGGTAAGGAATGGATGGGGGAAACAATGGAATTGACTAGGGTAGGTTGAATTTGAGGGACCTTAGAGCCGTAAGTGTGGGGGTGTCTACACTCAAGTTCATGCTGTTTAGGTTATGGTCTAGGATTCCTCAAAGCTGAGCCATTTGGATGTTTCTGCATACAGAAGGACTTAATGGAAATTGGCACCAGGGATTCTAGGGAAAGCTTATTATGGTTTACAAGCAACTTCAGCATTGGGTCCATGCTTAGTAAGAATGCATGGGGTTGTAGACTTCTCTACCACTCTGAATGCTATTTGTGGTGCTGGAAGCAGAACAGAGACTGTGATCAGGGAAAAGGGAGTTCTTGGGTTCTAGAGGAATCTCATTTTACTCCTTCTCCTTTCTAACCTCTAAGCCAACCAAAGGAAGGCCCAAATTACCAACCCCACCACAGTGAAGATATCTCCATCACTAAACAGGTCACCTCACTTCCCAGTCTGAAGCATCTAAATTTCAGGTGACAATCAAACATCAAGTTATTCACCTTTTATCTACAAGAGCAGAATGGCTCCTCAAACTGGTCCTCCCCAATAAGGGCCCTTCTGTAAATCCAAGTTTCCAAGTTTCATCGTGACCAAAGAGTCTCTCTCTTTCTCTCTCTCTCTCTCACACACACATACACACACACTTTTGGGGTAGTCCAGTTCCAAGTGTTCATCTTGTGTAAATCTGAGGACCATGTCTGCTGGTCTGGGAACAGGAGATGTCAGAGGAGCTAGGGTTGTGGACAGTCATGGAAGCAGCAGCTTGTAGAGTCTTGGAGATTGAGGAGGGGCACCCACAACTGCTCCTGTCCTCACTATACACAGTCCTTGACAGAGCAGACCATTGTTGGCCCTTGCAGGAGCAGCCAGTCCTGCAATGATTTACAGTGGAAAATGAAACACAAGGATCTTGAGAGACCAACCTACTACAGTAGGTCCTCTGCCTCTGGGATATCACTGCAAGCAGGCTCTGTGTCAGGCCCTAGGGTGACGAGGGCTGTGCTGTCACCCAACTTTCCTAGGAAGTGACCAGTCTGCCTAGGGGAGCACTGAGGACTCCTGAAAACCACGGATACAGCATAATCTCTTGTGTCCCCATGGGCACAAGGTTCTACTCTATCCCAGTTGGATGACTGTCAATTCCTTAGGCTACCAAATCTGTTTCCTTCTTTGTTGTAAATGGGGCTGATAATTGCATATACCCTGTAGAGGCTGCTGTGAGAATTACATGAAGTAATAGCCATCAAATGCAGCCCAGTGCCTGCCAGTTACTCAATGGTGGAAACTCAATCATTGTCATGGATCTAACCACAATTCCTTCCAGAGAAACAAAGACACGGGGTGTCTGTAGGTCTTCTGACACCTTTAAACAGAGCACTGACAGATCTTTGGGAAGAAATGCTCATCTTACTCTTCCTTTCTTGGTCTTATTCTCAAAGTCAAGAGCAGTAATGGGCAGAGGGAGAAATGGTGGATTTTTCAAGTGTACAATGTGAGCAGACAGCAGTTTTCAAGTGTCCTGTTTGCTGACTGTGTTTGTTTATTATATTTTATGCCTGAGAGCTTTTGAAGGAGCCTTATTAGAAGGAGTTAGAGAAGGAGGGAAGTGAGCACGTACAAGATGCCTGATGGGTGTTAGATCTTTTGTTACCGAGTGGGAAGTCTCTAAAGGCTCTAGTCAGAAGACACCTAGGCACTTGTGTCCTATGTGAAAAGAATCTAAACAAGATGTGAAAATGTAGTAAAGTTTATTAAAAGTGAGTGAGTTACTGCAAGACAAAACAGTGGTGGCCCCTGGCCAGGTGGGATAGAAGAGTGCACATAGGTCTTTGTTGAAAGGGCCTTTATTTTTTTTATTATTTTATTATTCATATGTGCATACAAAGCTTGGGTCATTTCTCCCTCCCTGCCCCCACCCCCTCCCTTAGCACCCACTCCGCCCCCTCCCTCTCACCCCCACTCCCTCAATACCCAGCAGAAACTATTTTGCCTGAAAGGGCCTTTATAAATTGAAAAAGCACAAAGGATAGGAAAAATCTGGCCAGTCTTTGCAGGACAGGCTAGGATGATTGACAGGTTTGGTTGACAAGGTGTTGTCATACAACATGGGGCACTCTGTGGGTACACTTAAGCTAGCTCTTAGGTATCTTAATGACATACATGAGGTATGATCAACATTCATTTTTAAACAGAGGGTTTTTACCTAAGACGTAATGGAGGGCAGGGCAGAATTTCCTCAAGGCTTCCTGTCTTGCAACAGCAGAGGTTTTACAATTGAAAAAAGGCTCTGCAACTGCTAAGATTTTACAATTTCAAAGAAATTTACAACTGCAAAGTACAACATTGGGTTGAGGTTGAGATAAAGAATTTAGCATGAAATGCACAGTATAAAGCCATACCTCTTGGTGCCTGCAGGGAGTCCCAAAATCTCTATTGCTAGCCTGCCTCCCTTTCATTTCCAGGTAGGAGCCTAATTATCACTATAATTACTAGAGAGCTGAAGTGGCTTAGTCTTAGCAGTCATTCAGGTGGAGAAAGAGAACAGACCCAAGTGGCCTCCAGCTGCAATTACCTTCCCTTCCTTTCCCTGTCTGACCCAATGTTGTCTCTTTCCTTACTTCCTCACCACATATAAATACACTGTTATCTGAGAACAATGCAGTTATCAGCTAACACCTTACTTATCAGCAAATGACAACAGGATTACAGGGACTAATGCTCTAAACACAGCCAAGGAGGTGGGCAAGTTTCCCAGTCACAAAAGGGAGGGGGAGGGCCCAGATCAACTGCCTTCTTTAATTGGCTGCTTGCAAAGAAAGTTTTGCAAGGAGCTTAAGTCTGAAACTAGAAACCATCAAGACCCAGAGCAGTCCCCCTCTCCAGTGCAGACCCACTATAGTGCAGTCAAGGGGTATAGGCAGTAGCTCCGATTCTCCCTGGAGCATGGTGACTCTCAGGGTGCATGAGAATTGTATTTTGTATTTTCTAGCACAATGCCTGGTGTATGACTGGTGTGTGAAGAGGTGTCCCAGTTCCTATAAAAGATCTCTTTTGCTCCATGGTTCCCCACCCCTTTTCAAGGACCTCCATCCTATACGCTTATTCTTTCCAGCATTCTTATTCACTCTGTCTCTCTCGTTCAGATTAGAATCCAGTGTGTACTGTTGTCCCTCAGCTCTAAAAAACAAGCAAACATAGACAAACAAGCAAGCACTTTTTACCTTACTCCCTCCTTCAGCTCTCAGGCCATTTATCTGGTCACTTGTATAAAACTATGTCTTCAAAGAGGTCTTTACTTGCTGCCTTCATTTCCTTACCTCATTCATTCTGAAAAAATATTTGAAAGTGTTCTACACTGTATATAGTACACAAAAGGAAATATGAACAAGTAACTTATTTGTAAGTTTTTATTAGTTATATTAGGTTAAGCTGTGCTTGTGATAAACAAGCCCTGAAATTTCAGTAGGTTACCAGGCTAGGACAGTGATGTCTCATGTCCAGAACTACCATGATTGGTCAGGAGCAGGGAGTGAGCCTTACTCCAGACAGCCTCCAGAGACCCCGCCTCCTTCTACTTTAGGTTGCAGCTGTTTTAATATGGTCCTTAAAGATGACTGCAGAAGGGGAGGAAAAAAATGTAGGGCTGGCAAACATTTCAAATAGTGGGGAAATGTCATTTATCTATGTGTCCTGGGGGGAATAATGAAAGAGATTGGTGACCCTTACTTAGCATTTTCTCTGCTACTGTAAGTTATGGGAAAAGAAGAAATGATCCCCTGTGGACCCACTATTCAACCTCAGAACTGATTCCATTGTGTGCCTGTCTTGATTACAGATCCTGCTTTCCTCCTTCCCTCCCTCCCTTCCTTCCTTCTTTCCTTCTTTCTGTCCTTCCTCTTTGCCTTTCTTTCTGGCAGTACTGGAGTTTGAACTCAGGACCTGATTCTCTCTATGCAGGTGCTCTACCACTTAAGCCACTCCCCTAGCCTTTTTTTGTGTTGGGTATTTTTGAGATGGGGTCTCATAAACTATTTGCCTGGGCTGGCCTTGAATTGTGATCCAACTGATCTCTGCCTCCTGAGTAGCTAGGATTACAGGCCTGAGCCACCAGCACCCAGCTCAGCTCCTGCTTTTTTACTGAAGTTAAACAGATCCCAGCTGTAGGTATAGCTCCATGGTAGAGAGTGTGCTTGGCACACGTGAGGTCTGGGTTCCATTCCCAGCACCAAACAAACTCCCAAACAAAAACTGAAACTTGAAATTATTTTTATCATAATCTTGCTTATATTTATACTTTTACTACATATGCATGTAACCCCAAATGATATACTGTTTAATTTTACTTGTTTTTGAACTACAGGCAGTGATGTCATATGTAGTCTTCTACTTGATCTTTCTTTACCTTAACAGTGTTTCTAAGAGTCGTACTGCTGTAGTCACTGATAGACAGAAAGTCCAGATTCTTATATCCCATGTGAATGCATCCAGGCAGGATATGTAGACGTTGGGAAGGTGATACGGCTAGGGAGAGGAGTTTCAAAAGGCCATGATGGGCCAGGAATGAGGTGGGAGCAGAGAGAGAGAACTCTGTTACTAAAGTGTTTTTAAAAAGATCTCGCTAGCCTGAGGGAATTCTTGGTCACAATAATCAGCAAGTGGAGGTGTTTGGGTGGTCCTGGACTAGGATTTGGGCAGGTCTCCGGCCCACACATTTGAAAAATCTGCACATATTTGCAATTGAAAGGAAGGTAGAGGGAAGGAGTGAGAGAAGGAGGGAGAGAGAGAGAAAAAGAGAGAGAGAGAAATGTTCAATCTGAAATACAATGTTAAATTATATGTTTTTAGAGCCCTGATCTTTTCTGTGTCCTGGCTTACCTCAACTTCCCCCTGAGAGACAATGTCCTGAAAAAGATTCTTTTTTGGGGTTTACTGAGGAAGGAAATTCTGTCTTTGGTATCTACGTCACAGCTGACAAGCAGCTACAGTCCCTGATAGAACAATATTGTCGCCATTTTGTGAATTGGCAACCATTTCACCCTCAGGCTTCACTTCTTGAGAAATGGAGCCTCCCCCAGGCAGCTCCACCCTTAACAGAAATTCCCAAGCTCTAAGACAGCTACACCGCAACAGAGACTCCTGTGCACCACTAACTTCCTCAAGCTCCCTCTTCTATAAAAGCCACGCCTAGCCCAGAGTCAGTGCTTCACCATCTTTCCTGGGCCAGCCTGACAGCTTGAGCCTGTCATTAAACCTTGCTCTTGGAAGTGAGCCTTTTCTTGTGAGCTTTCTTTAAGAGCAGCATTTTTCCTAACCTTTTGGTGCCATGACTGGGATTGGTTGCACTCCCGGCACTGACCTTGCTCTCCCATCCCCCTCCCCCATACCACTCTCTCTCTCTCTAAAAGTTAAACTCCCATTCTCTTCCTCTGGGATTTGAACTGCTTTGCCAGGACTCCTGATCCTAGAAGATGCCCTCACTGCTCACAGGGAATTTCCTCCGCCCCAGTGCAGCTCCAATCACCATCCACTACCGGTCAATCCCCCTCAACGTCCTATCTCAGTGAGTCCTCCACACAAGCAGAGCCCTGATCTCACTTTCTCATTTCCTCGAAATCCTAGCACTAGGTCTTGGCTCTCTCTCTCGTCCCTGGGGACTGGGTCCCCTAGGACTGTGGGGCCCCGGTGACAGAGATGTCCCTCCTGGGAGTCCCACCTCTACTCTCTCCTGAGGAACTGATATCTTGGGAATGACCATGAGATCCTCTCCTCAGTTGAGACCTCCCCATGGGAGTTGGACAGTCCCAAACTCCCTCAGACTCCCCATTTAGATGTCTCCTGGCTGACCTCGGGCCCCTTTGCCTAATGCCTGATCTTAAGCCCCAAATCTCATTTTTCTCTGTAATCAGGCCCCAATATCCATTAGACAATGCCTCCAAATGGCCACTTAATGGCACTTTTGATCCCAATATTTTAAGGGATTTATACAATTTCTGTGAGTGCACTGGTAAATGGAAGGAAATAGCCTATGTCCAATCCTTTTCCTATCTCTGCACCAAACCTTCCCTCTGTTCTTCCTGTTCCCCTGCGAAGATTCTATTAGCCTCTAAACCAGCTTCTAAATGAACCAAATCCTCTCCCAAACCTCCTCCTTCCCCATGTAAGCAGACTTCCTTGTGCTGCTTGCCCTGCCTGTCTCTTCCTATTTTCCTGAGGGACTTTCCCGTCATGGTGTCAAGCCAGCCGCTCCTTGCCAACTCAAGCCTCAAGGCAATTCTGGCTCTGGGGGAGCTCATGCTCCCTCCCTGTGGGCCAAGACCAAGCCTGGGGTTTATTCAGGTATGCCTCATGCTATGTTGAGGGAGTCCTGATTGGTTATGTCATCTGACAACTGCTTCTCTTTTCCCCTGTCTAATGCCCCTTCTGCCTGAGACAGTGACCCGAGAGTGGAGGTTTCATGTTGCTGAAAGTGTTCCAGTACCAGTCAATGAGAGCAACCTAGAGGCACATGTGATCGCTAATCCCTCAGGCATGTGTCATGCCTCTAGGGTCTGCCTTCCCCTCCCTTACCTAAGATGTCAGGACACCTTTTCTGCTCCCCTCATGGTCTCACCTAGTGTCCTTTATCTCTGTCTGCCTTCCCCTCCCTGGGCTTATTGGGACCCTGGCCTCCCATGAAAAACTTGTAGCATGGTTATTTTGACTCAAGTTATTCCCATTA
This sequence comes from Castor canadensis, assembly GCF_047511655.1. Lineage (NCBI taxonomy): Eukaryota > Metazoa > Chordata > Mammalia > Rodentia > Castoridae > Castor > Castor canadensis. The sequence goes on from NC_133393.1 coordinate 141,648,968, forward strand.
GTTTGTCAGCCCCCTCAGCCCAAAGCAACTTTAAATCAACTGCTAGGCACTGGCTGAGGCAGAGGTGCCTGCAAAAATACTGCAGTTACCACACTCATGCCCTAACGCCACCCCCACAAGAAGAGGAGGAAAAACAAACAGGCACACTCATGCACAGGGACACTGGCCCCTGGGCACAGAGGGAACACCTGCCATAGCTAAGACAATTCATAGAGAGGACCCAACACACATCCTAGGCTGCCAGCCACACATGGTGGTGGCTGCAGCCCATCACCACTTCCCCTAGACAGAGGAAGCAGGGAGTGGTGACAGGCCACAGGATCAGGCCTAGGCAGATAGGGTTGCTTGTCCCAGGTGTATGTGTGTGTGTGGGGGCAGCGCCTTGTGCAAGCCCCACTCCCAGCCCCACCTCATGCTGCAGGCCAAAGACCCAGCCCTTGTAAGCCAATTGTTAGCTCAAGGTTATAGTCCCAGGAACAGCAAAATGGGGGTTATTGTAGTCTCTAAACTTCTCACTTAAAATTTTCTATACTTTTGGCCTCAGCATAAAATTTCCCTTCAAATATTAGCACTAGTTGTCCCTTGTGGTACTGTTATTGCCCCGGGATGCCCTTTGAATGCTCTTCTCTAACTTTACAGACAATGTATTCCTTTATTAAAAAGGTAGCCTTTATTAAAGAGGCTGCCTGTTGTTAGCTAAAAGGCAGGATCCTAGCATTTTGTTTTTTTTTTCTCTTCTCACTGTGTCAGTCAGATGGTCTAATTTGACCAGGTCACTTTCCCCTGTCCTGACCATGGATGGTGGGGGGAAAGTCACTAGGCAGGGATGCCTGGCCTCATTGGTAAGGTCATTCCCAGTTAGGACCAGAAAGGAACTGACCCAGTTTATTGTTGTTGTTGTCTTTCTAGATGGGACCTGCCCTTCCAATCTTCAGGCCTGGCCTCAGTATGCCTTGGGTGACCAAGAGAAGTAGCCTTCACAGGGTTCCTTAAATTACAATACCATACTCCAAATATTACCTTTTCTATAAAAGGGAAAAAAAGTGAACTGAGGTCCCCTATACAAATTTTCTTTCATATCAGAGACCACCCAGATTGGTTCCATACTCAAACACTGGCCATTTGTAAGCCACAGGATAAATGTGGGGAAGGAGGACCAAAAAAGCCCCTTATCAGTGACAAGGCTCACCTCTACTGCTCCACCCTGTGCTCTACCTTCTAAACCACTCTAATATTCAGAATCTCCTAATGGGTGTTTCCTCCTTCAACAGGTAATAGTAGGAAGAGGGCAAGTCTTATGTACCTTCCAGTTATCAGATCTAAGGGAAACTAAAAAACATCTGGACAGCTATACTGATGCCCAGACAAATGCATCCAAACCTTTATCTCTGTGATCCAAACCTTTGAATTTACATAAAAGGATATTATGCTTCTACCAGACCAGACTCTTTCCTCATTAGAAAAGCAGTGGGTTCTGGCCCAGGCCACTCAGGTTGGAAATGATTACCATTTACAATGAGCCCCAATACTCATGACACCTAAAAATGTGGGGATAAATGTGTCTATACCTACAGGGACACAGGCAGTCCCCTTGGCAGATTCATGCTAAAAGGGGCTGGTGATATGGCTCAAGCAGTAGAGTGCTGCTTTGCAGACATAAAGTCCTGAGTTCAAGTCCCAGTATGGCCAAAGGAAAAAGAAAAAAATATTTGGGGATGAGGACGTAGCTCATCAGTAGTAGAGTGTCTGCCCAGCATGTGCAAGGCCCTGGCTTCAATTCCCCAGCATTGCTAAATAAAAAAAAGTGGTAGGGAAGATAAATGGCACCAATGCCATCTTATAGTAGAAGGGCTAAAAAGGGCCAAAGTCAAACTTCTAAACTATTCCCAGGTAACTGTAGTACAGCAATGTCCTGAAGAAAACCCCCTTACCTTCTGTAGCATCTTAAGGACACTATCAGAAAGCATAGCACAGTGGACTGAGAGTCACAAGTGGGAGAGGTTCACCTTAAAGATAAATTTCTAAGACAGTCATCCCCAGATATTCATAAAAAACTCAAAGTCTGTGGCTAAAAGGAAAAGTCATTGGATCAAGTAATATAGCTAGTCATGTCTGTATACTATAACTGGGACTTTACTAACAGGACAGAAAAAGATAAGAGACATCATGACCTCATTGCTGCTCTCAGAAAGGGCCCCACCTGACTGGGGCTTGCATCCTGAACTTGCTACCATGGTGGACAGGAGGGGCACTTCTGCAGAGAATGCTCAGAAGGGGGACAGCCCAGAAGTTAGCCTTGCCCCCAACTGGGACCCTTCCCTCTCTGCAAAGGTAATTACTGGAGGTCTAAGTGCCCCTCTCTTGGATGGCGAGGTGCCACTTCCTGTGGATTGATGGGTCCTGGCCTCCTGTCCATGCTCCACTTCTTGGCATCAATGTTGAGGAGTTTTGGGGTAGTCATAATGATAGAAAAATGAAAGGTCATTTTTCTGCTAGACAGTGGAGCCTGTTTCTCTGTCTTACCTTTCTCTCCTGGTCCCCGATCCAATGACAAAAGTTATCATTCGGGGCAAATCTGGCCAGCCCCTAGAGTGCTAATTTACCCAGTCTCTGGCCTTGGGTAGACCTCCTCTTCTGTCACTCTTTCCTCATAGTTCCTGAAACTCCAGTGCCTCTGCTGGGATGAGATTTACTATCTCAACTAAAAGCTCAAATTCTCCTCCCCGCAGGCAGCTATCTCTGCTGCCCCTCCTTTCAGGAACAAATAGATTCCACAGTGTGGACTGATGAGATGAGTGTAGGGCGAGCCAGGACGGCCCTCCCTATTCAAATAAAACTCAAAAATCCCTCACAGTTTCCACACCCGAAACAATATCCCCTCAAGACTGAGGGATGATGAGGACTTATTCCTATCATAAATTCCTTAAAACAACAAGGGCTTCTAATTAGTTACTCCAGCCCCTATAATAAATCTAAAATTCTTATAAAAGTTAAGTTTGAAATACAAGTTACAAAGTAAACAACTAAAAAGGATATAGATAGGTAGTGAATGTATTTTTTGAGAAGTTAAAGGAAAAAGGAATGTTTTTGGATGAGAAAGGATTTTGTAAAGAAGGGTTTGTCCTAAAGATTGTTCCAAATAGGAGGGATAAGGATAAGCCATCAAAGGGTTTAGCCTGTTGTATGAAGATCTGAGAAAGTTTTAAAAGTGTATAATAAAAAGCTTCAGTGTGTGATAAAGTTAAAATTAACTAAGAGTTCCCTAAAAGATTTTTTAGGGTCATGTCAAACTAAAGTCTAATTCTCTATGCCCATAAAATAACAAGGTTATCTTAATACTGTTCTGCTCTGAGTAACATCTAAAAAAAACTGTTACAGAGAAAGATTTTATCAAAAAATAAATTATTTGTGTTTTCTGCTGATCAAGCTTTAAATACTACTAAATCAGAGTTCATTTATGTACTTGCTCATAATGACCAACTTATAACAGTGTTGTGTCTATACTTTAAATGTGGTACAAACATTTACAAAGTTAAAAGTGTCAGTTATGTAAAAGGATGAGCTAGAGCTCTCTTTTACCCAAGAGTGTTACACTTAACCTAAATCCTGACAGTCAGCCCCTGCCTTCCACAGGTCACCTACCTAGGTGTGTTCTTAAAGGGATAAACTCACTCCCTGAGTCATGAAGGAATTGACCCAATCCTCTGTTTCCCACTCCCCCATACCATAAAGCAGCTTAGAGCTTTCTTGGGAGTTACAGGATTTTGCAGAATCTGGATCCCTAGATATGCAGCCTTTAGCAGACACCCTTTTATGCTCCTTCTAATATTTCTATTTGGGTCTTACATAATACATGCTCTCAAGACTGTTTCCCTTCCCCCAATAAAGGTGCAAACCAAACCAGTTCACCTGAGAAAGCCCGTGAATCCATGGCCAATGAGAAAACCCCACCACACCGGCCAACCCCCTGAAGATGTTCCTTCTTGAGCCCCCTTGAAATAATGTATGGCTGCCCATTTCTCTTAGGAAACTTGCCTCCAACAGACTCTGCTCCTCTGGCTGACTATCTACCTTATCTTAACCTTCTCAGGGAACTTCTCAAGAGAGCATGCAGACCAAATACTGCCCCACCCTATAACAATTTCTGTTAAACCAGGGGATCTTGTTCTCCTAAAGGATCTTCGATCCTCTCCAGTGGGACTTTGGTGGACCAGCCCTCATCTTGTCATCCTCACAACGCCCACACTGTCAAGCTCAATGGGATCCCTCAGTGGCAGCACCTCTCAAGGATAAAACACCGCAGACTCTTCCACTACAGCAAAGGATGAGTACTCTTGCATACTGCTGGGCCCTCGTGGCTTTGCCTCTCCCGTAAACTCTCCCCCTCTTCCACTCCTACATAAGTTCTTCGTCATCATCTGGCTCTCAGTTTTCTGCCATAGGTGGATTTAAAACATTGGTGGGGCAGTGAGTCTAATTCTGGGAGCATGCACAATACTTCCCTGCTTCCTTCCCTTGGTTATACGATCTATTAGGTCCATTATAGAGGCTACTATAGAAAGAAAAACAGCTGCACATGTAATGATGCTATGGAAATACAAATCCTTAAATCAGAAAAATGCTCTTTATGTTTCTTGCTCTCCTATTCTTAAGCTTCCTCCCTTGTATCATAAAAACAGTACAAAGATTTCTCTTAGAGCACATGTCTGCTATTGCTAATCAAAAGTTTAACCAGTTATACCTCCAGTGATCTCAACCTCTCCAAAACTATCCAGAGGACTGCTGTGAGGGCCCCAACCAGGACTTCACAGGAGTCTGAGGATCTTGCCCCATACAACACCCCCCTGACAGCAGGAAGCAGCTAAGAGGCTGACGCTTTGCCCCAATTCCCAATCCTCAGCCCCTACCCTCATCATTATTAAAGAAAAAATGGGGGAATGATAGAACAATAATGTCGCCATTTTGTGAATCAGCAGCCATTTCATCCTCAGGCCTCACTTCTTGAGAAATGAAGCCTCCTCCAGGCAGCTCCACCTCCAACAGCAGCTCCACCCTTAACAGAAATTCCTGAGCTCTAAGACAGCTCCACTCCAATGGAGACTCCTGTGCATGTGCTAACTTCCTCAAGCTCCCTCTTCTATAAAAGCCACCCTTAGCCCAGAGTCAGTGCTGCGCCATCTTTCCCCAGCCAGCCTGACAGCTTGAGCCTGTCATTAAACCTTGCTCATGAGCTTTCTTTGTGAGCAGTGTTTTTCCTAACAGTCCCCACCTTGCAAGCATATTGACCCTCCTACCACTCTCCCTAGGGACTCATTTAGTCATCAGATGGTGTCTGTTGCTTAGACCTCAGTGCAGCCCGATCAACATTGTTCATGGGGATCTTATCCATCTGCAGTGATATCCTTGTTGCCTCATGATTTGAACACAAAAGCTTTTCATCCTAGAAGTGGTAAATCTGGTTAACAAGTTCAGAAGGCATGACCAAAACATGAGCACTGATAGAAGCATCAGAAGGGGCCTTGCCAAGTGCAGTAGGCAAGATGCACAATTTTAAGTCTTAAACCATGTAAACAATATCCCTTTTTTAGGAAAAAGACAAAAGTCCATCTTTTTCAGCTGCCAGATGGCCTCATTTTGTTTTGAAAGGTGACAATTGTCAGAGAGTCTTTTTGACTCTGAAGCATTTTTGTTACTTTTTAAGGTGGTCAGTAGAGTCCTTGATAATTTTAGGTAATGAGAAGGAGATGGTTCTTTGTCTTCAGGTGCCTATGACTGTAACTATCCCAAACCCAATCAGGAGGGAGATAAATTGAGTGGTCCTTCCCAGACTGCCATTACAAGTGGGGCAGATAAGGACTGATTACTGGAGTAATATCTATATCAGGGATCAGGCTCAGGGGGTAGGTGCCAGTTCAGTTAGAGGATAAACATCAATAGGAGTTAGTCCCACACAGAAAGAAGACTCCCAGTGTCTCTAAGCAGAAGTTAAACAAAACAGAATACAAGATGGAGTACAGAATGCAAAGCAGAATACAAGAGGGAGTAAACAACTCCATGAGCATATCTAGAGGCATAGCAATAGTCATACTGCCTCTGCATAAGCAGAAGGCCTTGGCCAAAGACATGAGTTTGCTGTCTGCCAGAAGGCTGGAAGGCCTTAATAGCAGAGAGCACATGCATAAGAACCTCTTCTTTAAACCTTTCAGTTTTGGTTATTTTTAGAGGTCTCCATTTAATTCTGGAGATGTCCTCTCTTTTTGTGTAGTTCATTAAAACTGTAGTTCTTTTAAATTGTTTCTCTGAATAGTTGCTTCTGAAGATTTTGCCAATTGGGCATTTTGGTCCCTGGTCACCAGGATTAGCTTTCTCCTGAAAAGTCTGATCTGGTCCCACATTGGAGGGAAAGTAGCACAACAGATAGGTCAGGTAAAAGTCAGTTCCACTGAGTCCTTTGTGGCCAAGTTTAAAAGATTGATTCTTAGGCTGGGCTTACCTGGAGTCCATTATTAAGCCTAATTTTGTCTATCCTATAGAGGATGTCCTGACATCTTAAAAATGCTGTAAAATGTCAACAGACAATATTTATGAAGCTTTATAAGGAAAGTACAAAACAACACCAATATTTAAGAATGTGTGACTCAGTTGACAGATAAATATTTGTCATTTTCATGGACTTGTCTATAAACACTCCAGAAGGGCCAGAACTGCAATGACAAACTTAAAATAACCATGGTTAAAATTTTGAAGAACAATTTAGCAAATGACAGAACAGTCCAGTTACTTCCATTGTATACAACACCACTAAGCCTTTCTTATTACAGTTTGGAACACATGCACAAACTTGCAAAAGGCTAGCATCACTGACAGTTTTAATTTGGAGGACACCAGCTTGGTACAGTGTCTTTTTACAACTTTGCCTTTTAGAAGGCTTGTATACTTGGAGAGCACAAGTACATCTGACATACAAAGCATTAGGAACAGTTAAAATCACAGAATAAATCTTGTTCTTTTGGTTAGGTAAGGTCATGGGGGATAGTACTGACAAAATCAAAGCCTTAGATTAACTGAATTTTGACCTTAAACTTTAGTCTCAGAAAATTTTTTAGGTAACCTTTAAACTATAGCCAACTCAAACATACACATAAATTTATGAGTTTTAAGGCCTTAATTTGCATACATTGAGATTCCCCGCTGAACGTTGACTTAAAATATTAATAACAAAAACTAGGATTATAAAATAGGTACAGTGTGTGTGTGTGGGCAGGATACAAGTGGGGGGAGGGTGAAGGAAGGAGATGAAGGTGACAGTGTATGGTAGATGGACTTCATATACCTATATGAAACAGAACTAAGAAACCTCTTGCAATTGCTTTAAATGGGGTGGGGAGAGGGTTGAGGGGGAGAAATGATGGGGGCAATGTAAATAATAAACAATATAAGTCTAATGGGAATTGTCACTATGAATCTCCCTGTATAATGAATATATCATAATAAAAAATTTATAAAAAGGACCTTAATTTGCATCTTGAAAGAACCTCTACAAAATTCCAAATTTAGATAACATTGTTTTTAATAAAATATTCTTAGTAACCTTATACCTTAAAAGAAGACCCAAGAAGAAAAGCAATTCTATACAATAGCAATCTTTGAAAACACATTAGTTAATAAGACTAATTATAAAACAGAGTTGAATGCAAATTATACTCATGACAGAATGAAACAGATTAAGATCAATGTCCATAAATTTTTAGTTAGATTTGGTTAGGATAAGAACTTTAGGCAACTTTTGAGACAACAACTTTTATTTATTAGCTTTATAAAAGCAATTTCAGATCCATTCCAAAGATGTCTACATGCAGACAGAGATGTTTTAACTTAGACATGCAAAAAATATCAATTTATTCATGAATAAATGAGCACAAAAATGTAAAACTTAATTTGGTGACCACAAGTACATTGGTAGGAGACAGACTGATAGATATATACAAAATACACATAATGACACACAAACGATTACATTAATTCAGAGTATACTGTTAAACAAATCATCCTTTTGCCATTATTCTTAGTAGTAGATCAGTCAGCTAGATTTTGAGGCAAAATTGACTTGGCATTTTTTCATTCTTTACAACAGATTTCCCACACAAACACCCTAGTCTTTGTCCAATCCTTGATAGACTAGTGCATTAAAAACAACACATATAAAAGCTAGAATAAATTAAAATATTAGGTCAATTACAATTTTCCCAGGAGATGACAAGATGACACTGGCCATGTGACTGCCATCCCTACGTAATTACAAAGGTGGCTACCATGGGTAGGAGGCACTTGAAGAAGGTGTGGTGGCTCCATCATGGGGGGAGAATTTCCTGCAACCACATAGTGTCTCTGAAAGGGTTTTCAAATGTAACATAAATCCATGTTACATGCAGTATACAGACCCCAAATAGCAAACTGTTATAGGAATAAAAGGCATCTCCCCCTGAGAAACAGATGTTCCTATCCGTATCGGCTGTTTTTGGACATTAGGTTGCCTCAGGTCGTCTTTCTTCTCTCTAGCAATCATGCTATAGCATTTCCTATTGAGATGAGAGGAATGAAGGGAAGAGGAGGTTTTCCTGGAAGGGGTTAATATTTTCAAAGGTCTGCAGGGCATCCCCCTTGGATCAATGAAATCCCTGGTTTGACCTCAATTCAACAGATAGGGTTCCTTATTTTCTTCTGTTTGACTTTCCTGCAGGGGTCATGGTCTCTGCACCTTCCTGAAGGGTTTTTGGATAAAGTGCTCGATTCAGCGTCCAGGGTGCTAAGGAATGCCAAGAGCAAACTAAAGTGGGACTACTAGCCTTATGACTGGGAGAGGTGTCTGGCAGCTAGAAGGGTGGGGGAATTGTGGAGAAAACAGATAAGAGAGGGGGACTGCTGAGCACTAGGCTGTGGGCACCCATGGCCGTTGCTCAGTCCTGGAACAGCTTTCCTTGCCCCTGAGGTATGGAGGGAGGAAGAGAGAGAGATAGAAAGAGAGAGGGAGAGAGAGCATGAGCGAGCAAGGCAGTTATACTAGTCTTTTGGTTCCCCTGCCTAAAGCAGAGGATCCCAGGAACTTGGAGCACTTAAGGTGTGAGCAGTTTCCATGACCCTGGCAGGTTCTGGTGGCATGCCTCTCTTTTTTACAGCACGAGGGAAGGAAAGTCACTAGGCTGCAGGTGCAGCCTTCATACATCCTGGTTTGGCTGTGTTTCCCAGACATAAGCTGTGTGGCCTGCAGGCCTTGCCTTGGAGTGAGCCCAGACTCCTGTGTGGTGTGAGGCATTTTTCCTGGAAGGAACCCTGAGATATGGGAATTGTCACCCTGGTTTGAGTGTTGCATGACCCCAAGCTATAGGCAGTGCTTGGCTCTCCTACAGTGGCAGAGGAATAATAAAGTTATTTCTCCAGGGTATCCATAAGATGGGAAAAGAACAGATAGCATAGGTGGCATTTTGAAATATGGGGTCTTAGGTGTCACCTCCAAAGAACTATTGGTTGGCTTGCCAAATATGTGTAGTCACCAATAAACAGAAAATCTAGCTTCTTACATGCCGTGTGGATGCATCCAGGAGGTATGTAGACATTGTGAGAGTGATAATGAAAGTTTATTAAAAGTTAGGGACAGGAGTTTCAAAAGGCCATGATGGATGGGTCAGGTATGAAGTGGAAGCAGAGAGAGAGAACTCTCCATTACAAAAGTGTTTTGTAAAAAGAGCTTGCTAGCCTGTGGGATGGGTAAATCCTGGGCACTTCTTGATCATCAATGATCAGCTGGTGGGGAGGTGTTTGGGTGTTCCCTGGGCTAAGATTGGGCTGTTCTGTGGTTAGGGTGTCAATAATCTGCACATATTTGCAATTGAAAAGAAGGCTCAGAGAGAGAGAGAGAGAGAGAGAGAGAGAGAGAGAATGTTTAATTTGAAATACAATGTTAAGTCATATATGTTTTAAGATTCCTGATCTCCTGGCCTGCCTCAATGCAAGATGACATAGGATGCTATAGTTTATTTTTTAGTTCCTTCCCACTGCCGTGTACTATTCCAATGAGTGACACTATTCTACATTTCAATGAATTATTTTCCTGTTAATGAATAATCACCAGCAATTGGGTAGAATGAAGAAGTCAATTAGTAAAATGAGAAAGGTTTATGACAGTCAACTTTGCTGGCCCATGATGTCCAGATATGTGGTAAAATATTATTCTGGATGTGTTCTGTGAGAGTGTTTTTGCATGACCATCGATGTTTAAATTGGTGGAACTTGAGTGAAACATCTAATCACTTTAGGACCCAGATAGAGCGACAGGGAATTCTACCAGCACGTGGCTTTTGAACTTGAACTTGAACTTCAGCATGGACACTTCCTTATTTTCCAGCCTACTGGTCCATCCTGCAGACTTTGGACTTGCCAGCTTCCAAATCATGTAAGTCAATTCCTTAAAATAAATCTTTCTATTTATATACACATCCCCTTGGTTCTGTTTCTCTGGAGAACCCTGACTAATACAGTTGTATTTGGATTGTTTCCTAAAAACATTCTTTTTCTGTTGTGAACATACTGGTATGTACTTCCTTGCCCATTTGTGAAATTTTTCCTCTAAAACAAGAATTTTTTTTTGGTTGGGGTGGTGGTGGGAGACTGCAGAGTGGCTCAAGTGGTAGAGCACCTGCCTAACAAGTGCAAGCCCAGAATTAAAACCCCAGTACCACCAAAACAACAACAACAAAAAACAAAGGAGAAGAGTTTTGGTCTTCTGGGTGAGAAGACCAAAACTCATAGTTTAATTTACATTTCTTTTTTTTTTAATATATAAAATATTTATATAATTATATTAGTAACAGGTGATGTTCTCAGTGTCTGTAAGACTTTTTAACCACATAGCTGATTTGTTAAACCTAGTCCGTGCCAGCTTCCAAAAATCAGAAATTATTTTACTTAGCTTCATTCTTTGTTGCTTTATCAAAATTTTCTACAAGATCTGGAACATCATCATCTTTTTTCATCAATGTCTTCTGGTTTTGGTGCTTTGCTGTCCAACAAAAACAGTTAGCGGAACTGTCCCGCTAACTTTTTAGGCTTGTTAAGCTATCAGCCTCAAGCTGACTTAATATTCCAGGGAGCATTTCTGTGATTGGTTTGACTTCTGCATGACCAGTAATTGCAAAGATGTTAGCAGAGAGGGAAGCTTGGACTTTTGGTTTGTTGAAATGAATAATATTCCATCATCTTTGAATCATCTTCACCTCTTCAATACCAGCTATGTTATTCATAGCCATTAATTTACATTTCTCTGATTACTAATGTGCTTAAGTATTTTTCCCATGTTTATTGGCCATGGTAATTCCCTTCTCAATGAAATGCTTGTTTAGAGCTTTTACACATATTTCTACTGTGATTCCCACCTCCAACTTTCCTTGTTAGTTGCAATTATTTTCTGCTGAATTGTTCATTGTCATTTTATTTTCTTTGAGGTTTCTTTTGACACTAACTTTTTTTAACAATGAAGTTTTATTCACTGAACTTTTGATACTGAAATTCTTATTTTAATTATGTTGAACCTATCTTTATGATTTGTATCTAATTTGAGAAGTCCTTTCCTGCTTTTGATAATAAAGATAATCTATATTTTCTTGTTAAAATTTGGTCTTCCAGAATTATTTCTTCTGGACGAAGTAAGGTACAAGTACAATTTTTTTTCTAGGTAGACAACTGATTATCTTGGCACAATTTATTGAGCAGTTTATTCTTTTCCTACTAATAAACAAAGCTACTCTCTCCCATGTAAATTTGGGTCTGTTTCTGAGCTTTCTGTGCTGTTCCATTGTTCAATTTGTCTATTATTGTGTCAATATTTTCATCACTAGCTATATAACTATTGCTATCAGGTATCTAAATACTGAAATTAGATAGGAAATGCTTCCTATTTAACTCTGCTAGTCTATTCTTGGTCCACTGATCTTCTGTGTAAATTTTTGAATTAGCATATCAAAAAAATTATAAATGCTTTGAATAATTTTGGTTGGAATTAAGTATAATCTATAGATCACTTGAAGCAAATTGGCATTTAAAAATGTTGTCTTTTATCCCATAAATATGCTTATCTCTTCCCTGTATTTAGGGCTTATTTTAATAAAATTAAAAATATTTTCCCACAGTAAGTTGTTAGTTATCATTTCTACATTAGGATTTTCTTGCTATTGTATATGGCGTATATATATTCTTATGTATATATACAGAATTGTATTTACAAGTGCACATATTATATATAAATGTGTGTATGTAAATATGTATATTTTTTATTTTTAAAAACTTCATCATAAAATTAGAACATAATCAATATGTATGTTTTTTTTTTTTTGGTGGTGCTTGGGTTTGAACTCAGGGCCTACACACTTGCTAGGCAGATGCTCTACCATTTGAGCCACTTCATCTGCCCAAACATAATCAAAACTAGAAATAATAGTAAAATAAATTGAAAGCACCCACCATATATATGATTTCAGAGGTCATGAATACATAATTAACCTTATTTCATGCACGACATGCTACCCCAACTCAGGATTGTTTTTAAGACTATCCCAAGCATGATATTTTTTCATCTGTAAAAGTAAACCATATCTTTAAATTTATATTTTCTAACTTTTTTTTTTTTTTTTGCTAATGTATGGCCACTCAAAGACTTGGAAAGAGACATAAGGTCTCGTAACCTTGCAGGTCTCCCTCATTAGTTATACCAATTTCTCTGTAGATGAAAGTGCATCTTCTACACAGACAGTCATAAAATCAGCTAATAGAGATTTGTTTCTTTCTTTTTAACACATGTGCCTTTTATTTATTTTTCCTGAGGAGTACCCTCTGCCCTCCAGTTGAGTGTGGAAGACATAGTCATATTTTTGTCTTTTTCCTGATTTTAATGGGAATGGTGCTATTATTTTACGTTAAGAATGATGCTCTTGGTAGGCCTAATAGGGATTCTGTACGAGGTCACGAATCTTGATTATGTTGTTATCCTGGCTTGCTTTTTCTGTTGTTTCATTAAGAATATGTGTTGAATTTTATCCAAGGCTTTGTCTGTTTGTACTAAGGAGAATACATGGACCTTTGGATGCTTGTGAACCATTCTGAGTTGCTCAGCCTTAACCTTTTTTTTTGGCAGTGCTGGAGTTTGAACTCAGGACCTCATGCAAAACAAGTGCTCTACAACTTGAATCCTGATCCCAGTCCTTTTGGCTTTAGTTTATTTCAGACAGGGTCTCACATTTTTCCAAGGGTTGGCCTCAGACTGAGATCTTCCTACCTCTGCTTCTCAAGTAGCTGGGATGACAGACAACTTAATTTTTTCTTATTCCAGCCTCTGCTACTACTGCAGTAAACAATTCTGTCTGAGCACTGACCAGATTCTCGCAGGTACACCCGAAAAACAACTAGCTTTCCAGTTTTTCTGCATGAATCTTCCCTTCTCTGTTGATGTCATAGTGAGAGACAGTCTAGACACCACTTGGCCTTCACCAGCACTTCTTCACTGAGTATGTACAGACCGTACCGAGATGTATCTCATGTGGCAAAGTCAGCTTGATGACTCATCTTTGCGTTGGGTTCCCCTTTCTGACTCTTTTCTTCTTGCCCTTCACTCCTACTCCTGTTCCTTGGATCTCCCCCTTTAGAAAGGTATTCATGCTTTAGCTTTTGTTTCTGCAGCACTTGAAATTACAATGTGGGTTTTCCTTTTTATTAATGTGTTCAATTATAGTTACAAAATTTCCAATGCTAAATTGCCTTTGCATGTCTTGAATAGATGAGCCTGTTCACAAAGTATAACTTAAAAATATTGAAAAAATACATTATTGGAGTCAGTTTGCTACTATTTGATTTGGAAATTTCACATTATGTTCATGAATAAGATTGGTGTATAGTTTTTCTCTTTTGAACTTTTTGTCTGCTTTTTGTGTAAGTGGCATATTAGCCTTATGGAATGAGTTGTGGGATGTCTTTTTATTTCCTGAAGAGGATGTTTGAAGTTGAATATCTGAATGCTCAGTTCCTTGAAAATTTATAAAATGTATCTATGAAATAATTTGTGCCTGGTGTTTCTTTTTAGAAGGATCATATTGCTGGGAAAATTTCCTTAATGGCTATAAGATTGTATAGGATTTCTGTTTCTCCTTGAGTCAGTTTTGTACCTAGGTACATACCTTGTACCTAGGAATTTATATATTTGAATCTATTTTTAAAATTTATTAAATTATTTAAATATTTTAAAATATTCACTTATCATTTCCAGGCTCTTGGGTCATGTTAAATCCCCCTTTATTCCTAATATCATTTAACTGCATAATTAATATGTCCTATCCTTTAAAAAATTTGCCTTACTGCTGGTTTGTATCTTTAGTCTTCTCACAGAACATGCTTTCAACTTGTGGACCTTTTTTCATGCGTTTTTGTTATATGCTATGTTGGTATTTGTCTACTCTTTATCACTTTTTTACCTCATTAATTTGAAATCTTTTTTCTTTTTTAATACAATTTTCCTTGAAGGATTGTCTTCACTGCTCTATAAGTTTTGACATGTAGTATTATTGGGATGGAGTTTGATGTGTCTTTAAATTTCCATTTTAGATTCTATTTTTTCCATGAGTAATTTATGTTTATTTTCAAAATACAGCATCTTTAAATTTTTCCTCTTGTTGATGTCTAACGTCATTGCACTGCAATTACAGAATATGTACTATGTGACACTTGTTCTTTGACACACATGGAACATTTGCTTTAAAGTTACCATGCAGTGTGTTTTACTGCATTATTGCCTTTAGGTCTCAGAAACAATCCTAGGAGTGCTGCTACCACTTGTCCCCATTTTGCAGATGATAAAAGAATGTGTGATGAAATTAAGGCAACTTCACAAAGCTAACAGGTGGCAGATGTGGGATTTGATCTCTGAGAGTCAGCCTTTATAGAATTTAGGACTTAACCCTGACAGCGTGACTTGAGAGTCCAAGACTCCATTTTAAGTCCTAAATCTGCCTTTCATCTTGTTACTTGAAGTGTGGCTCATAAACCCTTGAGCATCAGCATCACCGGGAACTGTAAGGAATGCAGAATTTGATCTCCACCCCATAATCTTTCTGTCTGCTAGATCTCCAGCTGATTTTTCTGCTCATTGAAGGTGAGAAGGCACCATCTTTGCCTAACTTAGAGGATGGCTGTCAGCCTCAGTTTCTCTGACTGTTACATGAGGACAGACATGTCGTCTACCCCTACTCCATGCTATGGAGATCAAAGGCAAGAGGTATGTGGAAAGGTGTTGTAAGTTGCACAGTGTTCTACAAGGGTCGAAACCAAACAGCGAACCAGAGCGTTAAGGCTTTATTTTAGAGACAATTCACAAACAGATAATGCCTTTTATTCCCAGGACTTGGCTGGCAGAAACTCATGGTGTTGTGTGTTATGCAAAAGAACCAGACAGAAGAAATGCCTTTTACAAGCAGTTCCTGGAAATTTCAAGCTTTATCAAGGAATTTGGTTTCTCCAGTTCACTGCTTAGTGAAAATAGCTTTGCCTTAATAAGGCCCAGATGTTGATACAGCCACTCACCTAACCCCTTGCGTGGATGAGTTTCATACTGAATTTCACCTAAGGAATTTTAGACTTTAAAGATAATAATCAAAAACACTGCTAGCTTCCCTTTGGGATTCTTACTGATTTGGGAGTTCAAAGATGTCCCAACCACAGTGAATGTAGACAGAAAGTTAGGTTTCTTGCCTACTAACCAAGAGATGAACACAGCTAACAATGACCACTTTAGCACTTTTGATCCCAGGTAGGTCTGCTCAAAGTCAATTCTATTCTCACAGATTTTTATAATTTCTCCCAACTGCCCTTCCTTGCCTTATGCTATGGGCAAATGTGGTCAGCATGCTAACAACATTAGCTTCTGTTTCACATACAATTAAATGGATGCCCTTGCTGGTTAATTCTTGGCATACCTAGAAAATACTTTCTCTGTGTCTAGGAAAAGTATGAGTGTTTAAATTCCAAACAATGAACGATTCTCAAGGGCATCTCACATGGAGTTTCGCAGGATGAGAATCTGGCCCAAAGGAAGGGCGCCCTCCATGGTGGCCCCTCACTTTTTCCGGAGGCGGCCTGATTTGACTTTCTGTGAGTTGCTGAGGAATAACACGACTCTTGACTTTTGAGAGAGTCCTGCACCCTCCCAGCCCCACATGGAGAGCCCAGGCTGTTTTCATTACACATTTGCTGGAATGCTGGGAATCTGGTACGAGCCGCCAGGGATTTCACAAACCCCAAAGCAGGAATGGCAGAAATTTGACTTCTAGAGCCCCAGTCTCTCTTCAATTGCTATGTGTTTTTCTGCCCTTTTAAAAAGAAACTATTGAGGGAAATAGTCTCAAAAAAAAAAAAAGGCCATTGAAGTATTTTTCTCACAGTGGCTTTCCTTCCCCAGGTAACTTGTGGGCCACTTGCTCTTTAAGACAGAAGTAGGTAAATGGGAGGCCAAAGGTGTGAGTCAAGGTTGGCATCTGGCTTTACCATTTACTAACAGACACTTGGAAAGTTACTTGACTCCTTGCAAGTTCTGTTTTCTAGCTGTAAAAATGGCAAGTAATGTCTCAGAGGGTCTTGTGGAGATCTCACGAGCTCTTGGTGACATAAGAGACAATCTGCATTTCTCTAGAAATATGGTTCTTCTATGTAGGAAGCCACCAGTGTCAAACTTTATTTTGGGCTATATTATATTTTAAATCTTTAAGAAAGAGAATAGCAACTCGCTTATTTAAGGAGTAGGTTAGAGAATGCATTAAACACAGACTTGTGTGAAAAAGTGCTCTCATTGAGCAGTTCATTTCAGCAAGTGGGTAAAGAGTTCTTGGTCCGGGGCAGGCCACAGTGCTTGATGACAAGAATGAACCAGGCAGATCTGGTCTCTGTGGTAGTGACTGAAGATTAGTGGGGGAAATTAAATAAGTAATTGGAAATTATAAAATAGAAAAAGGTCACAATGAGGGAAGATTATGGGACTCAGGGCACCCATTGAACCTACAAGGTGGGGGGAAGATGTGCTCTGAGTGACAGAGGAGAGAGAGCCAGGGATTTTGTGCAAAAACCTGCAAATGAGACCCCCCCGGGGACTGGGAGGTGGGAGAGCAGGGCCGAAGAGGGCATTCTGCAGCTAGTGAGTTCCAGGAGGGGGCAGATCCCTTCACAGAGGACTGCACAAGCCAGTTTATGGAGTTTGTGTAAATCATGAAGGTGACTGAGAGCCACTGAGGAATATAAAGTGGCAGCGTGACAAGGTAAGGTTTGTATTTCAGGTAGACGATGCCTTCTGGAAGCTCAGCTTGTAAGCAGGTTCTTCCTCTGACTCCCAGAAGCCCTGGGCTCCCCAGCTCTGCTCTTAGCCCACTGGATGTGCCCTCTTTCTTGATCTGAAGACCTCTGAGGACAGAGACTGGATCTGGTCACTCCTAGTCTATAGCCCCCCCAACAGAGTGCCTGCATGCAGTAGGAACTCAACAAACATGCTTTGTTTGTGAATTGAGATAGGATCTTGTTATGTAGCCCAGGCTGGCCTCAAACTTTTGATCTTCCTGCCTCAGCCTCCCAAGTGATGTGATTACAGGCATGTACCACCATGCACAGCAATAAACATATTTTGAGAAAAGGAGAGAGAGAGAGAGAGAGAGAGAGAGAGAGAGAGAGAGAGAGAGAGAGAGAGAGAGAGAGAGAGAAGTGAATAATTTAGAGATGAGTAGCAGTCATGAGTCTGAGCCCTTAGTTAATATGAACTCATTAAATCTTTACAACAATCCTATGGGGTATTTATATATGAGAAAACTGAGGCACAGAGAAGTCTGAACACTTGCCTAAAGTCATACATCTAGTAAATAGCTGAGCTTGGACTCGACCTTCGACAGTTTGGTAGAGTCTGTCTTTGCCTGATGAAAGAAACTCTCAGCAGTCATTCTCCATGTGATACTCCGCATCAACCATCCCCATGATGCCTGCCCTCCTGCTATAGACTGAATGATTGTTTGTGTGCCAACCTCAAATTCATGTTGTAATCCTAACCCCAAATCCAATGTTATTTGGAGGTGGGACCTTTGGGAATGATTCAGCCACGAGGGTAGAGCCCCCATGCATGGGAGTCATGTCCTTATAAAAGCAGCCCCTGATAGCTGCCGCATCCTGTCTGTTATGTGAGAATGCGGGAAGATGCTGAGTATCTATGAACCAGACTGAATGTGCTGGCGTCTTGACCTTGGGCTTCCAGCTTTCAGAACTGTGAGAAATAAGTTACTGTTGTTTGAAGGTCACCTGGTCTGTGATGTTTTGTTATAGTAGCTTGAGCAGATGAGCCATCTCTTGCTTGAGAAGGCTAAGCTGGAGAGTCTGGAAGTCCACGGAGAAGGGAGACCCACTGTCTCCTGGATAGGACTTGGTGCCAGGAGCAAGACCTCCCAGAGAACAAGCAGCCCTTCCTTTGAGAAACTAAATGGAATCAAAGGCTTTTGAAGACATGCAAGAAGTCCCAAGCTGAGTTCTGCCATCCTGTGTGAAGCCAGCAGAATCATAGAATAGAGAGTTGCGTGGCTGAAAGTGCCTGTTGCGATTCCCCTGGGTTACTAGGTCATTCAACTCCTGGGGCTCCCCCAAGGCCACAGAGGTTGCCTCAGCCTGGCCTGGCTCTCTTGTACCTCCTGTTCTTGTGCTCTCCATTCTTTCAGGCTGGAAGGTCCCTTTGCCCAATGTAGCACACACTTGTCCAAAAGCCTTGCACTGGCTCCATTGCACCATAGGCCTCTCCTGCTGGGGACTCCTAACATGCAGCAGCATCCTCCCTGGCTCTCCACTCCCTTCCTCTCCTGCTCATTGTGATTGACTCTCTAGCCAGCATCCTAAGAGATTGATAGACTCCCTTCATGACCTTATCTGAGCCAGGCTACCTTGAGCTTTCTGCTCCTCGAGGCCTTAACCTTAGCTTTTTGACTTACCCTTGACCTACTGATCCCAGCTTTAGTAAAGAATCCTACTAAGTCAGTTTAGTAAGCATTCACCCTTGATATATGGTCAAATTCTTTACCCTCCACCTTTGATATCTAAGTCCTTAGTTTGCTTTTAGCAAAAATCCTGTTAGGCTAATTTAGCAAGAGTTTCTTTACCATGAGTAATTTTCTACCCACTGAGGCCCTTACTCTGCCCATTGGCTCTAAGTCCCTACTTGTCCCTGTTCTAGTTGGAGTTGAGTTCAATCTGTTTCCCCATATTGAAATAATATTTAATAAAGTCTTCCTTAGTTTTAAAAAGTGTCAGAATGACCTTCTTTCCTTCCTTCTTCCCCTTCTTTCCCTCTCTCACTTCTTTCCTTCCTTCCTTCCCTCCCTCCCTCCATCCTTTCCTACCTTCCTCCCTCCCTCCTTCCTTCCTTCCTTTTTTCCTCCCTTCTTTCCTTCTCTCTCTCCTTCTCTCTTCTTTCTTCCCCCTCCAGTCAGGGTCTTTCTATGTATCCCAGACATGCCTCAAACTCCTTACATAATCCATGCTGGCCTTGAACTCACAATCATCCTTCCTCATCCTCCTGAGTACTGGGATTACATCACCATCACACTCAGTGAGTTCTTTAATAGTATCCTATTTAGATGTGAAGTCACTCTTAAGATAAAATCCAAAGCTCTTACCATGATCTACAGCTCATCTGAGGACTAGTGCCTGATGGGACCCTTGGCATCACCTTGTGCACCTTCTCCAGTCACTCGTTTCTGCCATGCTGGCACCTGCTGCTCTTTGAGTTCCCTCTATCCCACGTTTCCACTTGCTCTTCCCTGTGCCAGGAGTACAATTGCTGCTCAACTTAAGTTAGGTCCTGATAAATCCACGGTAAGGTGAAAATATTGTAAGTGGAGAATGCACTTAATCCATGAAATTTACCAAATGCCATAGCATTCTCAATGATTAGGCTAATTTCCCTCTTTAATCGATGCCAGGAATCTGAGTGAGATTAAGCTGCTCATTGGCGGTCACAGGGTTTGTTGTGAAACTGTTTGCCCTAAAATGAAAATGCTTTGTGCTCTTCTGGTGTGGCATCTTGTGAACCTGAGAGCTATAGCTGGCTGAGGGCCTATCAGTATGAGGCTGGGATTTTTCTTCTCACTGCCTTTAGAAACTAGGATACAAAAAGGGACTTTTTGGTAATGGGACTGAATCCCAGGCAACAGAAGCCCATCTTGGCAGTGTGAAAAGTCTGCCTTTCTGGAAAATGCTTCACTTACACGATCAAAAGAACTCTGTCTCCCTAGATAGACCCCCAAATATAACTCCAGTTCTACAACTGTATAGATCTGGCAGAGTGTGTTATTAAATTCTCTCACTGTTAGTCAGCCAAATACACTCAGAGAATCAGAATATTGCACAAAGGGCTCTTTAAGTTTCAAGTCCCATCTTCCAGCACTCACAGAGTCCGAGTCGTACTGGAGGATCTGGAAGCAGCTCCATCTCTCATTTTAACAAATCCTTCCACTTCTGTGGGTACAGATCCCTTTCTCTCACCTGGCCAGGTGACAAATAATAAAAATGTTACCTCCCTTTGGCACGCTCTCTCTCTCTCTCTCTTTTTCTCTTCTTTCCTGTGCCTTTAGATGGTAGCTGGAGCATTTGAAAGGCATTATATTACCTATGCTGGTGTTTATCTGAAGAGTTCCTGGCTCTTCCTTTGCTCTCCAAAAACCCTCTTTTTGTTTTATTTATGTGATAAGGCATAGCTGGACTTTAACAGCATGAGCATAATTGGGGTTGGGACCAGAGTGGTGGTGACAGTGGTGAGGATGATGGCAGTGATGGTGGTGATAATGGTAGTGATAGCAGTAGTAGAGGTGACAGTGCAGGTAGTGATGATGGTGTGGTGATGGTGGTGGCAATGGTGGTGGTTGAGATGGTGGTGGTGGTGGTAGTGGTGATGGTGGTAATGGTGATGGTGGTGGCAATGACAATGGTCATGATGTTGGAGATGATGGTAGTGGTGGTGGTAAAGATGGTGGTGGTAGCAGTGTCAGTGGTGGCAGTAATGGTGGCGATGGTGATGGTGGTGGCAGTGGTGGTGGTGATGGTGTGTTGATGGAGGTGGTGATGGTGGTGAAATTGATAGTGGAGGTGATGGTGGTGGTGGTGGTAGTCATGGTGTGGTACTACTGATTGCAGTGGTAGTGATGGTGGCAATAGGGGTGGAGGTGTTAGTGTTGGTAGTGGCAGTAGTGGTGGTCATGGTGGATGTAGAGGTGATACTGGTGGTAAGTTTGGGAATGAATGTGGTTGCATAGTAGTGGGGTAGGGCATCTGTATCATTACTTAGTGGGGTAACAACTTCAATCTTTATTTCCTTTTGCTTTGAATTTCATGGTGTTGCTTTCATAGCATATCACTTAAAAACAACAGTGTCCACGACAATTGTTATTTGTTGTTACTAGCTGTGTCTTTAACCACAATCATGTCCATCAATTGAAAAATTATTGAAAAGCTCCCACTTTGGAACAATATGCTTCAGGATCAGCTTCTTTTCTAACATCTCGGTTTCTTCATGTTCAACCTGGCCTTTGACACATCACTGTGATTCCACTGAACACAGAAGATGACATGTAAAGGGCCACGGGAATAATATCTACAGCTACTGTTTGTTTAGCATCTACTCCATGAGAACATTGGAAAGTTCACAAACATTGTTTGATAATTCTAAATACAATTCTGTCAGCATTGTTTTGCAGCAAACAGGCAAAAAGGCCAGTATAGTGACCTCCTCATATTTCTGGAGCCACAAATTAGGTACTGGACTTTCTAGCAGCCATTTTGAAAAGGGACATTTGGTCAGTTACACAACTCTGCTTCCGTAGGAGAAAAGTCTACTGATCACTATGTAGATTGGAAGTCCTGCAGGTTACCTAAAGGCCCACCTTCCCAGTGGCTGGGGAGCCAGTTGGAGCCCAAAGCTTTCTTCTTCAACACCTGTGCTTATCTCACCACCTCACATTCCTGGTTCTCTGCTCTGGAAAGACAGCAGATTTTTCAGATACAGACAAAATGGGACTTACTATAAATCTGTTTTAAGAAGCAGAATCTCCTGGCCAGCTCACATAGGTGTAGCAAGCATTCTGAAGTCTGTAAGAGGTCACTGGTGATTACAATTTGCCTCAAGCTCCTGTAGGAGACACACAACCACCCATCTCTGCTGCTGTGAGATTCTGGTTGCCTTGAACAATGTCTCCTCCTGCAGAGTCCCCTTCTAATGACTGCTTGCTGGAGAAGGCTCAGAGCAGGGCTAGGCTGGGAGGGTGAGACCTTGTGAGAAGGGAAAGGAGGTGTGTGTGGGGAGTAAGGGGAACTTTCTCACCCCCCTGGTCTCTGGGATTCAAGTACTTAGTTACCTTCCACACACTAAGGGCTGGAGGTACTGACACTTGTGGAATGAGGATTTTTCTTACCTAGGAGAAAAGACTAGAACCTGATTCTTATTCTTCTGGGTGATGTGTAATGGTTCATGCTGAAGGATGCCTTGGTAGATAAAAAGAGGAGGGGAGAAGGTGGGAAATTCCAGTGCTCTATGTACCATGTCTCTTTGTTTAGAATTCTTTCTGTGAGATATGATATGATCTCTATGCTCTATCCATCTTTGTCAGCTGGAGATGGGGAAATGCTCGAGTTTGACACTGATTCCAATGAATCACTGTACCCGTCCCCCTTGTTCAGCAGGAGCAGATAGAGAGGTGAGTGACTTGTGTTTGAATGATAATAACAGTAGTGAAATGACCAGAGTGACTGTGGGCCAGAGTTACCATGTGACCATTCTGGTCACTTTTGTGCATTGCCTCCTTTGCATCTTGTACCAGGTACAATGACTGTCCAAGTGTGCATAAGGAAAAGTCAGCTGGAGGGAGGCTAAAGAACTGTGTGATGTCACATGGCATAAATATAGCATGGCTGAAATTTGAACCCAAGACTGACTAATTCCACAACTCAAAGACTGATCTACTGGTGGGTGCTGCAGTATAAGTATCAGAGCCTTGGGTTTGTTGGCATCTGTGCCATAGAAAGCTGTGGGCCCATTGGTTGGTGGGGGTGTTTCCTCTCTGGGACTCACATTTTGAACTCTAAGGTTGTCACCTGTTGATGTAGATGTTCTCTAAGGTACTTTCTAGACATAAGAGTTGGGGATGTCTGTGATCAAGAGCTGGAAGAAATTATCAGTTTTTCTTCATGGACCTTACTCCTCAGAAGATCCTATGGTTTATGATTAACACCCTGCTTTCTTCTAGGTGGCAAATGTTCAGCATGGAGCTGTATGGGCTTTGGAGCCTTTGAACCAGGGTTCAAAATCTGACTCCACCATGTGTTTTCTGTAAGTCATTTTGTGTCTCTGAGCCTCAGTTTCCTGGTCTATAAGATGAGGATAATAAAATTTTCCATACAGAGGGTCCCTAAGTCCCTCAACCATCATAGCAAGCACACAGTGTTATGTCCTCCTGGAGGGCGGGACCATACCTCACTTATTTCTGCCTGGCATCGGTTGGGGTTGAGTTGATTTTCAAAGGGCAAAAAGGCAGAGCTCAAATTTCCCTGCTAATATAAGTAAGTGGATCAAACGATAGCAGACAGTCAGAGTGGTCTCAGTCACCTATTAGAGAGGCCTAGAGTTGGGGAGAGTCCTAGGAAGAAGACCTACGTAAGAGGATGTTGGTAAGAGAAAAATGTATGTGTGTGTGTGTGTGTGTGTGTGTGTGTGTTGTGTGTGTGTGTGAGAGAGAGAGAGAGAGAGAGAGAGAGAGAGAGAGGAAGAATAGCAGAAGAAAAGAAAAAAGAAAAGGACAGCTATAATATCATATAATAATCAGGTTTCTTTCAGTTGCAAGTGACAAAAATCAACTCAAACTGGATTAAGAAAGCAAGCAAACAAGCAAACCAAAACCCAAAACAAATCAGGGAGCTACACCTTAAAAACACCCTGAAATACTGCTTCTCAGCCATTAGACTAGCAAAATTTTAATCAGCACCGTGTTGAGGAGGACTTGGAAACAATGCAAACCCAGTGTCCTTTAAGATTGGATTGGATCTCTAGATCCATGGTGAAGTAAATCTGGTGCAAGGACAGTAGGTGAACTGTAACATCCTCATCCACAGAACAATTCTCAAAATACGTTAAGTAAATGATACAAGTAATTAAGGGATAGACAGTAGGGTTTTAGTTCAATTAAGTTAAAAAAACAAGCTAAAGTAAACAATGTATTATTTAGGCATAGAGATGTGATAAAACTATAAAAGCCCTGGGAAATTATTAAAGAAGAAATCGGAATGATAGTTTGGAAGAAGCAATTTAATGAGGGAAAGGAATATACAGAGTTTCTAACATACTTATTTCTGAGCTTGGATGGTAAATTTCATGAGTGTTCGTTATTATTCTTAATGTATGTTTTATACACCTTTTTGCAAATATATTCCACAATAAAGAGTTTCTTAAATGTGAAAAAAAAAACCAAAACAAAAGCAATCACTACAGAAATTGCCGCCACTATAGAAGTTTTCTCAGTGTCCCCAGGGGACAGAATCTTATTTTTTTGGACTTGGCATAGATTGGCCAAGCTTGAGTTCCCTGACCAGGGTAGAGGGATGTCAGTAGCACTCAAATCAGATGGATGAAGAAAGGGGGGAGACTGGTTTCCCAAGGAAAATCTGGAGGCTTTTTGCTAAAGAAGGTAGAATAGATACTGGGCAGGCAAAAACAACAGATCTCCATGAGAGAGAGATGGAGGGAAGAAAGAGAGGGAGGAGAGAGAGCAGAAGGGGGAGAGGGAAGTGAGGGGGGAGAATGGGAGAGAGAGAGAGAGAGAGAGAGAGAGAGAGAGAGAGAGAGAGAGAGAGAGAGAGAGAGAGAAAAGATGGGAAAGGAAAATGGAAGGGAAAAAAGAAAAAGGGTGTTTGAGAGAAGTGAAGAAAGAAGGGAGGAAGGAGAAAAGAAAGAAAAAGGGAGAAAGCAAAGCGGGAAAAAGAAAGGAGACAGCAGGAAGGATGGAAGGAAGGAGAAGGAAAGGAGGGGAGCTGTGTTTATCTGCATATGTATATGTGCAACAGAGCATTAAGTATACAAGGTGTAGCAAGCTCTGCTACAACTTACTATCAAACCCAGGACTGCAAAACAGATCTAAGAAGAGATGAGGGTTTGCTGTGATTCCCCTCTCTCCAACCTCTGCCTTGTCAGAGGGTCCACCTTACATCATCCTCACCTCACCCTGTCTCCATTCCAGTGGGGTCCTGGAGCCTCTTGGGAAACTGGGGAATTGTCTGTCTAATACCATTGGCCATACTCTGGTCCAGGAGTGCAGGAGTGTCTATCAGCCATATGTTTTCAGTGTGTGACTGTCCAAGAACACACCTGTCAACCTTAACATCAGAGAACAAAAGCTTGGGTTTGACATGAAAAGGACAGCTAAGAAGCGAACAGCTCTGGCCCATCTACCATGTGGCATTCCTGAGCAAGCAGAGATTCAGCCTGGAAGATATGTGCAATACTTGAAAGATGTCTTTTATATAGGCAAGAGGGGATAAACACATCTGTATGGCATTGATTTTCTCCCCGTTTCTTTCTGGGATTTGGAGCACTACTGGGGAAAGGAACAATGAAAACATTTGAAACATCTGACTTAGGTTTTGGATAGGCAGCTTTTGGGGGGAAATGAAAGGTGAAATGCCAAATTTAGTTTGGCTCTTCTTTCATTCTGGCACCATTTTTCTCTTATTCATGACCTGTATTTTCCTTTTAGCACTGATGGGGTGGATTGTGTAACAGTCTTCCTTCACACATACATAGCTTGCCTTATCTTGAAAGAAAAACACACACTGACAACAGAAACCTCCCGACCTCCTGAGTAAGAGACAACCTTAGAATTCTGGCTCTCAGGATGTTTATTTTGGTTACTGTTTAGTATACTGATCACCGACCAGGATTCCTTGACACACAACTGAAATGCAATCAGAATCCGAAGGCATAACATCTCTGCTAAAAACAAAAAGGTTGTAGCTGTGTAAGAGCAAACAATACATGTAGGAAGAAAGAAGCCACTTGCACAAGGTCGGAGCCAAGCATTCCCTGTATCAGGTTTGGTACATTATGTGCTGGAATGGGTTAGGCTGTTTTTACTGAGGGCCACCATGCAGCCCACTGGTGCAGTTGGGGCCCTGCCGTGGTCTACCAGATGTCCTGGCAAAGGCTCAGTTTAACAGGTAGTTCTTACTTGCAGGCTAGGCTCAGATAAGAGCTATGAAGAAGCTCATTCCCCAGGACTCATGACACATCGCTTCATTTATGTAGCAACTTCAAGACTGATTTTAGGGTATCTTTTTAAGGGAGCTTTCCTTGAGCACTTGAATTTTTTTGGAGGTACTGGGATTTGAGCTCACGGCCTCACATTTGCTAGGCAAGCACCCTACCACTTGATCTATTCCTCCAGCCCCTTGAAATTTTTTTCCTTTATTGTTGTGCTGGGTGGGGGCACATTGCGGCATTTACAAAGGTTCTTACAATGTATCAAATATATCATACTTGAATTCTCCCCCTCCACTGCTCTCTTTCATCCCCCTCCCCTGCTCTTCTTCATCCCCCCTCCCCCAATTCCTGGAACAGCTTCAATAGGAATCATTTTTTTGCATTTACATACATGTGTACACATTATTTGCACCAAATTCATCCTGCTACCCCCTTTACTTACCATCTCCCCCTCCCACTGGTGCCACCCTCCACTTCCCTCTGTGCAGAACCTGTTCCACTTGAAGGCAAACTAGATATTAATTAAAAAACAGTAGAGTCCTTAGACAGAAGACTCAAGAGCTATGAAAGGAATATGCAAGAACTCAGTGATTCCATTAAAAGACCAAACTTGCAAATCAGGGACGTTGAAGAAGGAGAGGTGCAAGCCAAAGTTATTTGTAATGTATTCAACAAAATAATAAAAGAAAATTTCTCAAATCTTGAGAAAAATGATGCCCATTCAGGTACAGGAAGCCTCCAGGACACCAAACAGACTTGACCAAAATAGAGCCTCTCCATGTCATATTATCATTAAAACAACTAGCACAGAGAATATGGAAAGAATACTGAAGGCTGTAAGAGAAAAATCAAATAACATATAAAGATAAACCCATCAAAATGACAGCAGATTTCTCAACACAAACCTTAAAAGCAAGAAGGGCATGGAGTGAGGTATTTTGAGCACTGAAAGAAAACAATTTCAGTCCTAGTATACTCTACCCAGCAAAGCTATCATTCAGAATTTATGGAGGAATAAGTCTTCCATGATAAACAGAAGCTAAAACAATATATGGCTACCAAACCAACCCTACAGAAGATTCTGAAAGGAATCTTACACACAGAAGATGAAAATAAACATATCTTGAAAATTTTTTAATAACTAGTTTGAGATATAATTCACTTACCAAAAAGTTTACCACATTTCAGTGGTTTTCAGTATATACATATAGCCTCATGCATTCATCACTACTAGTTCTAGGTCATTTTCATTAATCCAAGTAAAAACACTGTACCCATTAGCACCTACTCTCCATCCTCTTCCATCTTCCTTTGCAGGTGAGGCAGCCACTACTTATTTTATGTTTGGACACTTCATATAAATAGAATCATACAATATGTGTTTTTTTGCTGCTGACTTACTTCACATGGCATAATATTTCACAATGTGTATCCACATTGTGTCATGCCACAGATTGGATCTTAAGAGTCCCCCAAAGGCTTATGTGTTAAAGGCTTAGCTTGGCACTATGAAGAGGTGGTGGAAATTTTAAGAGGTAGAGCCTAATAGGAGTTCTTCCAGCCATCGGGGGTGTGCCCTCAATGGGGATATTGGGACCCTGACCCCTGTCTTCTCTCACATTCATTCCCAGCCCTGATTTTTATTTAGGAATGTGTTGTTCAATTATCACATATTTGTGAATTTTTCAAATTTACTTCTGTTGTTGATTTTTAATTTATTTCCATTCTAAATTCTTTCTAAAACATTGTCATAGACATGTTTCTTTGAGTTCAATAACATACTCCTCTATGTATCCCTGTTGTTGATTACCATGTCTTATATACTAAATGCTTTCTTAATGTTTGATGAGTGAGTGGTTAAGTTTAGAGATTTAAAAAAATTACTTGAACTTGTTCAGATTTTTCCTTGGCTCAGAGAAGGATGAAGAGTATTTCTGATAAGGCATTCATTTCATCTGTTTTTTTTTTTAAATAAAAAAACATTGTTTAATACCTATGCCTGATCTGCTTGGGAAAACTTAGGCAGTACAACACAGTTGTGAATGTGTTTCTGGTAGACATCAGCTACCATCCTGAGGCAAGAGTTGGATGCAGGTCCCCCAGGGTCGATCATACAAATTATCGATGTGCAGGGAGAAAAGCTGGGGTAGAGTGCAGATTCCTAATTGTGTCTGTGATTCAAGAGAATGAGTGACAGTGGGGCTGCGAGACAGGACCCTACTGTTCTTTCAGTAGCCTCCTACTCATAGCCCACTGGATGTCAGGATCAATGGCATCACCAGTTAACTTACTTCTTTTCTCAGGTAGAGTATACATGGCTGGAAAGAGAAACTGGAAGAACCTCAGTTTATATTAACTCCTTCTGGGGAATGGAGTAGACATTTCTTCTTATAACAGGGCTCTATTTATTTTTACTACATATAAACAATTTGGAGTTACATTGTGACTCACTATATTTCTACTGCATGGTGCTGTTCTGATGCTTTTATTTTTAAAAATTATTTTATTTATTTTTACTAAATATCAATGTAATTATATTGCATAAAATATAAATAAACACTATTTAGCAGCATACTAAAAGAATAACACATCATAACCAAATGGGTTTTATCCCCCAAAGTAAAAATGTTTTGATATTAGTAATATAAATTTAAGATAATATATGATTTTATATGGATTTAAGGAGGAAAATTATGATTATGTCTGTAGATACTGAAAAGGCATTTGACAAAATCCAGTCTCCATTTCTAATTTATTAAAGAGATAAATAAAATGAGAACCAATGGACTAACTGTAAGAATATGGAATGCTTCACGAATTTGCATGTCCTCTTGCACAGGGGTCATGCTCACCTTCTCTGTATCTCTCCAACGTTCGTTCTGCCAAAGTGAGCACTAGATGTTCTTAAATTCATCTTTCAACTGCCATATTGGATAGCGATTGATTCTCTTGAGGTTCGAAACTGTGCCTTATTCATTATTATTTCTTCAGTAGAAGGCCTTGTAATACTATGTGTTTGATAAAATTGTTGAATGAGTAGTATTGTCTACCTTTAATGACTCCTATATTTCAGTGGGATGAATGCAAACTTCCTTAACAATTTGGAAACTAACGTTGTATTTTAGACTTAAATCCTAGAGTAAGTTAGACTACTTTTCCTAAGTTACATTACTACAGCAGGCTTCAGTTCTCTTCCTTCCTCTGCAGAGGTGATGGAGCCCAGGACATTGAAGAGAGAGACAGATAAGACTATATGCATATGAGACGTGCTGTCATCTCTGGACACTTAAAGCCGTGGCTAGTGAAATCTCATTCCCTAAAACTCTCTGGATTTCCCCCACTAATCCAGTATTGGTCTATATACGACTTGGACTTTCCTGAAACTTTTCTTAATATCCTCAGAGTTCATAAATATCCTGTCTCCTCTTTGACTTAAACTAGTTCATCTGAATTTTGGTCACTTTCCACAAGAAGAGTCATAGGAACTGAGTTGTCATAGACCCTGACACATAGACCATGCATGGTAAATGCTGGTCAAACACATAAAAGATTCTGCAGCCCTAGTCTAGAGAGGACAGAACAGGAACTGGACTCACATGTTTGGACAATGCAATTGTCACTTTTCTTCCTATACCACTCTGGGCCTGAGAGAGAAACCTGGAAGCAGTGATGTACATCCTGTAACAAAGGTGCTCTCTGCTTTCCTTCTCTAGGTGGTTTTCCCAAGGAGGGAAGTGGAATGGACTGTGGGAATGGGGCTAGAGTATCTGTATTTTTTGCAAGGTTTGAGATGTTCCCTCCGACCTCAGGAAATAATGTGTGTGCTACTATTTCCTGATCTCTTCCTAGGAAAAGTGTATGAGAAGAGTACAATGAAGGCACAATCCTTCCTATGAGAGCAAGAACAGATGTGGTCCGATCACAAATAATAGTAAAAAGTCCAGGGCTGCTGACCTCAGGCATACTGGATGTAGGTGTCTACAAGATTTTATCAGGAAGCTGTTTTGCTCCACCTCTGTCTCTATCTTCCTTGGCATTACATTCATTCTTAGGGTGGAGGAACTTTATTTCTGAGCTAGCCCCTGGCAGCTCTAGGTTTATATCCTTACAATTGACTGACTCTATAGCCATTCTTGTATAGGAAGAAATTTTAAACCTGTTGAAATCACCATAAGAAGGAGGCTAAGGAAGAAAGGAGAAAAATAGAGGAGATGCACTCATTTGGTTTATAATGCATATATACATGGAAATGTCACAATGATACACCCTGTATAGATATCTCAAACAAACAAAAATGTAATTCTTTTTTCAAAATCAGAGAATGGAGGGCAGAATAGGTCCTGTTGGGGAGGTGGTGGTATCAACGGGAGGAGAGAGGATGTGAGGAGAGGGTGTAAGAGGGTGAATAGGGTGCAAATACTGTGCACACATGTGTGTAAATGGAAAAATGAGACCTATTGAAACTATTCTAGGAATAGGGGAAGGGATGATAAAGGAGAATGATGGAAGGGGTGAACTCAACTATGATATATTTGATATACTGTAAGAACTTCTGTAAATGTCACAATGTACCTGCAGCACAACAATAATAAAAAAGGAAATTTAAAAAAAATTACAAAAAAAAAACCAGTTGACTCTTCCTAGGTCACTCCAGCAATGTTTCTAGGATTATCTTCTTTGATCCACTTATGTCACATTTCCACTGATAACCATTTCATGGGTTCATTGCTTGTTAAACCATTCATCCAAGGTACACTTTGCATGTTCCAGTATACTGGGGATATACCATTAAAAAGAGAAACAAGATCCCCAAATTCTTTCCAGAAACAAACTCTCTCTCTCTCTCACACACACACACACACTCCTCACAGAAAAATGATGAATAAATAAGAAAATATAGCACATAATGTGAAGTGGAATGCAGAAAATTGAAATAGGAAGATATGATCCAAAGTAATAGGGTTTCTAATTCATACTGGATAGTGAAGACAGGCCACCAACCAGTGTGCTAGCAAATGGCATCGTTGACTGTGGTTGCTTGTGTCCCTTTGGAGGTAGGTGACCATTGCCCTTTAAACCAAGTGCCAGAGAGAGGGAGAGGGCTATCTTCCCTGGGAAAACTGGGGAGTCATTTCCAGAATCAGACGGAATGGATACTAGGCAGGGAATAAACATGGCGACTCCAGGAATCCTTCTTATCAAACATAATTTTTCATGGGGAGTTTTCAAATATTAATATAAATTAACACAAGCAGTATTTTCTTAGGAAAAAACACATTTTAAAAGTTCACAATTAAGCACTGTGAATTCAGTCTGCCAGAACAATGAAGTTGTTAAGATGAACCTCACGACTGAAAATGAGGATGACAAGTGACATTCATCTCTTCTCTGAGGAATCCAAATGTCTCATAATGCCCAGGTATAAGGTCATCCTTCCTTTGAATTCCCTGTTTCAATGACTCAAGCTCCTGAAAGTTCTCCTATCCCCTCTCACCAGGTAAGTCTGGGCCACCTTTGCCAGTTCTTCTGAGCACCCGTCTGTCTGAATTCTGATCCTCTTAGTAACAACCATTCAAAGAAAACATATCCAATTCTGAAAGGATAAAAAAAATCAGCTGTATAGTAGATAAATCCATATAGAAAGGAAACTTCTCTACTCCAAAAAAAACAACAGCACTCTTGAGACATAGCTTTGGGAGGCTCTGAGTATAACCAAGCAGGTATTTATTTAGCTTGTTCATCTACAGTAGATGTATTTAATCTGTTGGGTTCCTATTTTACTCCAAGTTGTTCTTGCTCTACAAGAACGGATTGCCTTAGTGAGGATTCTCCAGGGGTGGAGGGAAGAGGTGTACGCACGTGTGCATGTGTATGTGTGTACACATACAAATTCACTTAGTTACGGAGATTGAGAGGTCCCATCATCTGCGTTCTGCAAACTGGAGAACCAGGAAGACCAGTCATATAATTCAGTCTGAGTCAGAAGTAATGTTTAACTAGGCAGACATCTGTGCATCCCATAGCTCAGTCAAGTTGTCACAATATTTTAATCACACAAATCTAAAAAAGTCATTGATATAGTTTTATAGATTTCTCAAGCAAAATAAAGGAAAGCAAACCCCTAAACAATGGATTGACCTATTTCAATGGTGAGATCAGCTTTTTGTCAGATTCTTAACAACACATCTGGACTCCTTAACTCTCACAGTTTTGTCCTTGACTACTGGCCGTTATTTTGCTGGCTTCAGCCTGAACATGTACTGCACTTTCTTGTAGGTTTTTGTCAGTTCTGCTTCCATGCTTTTATTTTTGTTGTGATACCACTGTATTCTCTCTTTGATTTGCTCTAAATCCCATCTATTATTCAAGAGCCTATGTTAACTTGTCCAGGAAATCTTTTGAAACTAGCCCACTAGATTTCCACAATGCTTTCTTTCTCTTAGCCATTTGGACTTAAGTTGTAGAGAGGAAAAACGAGGTGAAACGTCTATTATCTTAGTTTATTCTTTTAGGGAGATAATAGCTTTGACTAAAAACACCTTGATTTGTCCATTGAGGGCTTAGGCAAGCCTGAAAGACTTGGGTCTTGGTGGGCTCATAGGAACAAAGAGAGATGGATCAGTTCAACTGAGGGAAACAAAAAGAGTCATTTATTTTTGCTTCTGGGGAACCTTTAAAAAGAGAAATGCTCATTGTGAAGTTCTTTGAGCTTTTGCTGGTGTCATCTCTTGTCTGATTCCCTCATCTTAAGGAAAACCTATCACTCACACAAGAGCTTAACAGGGCAGGTTTTGGAGGGAGTTGAATGAAAAGCTGGGCTGATGTAGTGGACAGCTGAAAACATGGTGGAGCAAAGCAAGAATCTGGACTTTGTAGAACTCTTCAAGGGGAATTTTTGGGAGTCCTAGACAATCTTTACTTTCTTGGGTGCTCATAATGGGGCTCCCTGATTACAGTCTCCAGGTAATGAAACACTGCAGCAACTTCTAAGGAAGGACCCTCTGTTCCAGAAAGCTACTTCTCATTTTCTCACTTTCTGTGATGTCTCCTTCTTTGCGTCCCCTCTTGCCATATTCTGTCTTATTTAGAACACTTTGGCTTCTCCCTTCATTCTATTTTCTGTTTCTCTGTAAGCACAACAAAGACCTGGCAGTGGACCAAGTGATCAAATGGCCATTCCTTTTTGGATAGTGAGAGGTAGGTGTAGAAGAGATGAAGGGCAAATCTTAGTTTAATATATTATTATACCCACCTCACATTCATCTGTACAAACACATATGCATATTTGGGTCTTACCAGAACTTCCAAATTTTAAATTCTATGAGAGAAGAGACAACATCTATTTTATGAGCACCCTTCATGCTACTTCACCAAACATCTAGTATTGAGCAAGGCACATAGTCCTTATTCAATGAATCATGAATGACTTGCAGCGAGTTACATGACAGCTATGAGAGGAGGGAAGTAGAGATTGGGATTTACATTGTAGAGGGTCTATTACATGTCAATCAGAGCACATGGCACTTTACAGGTAACTCTATAGACTACTCAACACCCACCATGCACACAGTACTCTATGTAAGGTCTCTTGCTTAGTTCTCACTGCTGAGACATGTCCCTTAGTCCAGGAATCGGGCAATATGGTGGGCATCTTCATAGCCATCTTGTATCCGACATTATGAACATCATTGCACAGATGAAGAGTGGGGTTCTGAGAAACATCAGCTGCTCACATTTCCATAGCTAGAGTGGCAGAAATAGAACATTTTCCCTGGTCCTTTTAAGTCCATGGACCATGGGATTTTCCTCTTATTTCACTGCAAAACAAATCTATTTGAAATATTTAAACATAACATATGTAGAGGCCAGGAATGAGGAAGCCTGTATTTGCAACCAATATGCCTTGAAGTAAGAGGGGAATGGATGGGTTTAGGATGACACACTCCACTCCAGAAGTGTTTAGCAAGTGAGACACTATTGGTATTTTTTGGCCAAGCCACTTTTTTAAAAAATCATATGGGAATGTTCTGTGCATTGTGGGATATTTTGAATTCTTAGTTCTTGCCACCTAAATGCCGGGAGTGCCCCTTCTGTTTGTGACACTTAAAATTAAATGCTCTCAGGCATTTCCACATGTCCTTAAGGAGAGTGGTACCATGCTCTCCTTCCTGGGAATCACTGCAGACCAAGTCGTTCCCTTAAGTGATCTCCAAGTTCCGTGTAGCTTCGGTATTCAATAATTCTGTGTAGAAGCGAATGCATGAGTAAATGAATGAGTGAACATTAGTCAGGGCTAATCACAGGCTGCTTTTGTAAGGGTGTGTTTGGGGGGAATATTCCTGAATCCTTGGAGAGCTCAGATTGCTGGGGCACTCCGGATGATACCCAAATGGAAGTTTGATGGATGACTCAGATGCAACATGAAAGCACCCGGAAGGCAAACTTCATCTACTCTGCAGTTTACCTCTAACTAGACCCCTTCCTGATGCTTTCAAGACTGTTAAATGAAGACTCTGCTCACTCAATAGCAGCCTAGACTGGGAGCAGAGGAAGGGAGGGAGGTGCATCACCTCGCTCTAGTAAAGTGGAATACCATCGCTCTCCATGCTAATGCAAACCAGCTGTGGCTGGCTCCAGCTTGCGATAGAGCAGGCGGAATTCTTGGACACTGAGTTATTCTTAGAAGCATGTGCACAGTCCCCTGGCAGAGCTCACTGTGAACTGGCTGTTGCCAGCCCCTTGTCAAGATGCTGTGCCAGCAGACCCGGGAGTGATTGTTCTTGCTTATGAAAAATAACTTTGGGATTTTAATTTCAAATTACCCACAGAGATGGGGCCTGGATATGGAGGAGGGTGGTAAGGGCAGAGGGAAGAGGACAAAGGACAGGGAAGAGGGACAGAAGAGCACTGTCCTTTCACTCTACCCTGTGTACTGCAGGTGCTGGTTTTCTCACCACAGCTGAACTTTCATGTGACCTGGGTAGACCTGGGTGACCAGTTGTCTAGACCTTGAATGTGGGCCCTTCTACATGCTTCTAGGTCTCTTTATTAAGTACTTTTGTATGCTAGGCTCTTTACACTGGAGATCTCATTCAGTGTTCATGAGAACACTGTGTGGTGGATATCATTGATCCTCTTTTATAAGAAACTAAGTGTTGGAGAAGGAATCTGCCCAGGGCTCCATAGCTATGAAGTGGCACCAGCAAGATTTGGACTCAGACAAGCCAACTGCTGCCTTCATGTCTGTTTTGGGTACCAACTATAAGCCAAGGCATAGCCTTGAGACTGTTACACCAAACAAAGAGATTGAGTCTCAGCCCTCAAGTCTCTCTGTAGTGCTGTCTATGGGACAGACAAGCATATGACAAGGAGTGCTAACAGGATTTGTCAGGCAGGAGATCAGAGCTACTGTAAACTGCAGCAGGATATGGCAGGCATAGCTTTGATTTGGAGAAAATGCTTGGAGTCTTACATAGCACCTTTGTAGAAGGCCATGGAAAATGAATGTTAACTCAGAGGACCAGCATGCGTAAGAACGTGAACAGGCTCAGCAGTCTTTAGGGGCTCAGGATGCCCTGAGGACATGGAAGATAAGATGAATGCAAAGATGAGCAGCACTTGAGCACCAAGGGTCTTACAGAGCAGACCAAGAACGTGAACTTGGGAAACTGAAACCTCATGAATCTATTTGTTTACTCATTTGCTCATTCAGTATGTATTCACTGAGTGCCACTCTGTGCCAGGTATTTTACATTTAAAGTGCTTTAAGGAAGGAATAGGTGCATGGTTTGTACTTCAAACTTGTGTGGAAAATCATTTAGGGACTCTCCATAGTGATTGAGGTTGAAAGATGACTCAAGAGTGACCAATGGTGGGCTGGCAGAGTGGCTCAAGCTCTAGAGCGCCTACTTAACAAGCGTGAGGCCCTGAGTTCAAACCCCAGTACTGCCAAAAAAAAAAAAAAGAATAACCAATGGTAACAGCTGGGAGTTTAGGGCCATAGGTAACAACAAGGGAGACACTTCTGCTTGATATACATAGGAAATTAATGTAAGGCTCATTTCCTCTGCAAAACACATTGATGGATGCATGGTCACATCAAGGGGAGTACCAGAAAATGTGGGTTAGTCTCCGGAACACCCAGGTATATTTGTTCCCATCAATAGAATGCAATGTATCAAACACAATTTGTATTTGTTACCAAACCTATTTATATCAGTGTCTGTTATTAATTATTTAATAACATATTAACCAAAATAAAACAAGTTAGAGAAAGAGAGGAGAGGGAAGGAGAGAGAGAGAGAGAGAGAGAGAGAGAGAGAGAGAGAGAGAGAGAACTGTTTTTACAAATGCTAAGTCATAACTTTTGAGAAGACTTACTAAAGAGAACTGCTAAAAAAAATTGCCATGGAGTTAGGTGCGGCTGCAACGATGAAAGGACTGGGGAAATAAAATTCTAGCGAAGTTCTGCACTCAGATTGCTTTACAAGGCTCTTTAAGGTCTCTCTTGACTTCAAAGAAACTCCTGCTGGAAACTGTAGCTGATGCATTATGGGTGTGGTTTATGTAAGGAAGATGACAAGGAGCTGTAGTCAGCAGACCCGTTCTCAAAGACAAGCCTTGGCTCTACATCAAACGAGTGGGGAATGAATGTGCATTTATATGTTTTAGGTTAAAATTAAACAGGTTTGAAGTATGTATGTATCATTTTTTTTAGCTTTCAGAAAAGTTTTTATTGAAGTCCAACATATAGAGAAAAGTGAACAAGAGTAGAGTGGGATGTGATTTTACCCAGTGTGAAAACACCTGGGGGAACTAGAAACCCCATTAAGGAATAGGACCTTGCCAGCATCCCAAAACCTTTCCTCATTGCCTCATTCTCATCAGCACACACTTCCACCACAAATGCAGCCACTACTCGGATTTTTATCAGCATCAATTACTTTTGCCCATTCCATAAGTTAAATTGAGCAGAATGTTTATGTTTTTTTGTTTGATTTATTTTGCTTGTCATTATGTTTGTAAAATCTATCCATTCTTTACTGTTTATTTAGTGTGGCAATGATTTGCTCAATCTTATTGTGTGTAATATTCTATGAGTAGTCTGATACATGTAAGCCCTCAATAAATGATAGTCAAAAAGGGATGTGTAGTGACCTCTAGAAAAATAAGGCAACACCTGTACAGCTGTCCACCATCCGAACTCAAATGACTTTTTGAAAATATTGAGCACCCCAATTTTTCTGTCCATTCTACTCCTGAAGGATATATATGTGGTTTCTAATGTCTGGGTAATATAAATAGTGCTCCTCTTGAGTGTTTTATAGAGGTCTGTTGATGAATACATGCATGCATTTCTTTTGCATTCCCATTTAAGAGGAAAACTGCTGAGTCCTGAGTTGTGCTTATATTCAGATTCAGTAGAAATGGGAACGTGTTTTATGCATTGTAGATATGCATTCGTGTCAATTTATGCTTCCAGCTTGTGGAGGATGAAAGTTGTAATGGCTTCAGCAACCATATTTGCATATGGTATGTTGTTAATTTTAGCTGTTTTTGTGGGGGTGATGTACATAATTTAAAGAATAAACCTCCTATTGTGCAGCAATTTGATTTATAAGAAAGTTGCAAAAATGGTACTGCGAGTTCCTGTATAAGGTAATGCTCAGTTTCTCCACAGTAAAGTTGCTATTTTTCTTTTTCCGTATTTTATAGTTTGGAAGTAAATTAGTAAATGTAGCCTACTTTTAAGTGGGGAAGGGGAGAGGGAGATTGAAGTTCTTAAATTCTTCACCTCCTGAAGGCTGGAATATCTACCTACATTATTTGCAATTATTCTGCAAGGAAGGTTTGCTTCATCTCATCATTCATTCATTCGTTCACTCATATCAGCATAGAAATACATATATTAATTTTATACTTTGGATTATCATCCAATATCACATTATTTATTGCTCAAAAGTTTTCAGCTTTGGCCACTGGGAGCTCTTTCAGGGTGGTTTCTTTCCCCTTAAGGTGTCACCCCCACCATCCTTTTGCTTTTGAAGCACTTTCTTACTTTCTGGTACTACAAGGATACTTCAGGCTCATACTGTATTTTTCCTTCACTGACCTTAGAATCGTTCTTTTCTCTAAGAATCTCTGATATTATTTATTGGAGAATATTATTTAGCATCTCACTGTGGTATTTCTCATGAAGAGAAGACTGCCTTCCTAAATATTTCCTGGCCATTTGAACACTCTTCTAAATGATGTACCTATTCAAGTCATTTGTTTATTTGGACATTTTTTCCTTGTTGTTACATATTTTGGATTTGAGCCCTTCATTGCATATATGTGTCAAAGGTTTTCTTCCATGTGTGCCTTGCCTTTCTATCCTATTTGTGGTGTCTTTGAAAAACAGACGTTCTCCATATTATTGTGCTACAATTAGTCATTTTTCCCCGTATGGTTCTGTTTATGATCCTACGTTATCTTCTGAAAGCTTTGTTGTTATACCTTTCATGTTTAAAGCTACAGTAACCTGGAATTGATTTTTATGTGTACTGTAAGGTGGAGTTAAAATGCTTTTTATAAAACATGGATATCCTATTAGCCAAGCCCCATTTATTGAAAGACCCCCTTCCTCACTCTGTGCAATTCCATCTTTGTTTCTGAGCTCTGTGTTTGGTTCTTAATTTTTTTGTTTATCCTCTCATCAATACCACATTAACTTACTTGGTGTAACTTTATTGTAAGTCTTATATCTGCTTGTGGAACTTACCTAATTTTTTCTTATTCTTCAAAATTATCTTTCAAGGTTATTACTGATATTATATGATAAATTTGGGGACCATTTTTCTTTTATTTAAAAGAGTTTATTTAAGACTAGTGTTATTTCTTCTTTAAATATTAAAGAATTGACCTGCAATGCCATCTGGGCCCAGAGATTTCTTTGTGAAGACTTTAAATTACAGATTTGAATTTTTTAAATAAGAAGACAAATTTGGTGTTTTTTTTAAACTCCTGTGTCAATTTTAAAAGTTCTGATTCCCTTTCTTTTTTTTCCTCCCTCCCTCCCTCTTTCCTTCCCTTCCTCCCTCCCTCCCTCTGTCCCTCCTTCCTTCTATCCAGAATTTCTCTACTGTTTCTAAATTTTCCAGAAAAACTCCAGCA
Source organism: Castor canadensis (assembly GCF_047511655.1). NCBI lineage: Eukaryota > Metazoa > Chordata > Mammalia > Rodentia > Castoridae > Castor > Castor canadensis. The sequence continues at coordinate 141,688,470 of NC_133393.1, forward strand.
TTTCTTGATGTCCTTGATTATATCCAGTTAAAAGAAACCATGCTAAGGTGTCAAGATCATAGTACAGTCACTAAGTCCATCCCAGCATGGTAGCTAAGAACAGGAGCTCTGGAGCTCTTCTCTTCATTCTGCCTTAAATTATAAATGTGAATCCTTGGTTATCCATCCTCAGTGTTATCATCTGAAACAGTTAATCCACAAGAAGTCCAACGTTGTTTTCTGGCACAGCACATTTCTGCTTGGCATCTCTGCTGTCTGCAGGTGCTTTGGAGGGCAGAGGTTCCCTTCTCTCAGCCTCCTTTAGGGGTCATGGTTCCTCACTTCCTGGTTGCCCTGGAAGCCTTGAAATATAATTTTCACTTCCTCAGCTCTGTGAGATTGTTGAAAGCTTTGCTGGTATCTCTGCCCTTTGAAGTTACCCTCTGGCTTGTTCCTTACAAATACTAGTCAGGCATTTGGCTCATCTTTGGTTCTCTTCTCTCCAGAATCCTGCCTTCTCATGTACTGACTGCCTCAGCACCTCTCTGAAGTCTTCAAACACTGTTTTTGTATTTTAATTGACTGTTCTAGTGTGTCATGGCATAAGCATTGCTACAAGTTACCCAGTTCAGGTAGAGGTATACAGCTGAATATATCTTTTCTGTATTATCATTAATTTCTTACTTGAACTGACTTTTTGAGTTAGCCAGTTGACTAAGTATCGTGATTGACAAGAGATAGATCTATTGTGATGATATTAACAATAGTAACAGCAGCTTCACATTCCTTGGTAAGTCACTAGGAGCCAGACCCTGTGCTGAGTTATTTATATGCATTTTCTCATTTTACCCTCCTAAGAACATCAGAGGTGGGTGCTATCACTCATGTTTAGATGACAGACTGAATTCAGAGTGACTTGACCATACCCATAAGGCTAATGAGTGGTCATAACAAAATACGAGCCAAAGCCACCAAGTCCATATGCTAACAAGGCTGATGTCTTTGGGTTAGAAGGACATGAGGGCTAAATGGGGACAGGAGAAGCTGCTTGGAGATCTGGAATGAGATGATTCAGAGCTAGAACAGAATCATGAGGGAGACATGAGGGAGACTGACTTCTCACCTAAAGAAAAGGACATTCGTGTTCCAAAATGCCATATTTTCCCCAATCTCAAATTTAGTATTTCTTATTTTTGTTTTTGAACAAGGTATTGCTCTTATAATATACATTGTCAGTCACCTAGTACTGACATTAACTGTCATCCCCAGACATATGCAAATTCCTCAGTCACCCGGCTGTTGTGTCAGCTGACTTACATGGCTTGGTAGCGCCTCAAAGGAATGGTGATAACTTAATTCCGCTGGCTACATAAAGCTTTTCCAAAAAAGTTACTCTAGGATTAAGCAATGACACAGAATTTGCTGAATCCATAGGTTTTCCTATGGATTCAGTGCTATTAAGGTGTTTTGAAATTGCCCAATGTTTTGAAATCTAGCATAGACTTTTGAGGCTAACAGCAGTTGTTGTGACAGATTCATGTGTCAACACGGTATCAAGCACCCAGTGTATAGTCTTTAAAAGTTAATGTCTGGCTTTCATGACCAGCTATTTTATTTTGAGGCATGTGGAGTTCAATTAAGGAAAAACCCAGAACAATTCATTTAACCAAAATAAGAAATGTAGACAGAATCCAGTATTCTTTGCTATGCCTTGTGATTACTCCATTACTGAAATGGTTCTAAAATGTTCATGATTGATGATTTGATTGCAAAAAGGGCTAGAGCCCATGTGCTCAAGGCACATCTTGCATCCTTCTGCCTGAGTGTAAATCCTTGTTGTTCCTCTCCACACTTTGGGAATCTTCAGCACCTCTCTTTGCCTCAACTGTGCATGGGGATCTGAATAATACTTAAAGTTGTGGTGAAGATCAGTCCAAGTAAACACTAAGAAGAGTGTTTGAAGGGTCAGGCCCAGGTGGTGGCTCACACCTGTAATCCCAGTTCTGAGAGGGGTGTAGGTAAGGAAGACTGTGGTCTGAGACTAGTCCTGGGCATAAGCACAAGACTCTATCTAAAAAAATCAGTATGGCACAAGGGGCTAGTCGTGTGCCTCGAGTGGTAGAACATTTGCCTAGCAAGTGTCAGGTTCTGAGTTATCACAAAAAAAAGTGCTTAACAAATGGTTGGTGCTCTATAAAGACTGACTACCAGGACAAGTAGCACACTAGTCTAGATAATATGCCTGAGGTCTGCTGACTGGCCATGGCCAAAGCCACGAAAATAATATTGGATTCTGAATTTAATTAGGTCTTAGGAATTAACTTTGAGTATGATTCAAATTGTTATTGATAATGAAAGGGTACTTAAGTATATGGAGAAATGTGTCCTATTGTTACCACTGAAGACTTTGTTACTTTTGTTTTTGGTGGTACTGGGGATTGAACTCAGGACCTTATGCCTGTTACTTTTTTTTTTTAACTTACATTTAATGTAGAGTTTGTTTTGTTTTTTCTCTGGAGCTGGTATGTTTTTTCTTTTCTTCTTCTTCTTCTTCTTCTTCTTCTTCTTCTTCTTCTTCTTGTTCTTCTTCTTCTTTCTTCTTCTTCTTCTTCTTTTTGTGATGCTGGGTATTAAACCCAAGACATGCTGGGAAGCACGCACTGTAGTACTGAGTCTACCCTCATCCTTGAGAACAATTTTTAATACAGAAACCTGCAAACCTTCTCCACCAGTACCTTGCTATCTACGTCTGGCCTTTGAAGTTACCAGCTCCACATGGTCCCCTGAATTTTTCCCACTGTCTCATTTGCCTAGCCTCATTGTGTGCTAGGGCTCCTCACTCCATGTCCACCTGTCTGTCATTTCTTCCCATAGGCCAATTCTGCCCTGCTCGGAACCTTTGCTCTTCTCCCTTTGTCCAAAGTTTCACAGGCTTGTTAGTCAGGGTTCCCCAAACAGGATCATTAGATGACGAACAGATGCTCTTGTACTTACAGTGGGATTGTGGTCTGATTGACCTACAGTAGGATGAAATAGTGTATGTTTAAAGTGAATTTAATATACCTAATGTGCCAAATGTCATAGGTTAGTTTAACCTACCTTGTGCATACTCAGAACACTTACCTTAGCCTTCAGTTGGATAAAATCATCTAACACAATGTTTATTTCATAATAAAGTGTTGAATAGCTTATGTAATTTATTGAATACTGTACTGGAACTGAAAACCAAAATGGTTGTATGGGTATGTTGCACAGCATTGTTCAGTTGACAAATTGTGAGTCGAACCATTATAATTCAAGACCATTGTACAGCTTTATTAGGAATTAGCTTCCATAATTACAGAGGCCGAGAAGTCCCATGATCCACTGTCAGCAAGCTGGAAACCCAGAGAAGCCAGTGGTCAGTTCAATATGAGTCTATTAGCCTGCAATGGAAGGAGCCAATCTTGCAACTCTCAGGTCAATGGCCTGAGAACCTTGGTGGAGAGGCTGCTGGTATAAGTTCCAGAATCTATAGGAATAAGAACCAGAGCCCCAATATCTGATGTCATGTTCCAAATCCAGAAGAGAGAAGGAATTTGCCTTCCTTTTGCCTTTTAATTCAATCCTGGTCTTCCCAGATTAGATGATGCTTGTTCACCCTGGTAAGGGTGAATCTTGATTCCAAAGCCAGCTTCTTTGAGAAACACCTGACAGACACATCCAGAGATAATACTTTGCCACTATGTTGGCAGCCTTAGCTCAGACACATTGACATCTAACATTAGCCACTTCCTGGGCACACTCTTGTCCACCAGTAGGTGTTAGCTAGCTGAGTGTCATTCCTCAAAGAAAGCCTTCTCTGGTGCTTGGACTAAGTCCTCTTCATGCTGCCACCATTCTTTTTTTTTTTTTTCTTCCCCCTTCCCCCTGCCACCTCCCTTTCCTCCCCACCCCCCTCACTACCTGGCAGAAACTATTTTGCCCTTATTTCTAATTTTGTTGTAGAGAGAGTATAAGCAATAATAGGAAGGAACAAGGGGTTTTGCTGGTTGAGATAAGGATAGCTATACAGGGCATTGACTCACATTGATTTCCTGTGCGTGGGTGTTACCTTCTAGGTTAATTCTTTTTGATCTAACCTTTTCTCTAGTACCTGTTCCCCTTTTCCTATTGGCCTCAGTTGCTTTAAGGTATCTGCTTTAGTTTCTCTGCGTTGAGGACAACAAATGCTAGCTAGTTTTTTAGGTGTCTTACCTATCCTCACCCCTCCCTTGTGTGCTCTCGCTTTCATCATGTGCTCATAGTCCAATCCCCTTGTTCTGCCACCATTCTTGCCATTCACAAGAAGAACAATCCTTTGTGTAACTACTTGCTTAATGGTATTGCCTCTACTAGCTCAGAAATTCGACAAGGGCGTGAATTGGGTATCTTTTAAAGTGTTAAATTCCTAGTGCCTGGTTGTATTTGCCTGCTTGCCTATAAAGACTGATTCTATCTTTCTCTACTTACACACACACACACACACACACACACACACACACAGAGTTATATCATATATATTTCTTATTAAAATACAATATACATACTGAACACAAAATGTCCAGCCTAATAATTTGTTAAAAAATAAAATGCTTCCATGTTGCCATCACCCAAATAAAAAAAACAGACATTCTGAACACCGGAATCTCATGTCTCTCCTAGTCATTCCCCAAAGGAAACCACTCGTTGTTGGATTTTTTCCCATAAGAGATTGACGTTGCTTGTTTGTGAGCTTTCTATAAATGAAATTGTATTCATGCACTCTTCTGTCTGGCTTTTTTTTTCTCTCAACATAATGTGTGGGATTTCTTTAGATCATGCATGTCCTGGTCTTTTTCATTGCTGGATTGCAATCTATTATCTGAATATCCAGCCACTTATTTACCTATTATGCTATTGATAGATGCATGCTTGTTTCTAGTTTGAGGCTGTCACACAAAGTGTTGCTATGAACATTCTTTGATATGAACTCTAGCAGACACATGCACGGATTTCTCCTGGGTTTTCATACAAGAGTGCAATTGCTACAAAACTATAACATGTGTTTGGGCAAATACATAGTGCCAAATTAGAAAAAAATGCAAAAACTAATGCAGTATAGGAGAATGCTTGCCTCTTTTTCTGATGAGGGTTTTGCCAAACTTCTGGACTTTACCTCAGCCTTTTTCATTAAGTGTTTGTGAAGATTCTCAAAGATGTATGAAAACTGACTGTCATCATGCCTGGAAAGAATTTACAGGGACAGGGTATCCAGAGACACCAGACCCCTTTTATAGAAGTGCTGGTCTTAGCCACAAGGGGCTTTGGGGCTGGTGTCCTGTTCAGCAACACCTCCACAACCATCCCGTCCCACCATCCATTTCCTTTTCTCCCTCTTCCTTGGCCTTGCACCTTTTGATCCTTTCTTACTTCTGGTGGAATGGGTTCCAGGAATGGGTTTACAAACTGATGCATCATTTGCCTCCTAGATTGGGTCTTCTCTCCAGGCCCCTACTCACTTGGACCAACAGGTCAGAAGTGATCAAATCTTTCATGGGTCTGTCCCTTACATCTGATTAAGGGCTGGGGGCCAGGACTAGGCTGACTTAGAATTAGGACTTAGGTAGTGGCAGAAAGGGCTCAGTGCCTGAGCATCTCTCCCTGTTTGTTGTAACAGTGACCACCTCCACAATTATGTCCTTTTGGTTAACCCCCTTTGGAGTTCTAGATGCAACCCACCCCACCCAACCCTGGCAGCAAAGGCACCTCCAGAACCGTAGCCCATGAACCTTTGCTGTGACATGCTCTGAGTCCAGAGGACCCTGCAGACAGTTCTCCCCCTGACCCACTTCAGGCTACTTAAGTGGCTTTTCAGGCAGAATGGCATCTCCCCTTCCTGGATGTCTGGAGCCCCTTCCCCTTGGGTTTCCCTCTCTCTTCTCTATACCCTTCTTCTGCTGAGGTCTTGTCTCTTTTTTTTGTGGCAGTACTGGGATTTGAACTCTCCTCACTTTTGCTTTGCATTGGTTATTTTTGAGATAGGGTCTCGCTTTACGCCTAGAATGACCTGGACTGGAATTCTTCTGTTTGTGCTTCCCCACATGGCTGGGGATGACAGGTGTGAACCTCTGTGCCTAGCTATTGGTTGAGATGGGGTCTCGCTCACTTTTTGCCTGTGCAGGACTCAAACTTCGATCCTCTGATCTCCACTTCCCAAGTAGCTAAGATTATAGGTGGGAACCATTGTACTCGGATTTCTTGTCTTTATTCTGAGCATTTCCAGCTAGAAGTAACATTTCCAGCACATCTCTTGTCCCTTCCCTCCTCCCCCATGTGTATAGGGACCTTTTCCCCTGCCTCTTACTTGCTTCCAAGAAGAGCAGCCTTCAGATATATTTGAGAAGCTTGTAAGACAGATATTTGCCCCCAAAGCATAACTTTGAGGCATTATTGTCCAAAAATATTCCTCCTAACTAAGGAGGTAGATTGGTTGGAAGGGGTAGAAGAGTCACAGAACTAATGCTAAAATTAAAAAATTTGCTAAATTCAAATTTATTGGTGCATACTTCACATCCAGTAAAATGCATGTTTTTTGAACTGATAGTGCAATGAGTTATCACAAATGTATGTGCTTGTGTAGCCATCACTACAATTGCAATACACATTTTCGTTTCTGTAAAATGTGCCCTGAGTCCCTCATCGTCAGTGCCTTTTACAGTGGAATGGCCCCTGAGAAGGTCACACTGGACAGTCGGGCTGTATGGCTATGGGGAGAGGGCTCTGTCTTTTCCAGATGGGAGCACTGGTGTAGTGGGAGATGAAGATGGAGTGGCTCATGCTGAATAGACCTTACCCTGAGGGATAGGTAGAGTGTCAGGGACCAGACCTGGGTTCACAGGGGTACCTAGAGGGCTTCTAGCTCAGGGGTGAATTGGAGCTGGGTGAGGATTGGAGGCTGGAGGGAAGGGCAAAAGCAGGAAGCAAGATGCAGGAACTCAGCATGCAACATGGAGTCCAGTGACTTTCAGGTTGAGCCATCTGTCATCAATCTAAATGTCAAAAGTCACGCCTGACTGAAGGGAATTGGGCTGGAATCAAGAAAGAGGGCACAAATGGGGATGGTCTAGGTGGCACCAAAGACTTGCTGATTTCAGGTTGTGCGTTTCATGTGTGCTTTGGTGTGCATGTGTGAATGTGTTTGCATGTGTATCTTTGTGCGTGCATGCACATGTCTAGATGCATTAAGTGTGCATATGTGTGAAAATGTGTGTGCATGTGGATATGTGTGAATGTGCATATGTGACCATGTGAATTGCATGTACATGTGCTTATGTGCACATGTGTGTGGGTGTATATATTCAAAGACTGTAGCAAGACACTGAGCTGTCTGGAGACTCCTAGCTGACCTGCATTCTCAGATGGGCAAGGAAGCTTGGAGTTTCTTTCATTCGTGCTCTTGACCCACTGGGCTTCTTTGCCCATAAGCCTGTGTGGAGCAACACATGCTGGGGCTGACCTCCTGGCTTCATGCTTATGTGCTGTTATCCTTGCTGGAAAGAAAGGTGAAGTGCTCCATCTGTCTTCTCGGCTCTCCCAGGTCATTGCCACTCCAGCAACAAAAGAAGGGCCATAGATTTCTCTCTGGTGGTGGGATATCCTTCAGATCCTGGAGTCCATGGTGCTAATGAGTTTGAGGAAAATTTCAGATCATCACCACACAGAAGCATCCTCTAAACACCCTTCTGCATGTGGTGTGTGGAGAGTGGTTGTGTTTTTATGGAATTATGCAACAGGGAGCTGAGAACATGATTTCTTCCCATAGATGATTGCTTGAATCCATGGCTACATTCCAGGTGGTAGAAAAGAACAGTGACCAAGCTTGGAAAGGTTTTTGCCCCCATGGGACAATGGCTTGGCAGTTGTGGGCTCTGCCCAGAGGAAGAACTTGTAGAAGGCTCTCTGAGTGGCCTCCAGGTGGCTGGGGATGAGTGACTGAGTACTTTCATGGCTCCAGTTCATGACTTATCTGTTCCTGTGCCCTTTACAAAATGACTTTGCAGTTACTTCCATTGAGAGGTGGAGGCAATTGGCCACCTTAACTCTGGGTGATCTGCTTAGTCTAATGGCAGGTGAGGAAGTAAGGCTGCACCCATTGTGAGCCTGGGTCTCAGGGGCTCTGCATATAACTTCCTCTTCCTTACAGCCTGTCTGGGAAACAAGCTTGGCTTAGTTTGCAGACAAGGCAAGCCCATGTGTAAAAGGCTCATTTGTCCCCGTGGAAGGCATGCTAGACTAGTCAATAGCCTATGATTTCCCAAAGACATGAGAGAGTTCAGCTTGGACCAGCAGAGCTGCCTTCTGTACCTGCAGCTGACCCCAGACACACGACTGTGCCTAGCCAAGACTACAGCCTGTAGGCATGTAAGCAATAATAACCTGGGCTTTTTTCTGAGCAAGACTCCCTGCAGTCACCAATGATCGGTGTGAGGTTCTGATTTTCTGGAGGCTCGAGAGACAAACCCCAAAGGGTCTTTGTAACAGGCTTGCCTCTCTTCCACCATCTCTCTACCCTCCAGCTTTAAACCATCTTCTCTTGGAGGCAGCAAGAGTGATTGCAATGGTGTTTACAGCATTTCATAAGCCATTTTACAGGGAGAACATACAGCAAAACCTGTGTCGTGGGTATTTATTTTCCTAACACTACTTGCCAGTGGTTGATTGTAGAAAGAATGAGTCTGCTGGACTCCTCTGCAGCTGGGGAAAGGATGGGAGCTCCAGGAGGACGTGAAGGAAGAGGGAGAAGCAAGACACTCCTCATTTTTTACAGAGGGGTAATATGATACAGGTCCTTGCAGATGGAGATTTGGTGGAGTGGTTCAGAATTTGGTGTGAGCTTTCATTTATTCATTCCTCAATTCATCCACTCAACATGGCTTACTTTGTGTTAAAAGGTACTTAAAGAGTGTATGTTTATGGTATAAAATGATTACTAAAGCCAAGCAAATTAACATATCCATCACTTTAATCTTTTTTGGCGTAAGAACACCCGAAGTCTACTCTTTTAGCAGAGTTCTGGTATACAGTGGAATACTATTAATTTAAGCGCTCACGCCTTATATTGGAGCTCTAGATTTATTCATTGTATGTAACTGCAGCTCTATGTTCTTTGACTAGTATCTTCTCCATCTCCTGTTATCGCCCCTGGTGACCACTATTCTACTCTGTACTTCACAGTTCCACTTTTCTGGATTCCACACATAAGTGACACCATGCAGTATGATATTTCTGTACCTGGCTCATTTCACTTAGCATAATGTCCTTCAGGCTCATCCACGTGGTCACCAAAAGGCTGTCCTTTTTTAAGAATGAATAACATATCATAATATATATCATGATTTATTTATCAATTCGTCCGTCAATGGACACCTAGGTTGTTTCCATATACATCTATCTATCTATCTATCTATCTACACATACATACATATATACACATACATATATATACATATATATATAGTGGTATATATTTGGTGGTACTGGGTTTGAACTTTGAACTCAAGGCCTCTTGTTTGTGAGGCAGGTGCTCTAACCACTTGAGAGACTCTGCCAACCCTTTCAGTGTTGGTATTTTCAAGATAAGGTTTCATGAACTAATTCCCTGGGATGACTTTGAACTACAATCTTTCTGATCTCTGCCTCTGAGTAGTTAGGATTACAGGCGTGAATCACCGGTGATATCTATTTATCTATGTATCTATCTATGTATCTATCTATGTATCTATCTATCTATCTATCTATCTATCTATCTATCTATCTATCTATCTATCTATCCAGGGTCTCACTATGTAGCTCCAGGCTGGCCTCAAACTCACAGCCTTCCTGCTTCCACCTCCTGAGCTCTGTTCATATCTTGGCTATTGAAATAGTGCTGTAATGAAAGCGGAAGTGCAGATGTCTCTTGAAGATGTTGGATGTACACCCAGAAGTGGAATTTCTGGGTCATATGGTAGATCTATGTTTAATTTTTCGAAGAAGCTCTATACTATTTTTTCACAATAGCACCTGTTTATTTACATTACCATCAACAGTCTACAAGGATTCCCTTTTCTGCACATCCTCACCAATACTTACTATCTCTTGTCTTTTTGATAATACACGTTCTAAAGGTGTGAGATGTTTTCTCACCATGGCTTTCATTTGCATTTCCCCAATGGTTAGCGATGCTGAGCACATTTTCATCTAAGTGTTGGCCATTTTTGCCTGTCTGGATTCTTTTTCCATTTATTAATCAGATTATTTATTTATTTTTCTATTTAGTTGTGGTGAGTTCCTTGTATAACATGGTTTGCAAATATTTTTCTCCCATCCATAGGTTGCCTTGTCATTTTGTGGATCATTTCCTTTGCTGTGAAGAAGCTTTTTAATTTGATGTAGTAGCTTTTTTTCTCTGTTTTTTAATAGTGTACATTAATGGTGTAAAGAAGTTTCATTTCCATACATTCATATAAAGCACTTTGATCACATTCACTCTCTGTATTGTTTTTATCCCCTCCCCCATTTTTGAAGAATTTTCATTAGCTTTGTTATTCTCATACAGGCATAGGAAGTACTTCAATCATATTCACCCTCTTTGGCCCTCTCTTTTCATCCTTCTGTATCCCATTGGTTCCCACCTATTAACAGTTCCCATTTTACACTTGTGTTGTTTATTTATTTTTAGGTCTAGATTCCACATATGAGCAAGAACATACAATATTTGTCTTTCTCAATCTGGCTTATTTCACTTGACATCATGATCTCTAGTTCCACCCATTGTTATGCAAACAACATGATTTATTCTTCTTTATGACAGAATAATACTTCATCGTGTATACAGACCACATTTTCTTGATCTATTTATTGGCTGATGAGCACCTGGGCTGATTTAATAGTCTGGCTGTTGTAAATAGTGCTGCTGTAAACATGAGTGAGCAGGTGTCTATTGTATGCAGACTTACCATTCCTTTGGATATGTGCCCGTGAGTGGTATCACTGGAAGATATGGTAGTTCTGCTTTTGGTTTTTTGAAGAATCTCCATACCGATTTCCCTAATGGATGCACTAATTTACATTCCCTCCAATAGTGTAGGACTGTTCCTTTTCCCCACATCCTTGCCAACATTTATTGCTGTTTGTTTTCTCGATGATTACTTTTCTTACTGGGGTGAGGTCTCCAGTTTTGATTTGCATTTCCTTTATGGCTAAAGTTGTTGAACTTTTCTTCATGTGTTTATTGGCTATTTTTATTTCTTCTTTTGAGAACTGTTCATTTGTCCATTTATGAATTGGATTGTTTGTTCTTTTGGTGTTTAATTTTTGGAACTCTATATACTGCGGATATTCATACTTCATATGAAAATGAAAAAACTTCTTCCCTTTCTATAGGTTGCCTTTTGATTCTGGTAATTGTTTCCTTCCTGTGCAAAAGTGTGTAAATTCAGTATAATCCAATTTGTCAATTCTTCTTATTTTGAGTAATTTGAGTTACATTCAGAACGGTGTTATCTATACCTACATTTTCAATGGTCTTCTCTATGTTTTCTTCTAGTAGTTTCAAAGTTTCAGGTCTTACATTTAGATCTTCAACCCATTTTGTATCAATTTGTGTACAAGGTGAGAGATAGGGGTGTAGCCTCAGTGTTCTATATGTGGATATCCAGTTTTCCCAACATTATTGAAGAGGCTATATTTTTTCCAACATATGTTGTTGATGTCTTTATTGAAAATCAGATGGCTGTAGCTGTGTAGGCTGATTTTGGATAATCTGTTCTGGATATTTCATTGGTTGAAGTAGCAGCTTTCTTGAGTGCCCACATTATGATGTTCCCATACGAAGCACTGCCATTCTGGTGATGAAAAGATGACCATCGTTACATGAAGCTCACTATGGAAGGACAAGTGTGCTGAGGACTTACAGAGACATAAGGAGGACATTGGCCTTCGTGAATGCAAGCATGCAGCAATGTAGGAGTGGAGACCAGGCTGCCTGTGTGGCCATTTATGACTGCTCAGCACCCTTCTCTGTTCTCCAGCTCTAGCATCCTGATTTTGTTTTAACAAGGGATATTTTCTTTCTACTTTCTTGTGCAGTCATGACAGATTAAATCAATGTGCTTCCTCTTCCTTACCCCGTCAGAACCTTCTTCTTGGGACTTTAAATTTTGAACCCAGTGTTGGAAAAAATATAACCCAGCAGTTGGGGTATGTCCATTCAGGGGACAAAGTCCTACTGAGGCTGTGATTCACTTCTGCTATTTAGAATCCCCAGAATTTTCCTTGTCTGACATTTTCTGAGAACAAATAACAAAGCTTTTCTTTGGTTTTGTGAAATAGTCAATAAACTTCAAATATTTTCCTTTCTTGGATAAGCTATCCAGAGGCAATTCTGTCATATGGCACTAAAGAAGTCCAATCGATTCAGCTGCCTTCATGGGTCCTGCTTGGCTGCATCATAAACTCCTCCAATGTCAACATTGGTGGCTGTGCAATGCTGACTTAGAGTAGGGGATCCAAGTGTTCTTATTACTTCTGTGTGTACTTTGAAAATCCTATACTCTTGATAAAATAATTTTTTTGTCTGAATTGTGCTTTAGTACAGGAGTTAGCAAACTTTTGAAGGAGTCAGAAGCACATTGTCTTAGCACATTTTGTGCTGCTATAACAGAATACCTGAGGCAGAGTAACTTATAAAGAACAGAGATTTATTTTTTTAATTGTTCTGGAGGCTGGGAAGTCAAAGGAACTGGGATATGGTGACAAACTTCATGCTGGATCATGTCATAGTGGAATGCAGAAGGACAATAGCATTTATGTATGAGAAAGAGAGAGAGAGAGAGAGAAGAGGAAGCAGGAGAGGTTCCCATATACCTACTTCAAGGGCATGCCCCCAATGCCTTAACTTCCTTCCACTAAGCCCCACCTCCTAAAGGTTCTACCATCTCCTAATAGTACTACACAAGGTGACCAAGCCTTTATCTCATTGGCCTTTGGTATAGTATATCCAAAATATAGCAGTGACTTCACCAAGGGAATGAGATCAGTCACCTTGGCCATGGTCTATTGCTCAGACGAATGTCACAGGTTCCACCTATATTCAGTGGCGGGGGGGACACCTTAGAGTGTGTCTGTTACATGAAGTCTATTGCAACTGTCCAACTCTGCCTTTCTAGTAGAAAGGAAGCCATAGACAATATGTAAAAAGAAAAGAGCCTAGTGATGTTCCAATAAAACTTATCTTACAACTGCATACTGAGGGCCAAGTTTGGCTCACAGACCACAGTTTACCAATCCCTGCTTTTTTAGTATATAATGTAACACTGTTGGCCTGAACCAAGAGATTTTTATAATGATGTTGTTTATCATCTTATGTAATACCCTTTTTATCCTAAATCTTGGAATAATTTTCTGGTACCTGTGTTTTATTTGAGCAACTGGCTGTTTTTTTTTTTTTCATGAATACTCTAACATGAAAAAAATGAAATAAAATATATTAACAAAAACTATGCTAAACACTTATCTTTCAGTTTAATCGGGGTTCCTTCTTCACTTTGGCTGCTAGGAGACTCAGGGCCCTCAAAGTAGAGCCATCCATATCTAGTATAAAAGACTCCATGGTATGCATTTTATATGTATGCCCTGTTCCAGTTGCATTTAATGCTCCTGTCTGGATTTCTCTTATTCCCCTACAGCTTAATTCACATGATCTTGACTTTATGAATGTCTAGGTCTTAAATTCTCCCCGAATAAAGTTGGTACATGTTTTATAAAAAAAAATAGAGCATAATAATTGTCATTTAGTCTGTGTGGTGCACTTTCACACTCTGTATATTCAAATTAAAGTAAATAATAATCAATGGAAGGACCCTCATGTTCTCCTCTTCTGATTTTAAACCTGAATGTGTTGAGAAATTCATCCTCGGGGATTGTTGCTAGTTTCTTCTTACTGATGCTGAACTTGCTCGTATAATTCCTATTAGCTCATGGGCACTGTAGGCTGCACCTGGGTGGGGCTGGGCTGGGGTAGAGATCATGGCTCAGTGCTTCTGGACCCATGAGATCACAAGCTACAACTCACAAGGGTACCATTGTGCCTGGCGCCTTGGGGGTGATTTCACTGCTGGGCTGTCTCCCTCCGAGGTTTCTTGTAGTCTGGGGAAGGCAGCTGTAGAATGGTTCTCCAGTGAAATCATCTGACCCAACTACAGCTGTCAGCCTCACCCTGCACACCCAGGTCTCATCCTAGTCTCCCAGGGCAGCTGCTGTGGGGCCAGTAGGTTGCTTTGTCAGCAGTGATGTTATAGTCCAGGAGCCCTGAGGTAGCTTAGCTCAGGTGGCCTCCTGCAGAAACCTGGCTTTTCCCATGGAACTGGGTCATGAGACCAGCTCTTGGGGCCCAAGGGCTTTGGGTGCCCTTTTCCTTTGGAATTATGGATGACTTGAAATGTTGGGATTTTCCTTGGGGATCATGTGGGATATAGATGTGTGCGTGACCGAAATGGTCCTTCATGGTGTCTAGCACAGTTTTTGGCACGTATTATGAATGAACCAGAAATGAGCTAATTGAGGAAAGCCTGCTTTAATACACTGCTAGAAAACAGCTGTTTCTTTTATCCAGCAAATATGTTCTGATTTGCCTAGAGGAATGGTATAACATGGTATGTAAGGGAATTGCTTTAGAGCTAGGCTGCTTGATGCAAATCTTGCCTCTTACATTAACTAGCTGTGTGACCCTGGACATATGACCTACTTCTCTGCTTCTTTATCCATAAAATGGGGGTTACAACAGATGTTGAATCACTGTTAGGGTCTTACTTTCTTTCATGGTTTGTTCTGCCGTTGGAGAAGCCAGATGCCATGTCACGAAGATATACACGTGGTGGAACCCCAAGGCCTCTGACCCCCAACCATGGGAATGTGCACTCTTGGAAGTGGGTCTTCAAGAGGCAAACCTTCAGATGGTTGCCTCCCTGGTCTACACTGGACAACAGTTCCATGAGAAACTCTGAGTTAGACTCACACACTCAAGATACTCCAATCTTCTGACTTGTAGAAATTGCTTGAGATAAATGTTTGCTCTTTGAAGCTACCAAGTCTTAGGGTAATTTGTTATGAAGCAACAGATAATGTAGATTTTGTGTGTTTTTATGTATGTATGTATGTGTGTGTGTGTGTGTGTGTGTGTGTGTGTAAGACAAACGTGCCTTCTGTCCATGGAGCTTAAATTCTCATGGAGCATGGGAAGGAGTCAGTTAGTCCTCCAATGGATATTAAAGTGGGGTGGGGAAGGCACATGCATTGTGGGAGTATCTGGGGGTCAGGTATAGCTCAAAGGTCATGGGGAGGCTTCCTGCAGTCAGTGACATCCAAATCGCAATCTTAAAGGATGTGCAGAGCTAGTCAAAAGGCAAGGATAATGGAGAAGCACATTTCAGGAGAAGTAACAGCATATGCAAAGGCCCAAGGGTGAGAGATGGCAAACCATGGTGAGGATGAGAAAGGGACCTTGGGCTCCCTGATAAAGGAGTTTGGACACTGAAAGATTTTAGGCAGGATTTTAGAAACATCAACTTGATTAGACATGGAGACCAAAGTAGAACTAGAAAACCGGGAACCCAAATATTTATTTCCATTTATTTGTCCTATGATGATTCTGTATTGTATTTCCAGACACACACTGCCATTTTTAAGGACAAAATTTACTCTGAATATATGAATATCATTGCTTTCTTGCAAGTAGTTTAGGTTGTGGTGATTTTCCCACACTATTATTACTAAATGAAGTTTAATATGACAGGATAATATCATCCTTTTGTATGCACAGGTTCTGCACTGGCAGGTCCAACCAACTGCTGATCAAAAATATTAGAAAAAATTGCATCTGTATTGAACACATGCAGACAGTTTGGATTACTATTCTCTAAATAATACGGTATAACCACACGCACTATGTTGTAATCTAGAGGTGATTTAAAGTGATGGGAGGATGTGTTCAGGTTATATGCAAATGCCCCAACCTTTTACATAAGAGACTTAAGCATCCTTGGATTTTGGTACTGATTGGGTCCCCCTGTGGATACTGAGGGACAGGTGTGATTTAACCAGTTCCCTATTTTGTATCTTAAGATTGTTTTTAATTATTTGCTGTTGTAAATAATACTAGGGTTGACTCCCTAGCATCTTGCTTGGTGAGTTTTCTTTTCTGGTATATTTTAGTAAGGAATCGAGGGTCCTACCAGGGCAAAGTTTTGTAGAACAGGCAGCAAATTGAGCCCTAACTCCCCAGTACATTGGTGACATCATCGCTGGTATTTTTTGAGACATTCTTGATTTGGAACATTTGCCTCTTTGGAGCCATATATCCGGAGTTTTTGTTTAGGAAATATTCTCGCCCCTGCATGCCATGAACTGATGCTTCAACAGCACTGGCTGGTTCTAAGTCACACACCTGCTGTGCTGCTCTCACTCCCATGTCCTTTCATGCCAAGCCACTGCCTGGATATACCCCTATTCCTCCTGTGTCTACCTCCTTATCATTTCCTTTAGATTCATCCAAGACATTTCCTCTGAGCAGGTTTTCCTCAATCTCACTGTACCCCAGATAGGTTGGTCCTCTTGACGCATCCCTAGTGTCCCAGGGTTCCCTGTCTTCCTGAACTTAGTACGATATATCAGAATGACCATTTGATGTTCACTTTTGCTCAGCCATAAACTCACCAAGGGAAGATGATCATGATTTAAATCACACACACACACACACACACACACACACACAAACACTTCCCAATTCTATTACTATATATACTGACTGGAATAATTTGACATTGAACAAAATTTTGCTGACAGGAAAAGTGAACAAATGAGCTCTGCTTAAAAAGGTGAGGGGCTGGATCATCCAAGAGCTGGGGTGTTGTTGGATGAAGCTAGCTCAGTTGAGGAAGAAAACCAAAATTGCCAAGAGGGTTGAAGGGTGAACTATGAAGTGAAGACATAAGGGGGTGGTAGAGAGGGAGCAGAGAATCCACGGGCTCCATGAATTTGAAGAAAGGTGTGGTGAGAGCAATGCTAGGGCTGGACTGATAGATGGTGGTCCTCAACCTCAACCATGCATAAGCATCATCCAGAAACTCACTAAAACGTAGATTTCTGAGTAGCTCTTTTAGCAATTGCAGATCGGTAGATCGGTGGGGGGTCTGGGGTCTTTACATTTAACTAACACTCTAGGAAGTTGTCATTCACATGAACTGTACATCATCCCTGGGTGCTTTCTGAAATGTGGTTTTAAGGAAAAAGCAAGTTATTTGATTTTAAGATTTCAGAGGTAAGTGTATCCCTCCTGAAGTCAAGGCCTGAGTGAGACCACAAGCATGCATGACTGGCACAGGGAAGCATGACAGAAGGTGGAGATGAAGGACAAGGGATATAGTAGGTTGTCCATATGCATGTCATGGACACCCAGGATGGTGGCTTTACTGATGGGAGGAAGGACTCATTACCATGTGCCAAAGGCTTCCAGAGGGGAGGGAGTAGCCAGAGGGGCATTAGATGATTTCCACACTGGGTGGGAACTTCACAAACTAATAACTACAGTCCTTGGGTGTGAATGACAGCTCAAACTGTAGGAGGAGCCCGCTTGTAGTTGAGAAGATGAGGGAGCCCTGTTGGCTCTTACCAGCCTTCCTAGGGTTCCGGGCCTGGCAGGGCAGAGGCAAGGAACTGCCTGTAGAGTGCTACAAAAGGCTGCAAGAGAGTAGTTATGGGCACAGGCACAGACAATAAAGGGGTTTGGAAGGCCACATAGGGTTGATATTTGACACAAGGCTCTAGAAGCATCTACGGATCCCAACACACCAGCAGTCGTGTCAACAGAAGTCATCTCTGGTAAACAATCCAAACATCTGGAGCCTGCCATTACTGGAGATTTGAGGTGCTAATTAATAACACTTCTTGAGAAATACAGATAAGGATTTAGAAACCAATTTCCTAAAGCTGGATTAAAGAATGTGGCTTAGAAGTGAGGCAGAGATTTCTTCTTCATCTCCCCCAACCTAGTACCTTTCTATAGGAAGAGCTGGATCTGCAGAGCAAGTCTTGTCCTCACTCACATCCTGGGGGCACTGCCCTGCCACATAACTTATCTGTTTCCAGGAGTGGTCAGCTCTAGGCCTGCCTCTAGGCCAAGCAGTGGCTATTTCTGGTTAGCATAGCCCAGTGGCTGAAATCCATCACCGAGGGGATGAGCTAATTTTCCTGCTGGAGGAGGCACAAGGGAAGGGTGAAGAGGGTAGCCCCTGAGCCACCCAGAGTGTTGAGGACATTTCCATTTCAAGGACTAAGTTCCATGGGGAGAGAGGAATTGAAGCACCTCCTGCAACTCTGAAAGTGCAGGAAAGTCACCCCTGGTTACAGTGGAGAGGAAGCCAGGCTTTCAAGGGTAGGCACCTGTGTGATGGGAGCTGGGTAAGATGTTGTAGCTCCCTTGGTGATTTCTTATTTCACCTGTAAAGCCTTTAAAGAGAAAAGGACTCAAGTTCTTGTACCTCTCACAGATCCCTGACCACAAGCTGAGGGCTCCAAAAGCTACCACAATATTTGTGCCAATGTCACAAAGTCAACTCCTAGCCAGTACCTGAGCCCCTTGGGAATAATAAATGAGACTTTTCTGATGGCCGGTTTTGACTAAAGACTCCCTGATAGCCTTGCCCATCTCTTCCAGACAACAGCTCAGTGCTCTGTGAAGCTTCTTCTGAGCTCCTCCCTCTCCTTCACTCGGAATCAAACTCATACTGTGGTCAGACAGTTCTGCCTCTCTTCCCATTTTCTCTCGGCTTCCTCCATGACCCGGAGCAACACAAGGACAGGAGGAGGGGTTTGGTGGCCTAGGACACTTACCTTACTGTAAAACCTACTTTTGCAAGTGTCATCCCTGAAAAAATTCAGGAGAGCTAACTAAATCACTGGTCACTGGTTATCAGGAGCAAAGACTGTGAGTTAGATGGGGTGGGGGTGGGGGGCTCAGCTCATTATCTCTACTTACAGATGGGACCTGAGGCTCAGTGAGATTTGGACTCATTGATTGATGGGCCAGCTGCCAGGTGAGACACTACCAGGTGAAGATACAGCCTGCCCTTGGCTCCACCCCTACTCTTTCTATTGCATTACGCTGCCTGCAGGGAGGGCAGACTTCCCAGGATGAAGATGAAACCAGGGGACTTGACCAGGCATTTCGGGTGCACTGGGTTGCACAAATATCTCCAGAGGCCCTTCTTTCAGTCTACTTCTGCACTTTAAACTGGTTTTTCTAAGGCTTTTAACTTGAAGCAAGATCAGTGTTAACAGACCCTGGAATGGACCAGATCAAAATGTCTTGATCAAATGGCAAAGTGGTGAAAACATTAGGACTGGTGGCCAGAGAAAGATTCTCTTCCTATCTCACCTAAGAAGGCAGGTCAGCTTGATCAGCTTGACTTGAAACCTGTACCTAAACCTGTCTGCTTCTCTCTGTTCCCACTTCTCTGACTCATCCACTTGTCTGGCTCCTCTTGTATGTCCCAACCTCTTAATCTGTCTTACTGCTTCCTTCCAGGGAGCCCTTTCCAGAGCATTCTCCACATACAGCCAAAGTGATTGCTCCAAATGCAAAATCAGATTGCACTCCTTCCCTACTTTAAGCCCTCAAATGGCTTCTCACTCCACTTGGAACCAGGTCCACACCCCTGCTCACAGCTCCTGTGGTCCCTGCTTTATTGCCTTATTTTCTTCTGAGCACTAACCACAGTGGGAAGCTACATGGTTTACTTGTGCATATGCTTATTGCCTGTCTCTGTCCATGGAAACAACAACTCTGCAGGAGCAACTTTGTATGATTCTGCATCCTCAGCACTAAGAATAGTACCAGGCACATAGTAAGTGCTCAGTAAAGATTTGCTGACTGGATAAAGTCAATCATCAAGGAAAGTAGGGCATACCTAAATGAAAATGTAAGTCAATGGAGAAAGGTGATTCAAATATGTATGGTTCACTTGAGCCAATGTGCCAGCCCTTTTTTCATTGATTATTTTTGAAAGAGGGTCTCCCACTCGGTCTGGACTGTAATCCTCTTATTTGTGCTTCCCTGCATAGCTGAGGATGACAGGTGTGTGCCACTGCACCCAACCACTGGTTGAGATGGGGCTCCTAGAACTTTTTGCCCAAGCTGACCTTGAACCTTGGTCCTCCTAATCTCTGCCTCCCACATAGCCAGGATTACAGCCTTGAAATTAATCATAAAGGAAGAATTAAAAAAATTTGAAGGCGTGATTTAAGAAGGGAAGGACATGTTGCATGTGTCTCCAAGGGAAAGGAAGAAGCATTCATTAGTGGAGACCTGCCAGAGGCCAGGTCTGGGCTGGGGTCTTAAAAAAAATAACAAATGGTACTTTCTTTTTTTTATTTTTTTAAATTTATTTTATTTTTTTTCATTTTTCTTTTATTATTCATATGTGCATACAAGGCTTGGTTCATTTCTCCCCCCTGCCCCCACCCCCTCCCTTACCACCCACTCCGCCCCCTCCCTCTCCCCCCACCTCAATACCCAGCAGAAACTATTTTGCCCTTATTTCTAATTTTGTTGTAGAGAGAGTATAAGCAATAATAGAAGGAACAAGGGTTTTTGCTGGTTGAGATAAGGATAGCTATACAGGGCATTGACTCACATTGATTTCCTGTGCATGGGTGTTACCTTCTAGGTTAATTCTTTTTGATCTAACCTTTTCTCTAGTACCTGTTCCCCTTTTCCTATTTGCCTCAGTTGCTTTAAGGTATCTGCTTTAGTTTCTCTGCGTTAAGGGCAACAAATGCTAGCTAGTTTTTTAGGTGTCTTACCTATCCTCACCCCTCCCTTGTGTGCTCTCGCTTTTATCATGTGCTCAAAGTCCAATCCCATTGTTGTGTTTGCCCTTGATCTAATGTCCACATATGAGGGAGAACATATGATTTTTGGTTTTTTGAGCCAGGCTAACCTCACTCAGAATGATGTTCTCCAATTCCATCCATTTACCAGCGAATGATAACATTTCGTTCTTCTTCATGGCTGCATAATAAATGGTACTTTCTTGATGGTACCATCCTGCTACATGTGTGACAATTAATCTTTGCAATGATCCTACAAATTTGGCACTGAAACGAGCCCCATTGTGCTGAGTAGGAACTAAGGCTTCAAGACAAGAACCAGCTTGAGGAACATAACTAGCTGTGCTGACTCATCTTGACTGTCAACTTGAGTGGCTTAAGAAATGCCTAGGAGATTAGTAGAGCACATCTCTGGGGTGTCTGTAAGGGTTTTCTAGATGGGATTTGGTCAGGAGGGTTCTGATTCAAAGAATGGTTTAATTCCTTGATACATTCAAAATTTGAATAGATTATTGAGAGGTGCTGAAATTTCCTGTCTGGTTGGAGTAGGTTGCTGGGGTGTATGTGCACCCACGATCATCATTGAAGACTGTATCTTGCCCCATTCTCTTCCTGTATTTCTCTTTCCCTGCTTCTTGTCCACCACGATGTGAACCTCTCTGTTCTGCCATACCCTCCCTGCCGTGATAGACTGATACCTCTGAATGTGTGAGCCAAAATAAGTCGTTCTCCCTGAAGTTGTTTATGTCAGGCATCTGTCACAGCTATAAGACACTAATAATGACTGGAGCTGGGATTTGAACCCTGGTCTCTTTGCTATCCAAACTCTTTATCACACAACTCTATGTGCAATCTGCACAGCTGCCATTCACTGTGTGCTCACGGATCCAAGTCCAGAGCTAAGGCTTTAGGTAAAGGTACTGAATGTTCATCAGCCAGGATCAGATCCCCAAACTTAGGTTTGTTGTGTGGGGCCCCTCAACTCATTAAAAGGCTTTGACCATGCTTTGCTATTGGGTTCTGGTTTGTTTTCTGGGAAGGAGCTGCCAATGCAACTGTGTGACAGCCCAATCTACTGTCAACAAACCTAAGTCCTGGTACAGTTTCTGCTGACTTGTGGGAGTGTGATGTTTGTTGGCCAGCATTGAATACTATCTCCCATCTGCAAGGA
Organism: Castor canadensis; assembly: GCF_047511655.1. NCBI lineage: Eukaryota > Metazoa > Chordata > Mammalia > Rodentia > Castoridae > Castor > Castor canadensis. The sequence continues at coordinate 141,710,545 of NC_133393.1, forward strand.
TACCTGAGGTGCGTGTTGAAAACCACCAGCTCTGATGTTTGCAGTAGAGTTCATGAGATTCAGGGGAGATACAGCTGGGCTTAAATAATGTGTGTGGTTCTGTGAAACCACAATGCCCAGACCAAGGAGGCATTATCCAGGTGCAAGTGTTAGTTCTAGATCCTTATTTCTCAAAGTCTGGTCCATGGATTAGCAGAACTGGCATCACCCTGGAACTTGCTTGTCAGAATGCTAGAAATGGCCACAACATAAACTCCCTCAGGAAGGCAGAGACTCCCATGCATGTTAACATCTGTAAAGCAGAAGGGAAGCTCCAGAAACAAGGACTGCTCAATGTCCAGAAATGTTGAGCTGATGTGATTAGGCAGCTAAGGTTTCCATCCACCACGTGGGTGTTGGCCCACGGCCGTCAGCATGCTGTTAGAAGGAAGAGACAGGTAGGGACACCTTGGAGGAAGCAAATGTTAGATGCTTGATAGAGGATAGAAGCCCTATTGTCTAACAACTTTTGGAGGCTCCTGGGAAACCATAGCCAACAACTTAATGATCTGAAACTTAAAGCCATTCTCAATATGAGAAATGTGCCCATCAGTTCCAGCAAATGGGGCCAGAATTTGGTTGTCGACACAGAGATGAATACCCAGGTGGAAATTTCTCAGAGGTTCTAAATTGGACCCCAGTGTAGTTATGAGCCATTTGGCTTCTTTCTTGTGACTGAGGTAGACCTGGGAGTCCTCCCGCTACCCCCACCCTTCGACAGCTGTCCTGGCTGTCACTTAATCTCATTGACAATCAGCTCAGCACACAAAGGAGAGAGAAATCACTCTGCTAACAAGCTCCCTGCCCTCGTGTCTGGGGAAGAATGCAGACTGACAGGGACACAATTAAAAGGGGATTGATTTATTGAGCAGCAAGGCTTTGGCCCCTAATCTCAGCATCTCTCAGCTTCATGCAGCCACCATTTCCAAACAAGAGTCAGCCTCCACAAACGAAACCGCTCCTGATCACCAGGGAGCCGAAGATGCTCTTAGTTTACTAAAGGTAGCTGGGCCCTAGAAACCCATAAAGAAAAACCACATAAAAGCTGCCCTGTCTTGCATGCTGGCCTGGATAAGGATCTGCAGTTCAGTGGGAGAGACAATCTAAACAAAAAGCAAGCAGTGGTAATGAACTGCTAACCTTGGCTCCAGGGGGGAAGTGGGCTATGAGGAAGAAGTGGGCAGGGAGCCCTGTTTGCATCTTTTGTATAATGAAACTGTAAATTTCTGTTAGGAGTCACGGGATCATCAGGTGTCTGGAATGTTGATGAGGGTGCTGGTGGGATTCCAGATTTGAAATCAGCTCCCCCTTTGAACTGTTCCATTGAACCAAGGAAACAGATCTTGGCTATGCAAAGGCACAGACTTACTTAAAATTGTTGGTGTTCGAGGGGGAACTCAATAAACAGCACCTTTCTTTTTCACCAGAGTTGATTGAGAAGTAAAACACAAGTCCTAGCACATGGAGAGTGAAATGCAGCATTATCTTTGTGATCGTGTGGCTGCGGAGAAATGCAATTTGTATCTTGGGTTTGCTGGATTTCTTGATACGGAGCCCCTAACCTAAAAAACTGACCACCTCTACCCACAGCAGGTCCGAACAGGCACTGTGAGGAGGGGCAGTGGAACAAACTCCTTGTGGGCAGCCTTGCTTTTTCTCCTGGAGAGAAAAAGGCTGGGGGCACCTGCCCAATTTCTCTTTGCAAACTTTATCAGAGTAAAACAATTACTTTCTTTTCTGGGGTTGTGGGGGAGTGAGTAAGGGGACAGAGAACCACACTTCTAGTTCTTTTTGCTATTTTAGGTTATTTTTCAGATGAGGTCTCACTTGACCATCCTCCTACCTATGTCTTCCTTTTAGCTAGGATTATAGGCATGTATTATCATGCCGGACTATGTTGAGATGGGGTCTTGCTAACTTTTTTCCCAGGCTGATCTCAAACCACGATCCTCCCAATCTGCTGAGTGGCTGGGATTATAGGCATTGCACCTGGCCTAGCTTGTTTTATGGCATTTGGTTACTAACTTGGACCAGGTTGGCCTAGAACCTTGATCTCCCTATTGCCTCCACCAGAATTGTTCAATTTTTACAATTCATTGAGATAATTTTATTATTCTGTGCAATAAATAAGAAAACAGAGAGGTTGTATAACTTGTCAAGGACACACAGCTAGGAAGTGGTAGAGCTTACAGGGCAAACTCGGCTTTGCCTGACTCTGCTGCTTGATTAGGCAGCAGACTCAGCTTTATTGATTGAACGCATGAATGAAGTGATTGAACGAATGAGGAGAGACCATGGATGACAGGTCTAGAAGTCTGGCTGGCATCACTAGGTTCCTGCAGCTCAGGGACTGACCCTGAGGACATTTTACCGGAATGTTCTGTCCTGCCATGTCAGGCCAAACCAGAAATGCTGACCCTGGAGCTGACCTTGAGCTCACTGTCAGGGTATGTGGGGACAAGAGTTCCAGGCACCCTCTTGTTCACTGGGCCATAACCAACTCCTGTCCTTGATCTCTGACCTGCATTCTAGATTGCACAGTGGCCTGGACAAGGCTCTGATTTACCCTCCAGAAGCCCAATGGCTCAACCCCAACTGACTGAAGACCACCTGAACACCTCCCCTCCCCCTCACCCAGAGGGGATGGGATGAGCCCACCTGGCCCAGCTAGAAACCTGACCCATGATTGAAGAAGACCACTGTGGCTGACACCTGCCTCCCCCTCTCCCTGAGGGGATTTCCCAGACTCCTGGGCATCTGACTACCACATTCCCCAATGTCTCCTCACCCATGGGCGTTCAACAAAACAGAGTCTTGTGACCTCCCTTGTTCTGAATGCCATGTGACCTGGTTTTGAATCCTTGGAGAAGCATCGTTATGGTGACCAGTGCTTCCTCCCCCCCAGCAGGGCATCCAGCCCCTTCCTCAGGCACTTGTCACCACCCCGTCCTCCCCTTCCCCTTCACTTCCCTTATCTGCATCTTTCTTTAGGAAGTCCTGTCACCTGTGGTATTCCCCAGTTTTCTTCCTCTATCTCAGTCTGTTTTTTGCAGGCCTCTTTTGCTTCCTCAACTTCATTTTCAAAGATGTACTTTGCATTTCTTTTTCTTCTTATTGGGCCCCATGTGACCTGACAGAGTGGCTGAAGCAGCTCATTGGGACAAATATGTCTTCCACTTCTCCATGGGGTTGTTGTTTTGTTGTTCTTTTTGTTTTTTGGGGGGAGTTGTTTTCTTTTTTTTTTTTTTTTTTAAATGGGGCCTTTGCAATCAATTTGTGGAGTTTAGCTGAAAGGTTAAGAATGTTCCTTTTAAAATCAGTCTCCTTAAGTGAAAATTGTTTGGAGCTTTTTCACTGTGGTCCAGGCACAGAAATTGTCCTGGAGAAGGCTTGCAGAGAAATGCCACCTGACTTCAGCCTTGTGGAAACTGAGCTCTCAGAGGGTGGAGAGCATGTGCTTTTGTCTTCTTTAGGGTTCCCTCTCCAAGAAGTGACATCAACACAAGGGAATTCTGACAGCACTGCAGGTGGAAATAAGACCAAGGTGGTGTCAGGCCAAGGGTTCATAGCTGAACCTCCTTGGGAGAGGTTTCTATGGAAATAAATGACTATAGAACAGAACAAGGCAAAGCAACATTGAATAGTTAGCAGAGATCCTAACTCCAAACCTCACTGCATACTCTGTAGATCCGGGCTTCACTGTGTACAATTTCCTTCTCCTAAGCACCCCTGAAGGAGTCTGGGGAGGATGCTGTAGGTGTCCCCACACAGGCCACTTGCCAGGCTGCTGACCCCAAACACAGGCTCACTAGGTGTTGCCTGCTAAGGACTCATAGCTGCCCCTTCCCTGTTGGATATTTGCCTTTGCCTATGGGAGTCCCTTCACTGGGGAGAATATGTGCCATTCTCCCTTTCCACCAACTGTCCTCTGCAGCCTGCACCCAATTAATGAAAAAGGGATGCAAAGGGACACCAGTTTCCAAGCAGGTTCACCTTTGTGTACAATTCATTCTCCAGAGCTCCCTGTGGGATCAGGCTGCACCTTGGTTCAGTTCCTTCTTTTCGTCTGCGCTCTTCTCACTCCTACAAGAAGTCAAGCTCACCCAAATCCTTGTCTCAGGCTCTGCTCCCAGGAAACCAAATCCACAACAGACTCGAATGTCAATCAGCCAAAGGATCTGCCCCATGAATGCCCAAACCTGCATCCGGTGAGAAGTGGTGAGACTGCCATGGCACGTGCTAGACCCAGAACTGGGATGGTCTAGACCATTTGCCTGGGCTTCCTGGAGCTGTGACAGTGGAGAGTCACAGGCCTGTGTCACTGCAGGATGAAGATGGAAAGTGTACCAAAATGGGATGGGAATGTCAAGGAGGCAGACAGAGGACCTTCTCTGGAGGGAGCTGGGCTCCAGGTTCCAAGAAGAACCAACAACTGAGAGATGGAGGAGAATCTGTCATGGGCCCTTTAAACATATAAGAAAGAGAGACACAGAAGACAGCCCTATTCTTCCCTCCTGAGCTTCCAGGAATCCCCAGTGAAAACCCCAGGGCACGTGTTATGGGATTGAGGGCAATGTGTTAGCAGAAGGGTAGGGAGAGGGGGAAAAGCCACGCTCTCCTCCTGGAGGCCCACACTTACCTACATCTCACTTCTTTAATGTCAAATTCTTCACAACCCTCCTCCTCAGTGGGGAATCTTAATCTTTTGCTTTTCCCCCACTTTCCCACCTGACCCAACTTCTTGACAGATATGGATATTTACCAAGTGCCTGCTGGGATCAGGCAATTCTCTAGACTTTGGGGGTTGGCTGGCAAATAGGTGCCCTCATTGGTCATTACCAGTGCCAACCAGGACACATTCAGCAGGAGACAGGGCTGTGATGAAAATGAAAGGAAAGCACCATAGGCTCATTAGGCTAGAGTTTTTGTTAGTTTTGACATGAGTCCCATCTGCCCTGAGTCACTGAAAGGGCTTGGAGGGCTAAGACTTTGGATACCATCTCTTTGCTTTCTCCAGGGAGCTTGGTCCAGAGCCTCACCTGTCATAAGATGTCAAAATACTTGATTTCTTGAGGCCAGTTATAGGCTTCAATCTTTTTACACTTGCACTTTACCCATTACATGATTTGTGGGCACTGCCTCATGTTGCTTGCTAGGGTGTGACCCGCAGAGTCTTGACTTTCATAGTCTCAGTTCCCTTCTGTGGATAACAGGAAAGGTAAGATGGCCAGTGCCAGGGGGGTGAGGACAGAAAGAAACACTCCTTCATAGCAGGAGGGGGATCTAGCGTGAAGGTGTGACCAGCCTCACAGGCCCATGGGATCTCAGGACCCAAGGCTCAGGTCATGTTGGTCATGGGTTTTACATTAGAACCGCTTCTTGAGTGTAGGAGTCAGCAGAGGCAAACGGTGGGAGAAGGGCTCTCTCCTAGCTTTCATAGCACTTGGGGCACAGATTCATCGTTTCCCTTTTCAAACTGAATCCTCCTGATGTTCCAGTTCCTTTCCTTGTGTGGGCTCGAATCCCTTGCTAGCATCCCACTTTTCTACCCAGAACCCAAGTCTCCAATGTCCTGGGGTCTTTTTCTCCACCACCCATTGTGTTTTGAACCAAAGTTGTCCTGCTTCCAGTGCCAGGTCTTCACTCTGGTGCCAGGCGTCACTTCCTCATCTGCATGCCTGGCTTACATTCTCCTCCTTACAGACCAGCTGGTGCACTTGGAGACCCAGCTTCTAAAAGCAAAATAGTTCAGACACCTCACGTTGCATCTGGAGAACCCTGCTCCTCAGCTCTCTCCACTTCGCACCTTACTTCTTCACCAGGCGCACCCATCACTGCCCGGGGACATTTCCTGTCCCTCTGCCTTGGTTCCACTCATGCTGTCTCTGCTGCCTGATTCCGTGTTCGTCAACGCCTGGTTCAGATTTGGGCCTTGATGCCAGGAGCAGCCAGGAGCTCGCTCTCACCCCGCACTTCTGCTCTAACCTCGTATCTTCTTTGTGACACATATGTGTGATGCGGCTCGAGATATTCTTGCGCGTTTATGACGCTACAGAACAGGTCTGATCTTCTGAGACCCTGGTGCTAGGATTCCATGGGGTGAAACCCTCATGGGCTCCATGATCAGTCCCCTGCAGGGACATGAGGATGGCTGGTTCCCAGAAAAGGTGGCTCGGGTGGCATCCGGGATAAGTCTTTTGTCCTGTCTAATAGATTCCCGGGGCAGAACCCTAAAATCCTTTTTGATATCTCTCGTTTAATGCAAGGCACAAAATTGCTGATTTAAATGGAGGTGCTCAGAGGAAGTGCGGGAGAATGCACAGTACTGGCTATTATTTTCTTACTCCCTACAGAAGAAAACTATTTATGTTTTCATCCTCTCATTGATCATGGAAGACATTTTTTATAAACTTGTAGATAGATAAAGAGAATGGGGTACCTGAGATTGAAATTGAGGGCACTTGAGCCTTGACCCCTAGTTCTTTGGCTATTAGTTGGTTTTTCACATAGGATCTCACACTTTTGCCCACACTGACCTTATCACACCATCCTCCTTCATGTGCCTCTTGAGTAGTTGGGGTTAACAGGTGTGCACCATCACATCTAGCCCCTGTGAGTTCTTATAACTCAAGTCAGAGTGAACTGGAAGAGTGTGGGAAGATTAAGAAGAAGCTGTTTGCATTGACTCTTAGAGGAAATTTTGAGCTGATACCTGGATCTCTCTTTCTGACACTGCCTTTGTGAAATAGTATCATCATACACAGATCACTAAGAATCACCATAATGGTTTCTGAAGCAATCCCAGGATCTCAGAGCCTGGAACCATCTGACACCATCAGTAACTTGGACCTCTGAACCAGAGGACTCCAGTCCTTTTGAAACGTGAAGGATTCCCGTCCAGAAGACAGTTGTGGCTTTTGGGTAGGGTATAATCTACAATTTTTTGTGCATTGTGTCAAACCTCACGAAGTCTGTGTCATTTTTTCCTCTTTGCAAATGAAGAAATGGAGCTCAGATTAAATTACTCGCCCAAGTTCATGCAGCTAGTCATGAAGAGATATGAAATTTAAACCCATATTATTTCTTAATCTAAATGCTACATTCTCAGCCACTACGCTATCATGTCTCCAAGCAGACATTTGCTGATTGAATACCTGTTCAGGAGCAAGTGTGGCCAAGTGCCAAGTGTCTAGTACAGACAGAAAGGCTTTCGAGAGGAGTGGCTTGTGTCTGAGAAAGTCCAGTGCTGCTATGGGGCTGTCAGGTGACTTTTTCATGACAGCCCAAGAAGGATGAGACCTCATAGGAAAACTGACTTATGATGAACCCTGCCAGAAATGGCCACTCCGTCACCAGCCACATCTTAGGTCATATTTCAAAGACTGGCTCAAAGCCACTGGCTGGGGTGTAGGACTGTGAGATCATGCCTGAGCCATCTGACTTTAAAGTATATAAGGACCAGCTTGGGAGTTTTATCACATTTTTGCTGCCCCGGCATGAAGTCAGCTGGCCTGAGTGTGACAGGCAGCATTTCACTTATAATTAGCTGGGTGTTATTTTGTGTGAGTGTGTGTGTGTGTGTTCTGTCTAAACCGTGGTGTACTGTGAGCTGGTCTGCTCTCTCAGCAACCCCACAGCAGTAGCGGAGGTGAGTCATAGCCATAAAATCTGGAAGGCTCGTTGGGGGATGGAGGGCAGTGGAGAAATATAAATTATTGTGATTGTCTTCCAGGCACACTCGAGTTAATTATTGCATTTTCACCAGCTGCATTGTGCCTTCATCAACGGGACACAGAAGTGATGGTTTTGGAGGGAAAAGAGGTGCTCTTTGGTGTGGAGAGGCCGTGGAAACCCTGCGGTCTTCTGAGGGACGTTGGGGCAAAATTCTCAGCACCAGCTGGAACCTGCGTGAATTCGCTCTGAGACACTTTGGGTGTGAGCAGTGTCACGTTTTCTTTATTTTTCTAAAGCAAATAAATCTGACTTTGTTCTCCACCTGCCAGGGTTGGCAGGAAACCCATTCTCAGTTATGTCTTTTATGGGGGGAGGGGGGATAAAGAAGGAAGGGTGCTTTTTTTCTTTCTTGGGACTATAAGGAATCTCTGGGAATTATGTAATTTAATTTCTAGGGACAAGTTCTTATTCTTGGACCGATTGTTGTCAAGTGCCATTTTGAAGGGGGCCTTTTATCCTCCCCCATTCCCAGACCAGGCAGGGGCCTTGGCAGGAGCTCCCATAGTCTATGGCCTCATGTTCTCCCGAAGTGCACCCCTTGGCTATCTCCATCCTGTGTTGCAGTCTCTATCCTCAGGGACCTGCAAGCACCATTCCCAATTTCAAAGAAGCTGCACAACATCTCAGTCTTTCCACCCATAGGATGGGTCCCTACTAAGTGCAGTGAGCTCATCTCTTTAAGCTGAAGAAAGGAAGGAAAGAAGGAAGGAAGGAGGGAAGGAAGGAAGGAAACCAAATCCAACCAGCCAAACAAAACTAGAAGTTAAGTTAAATTTTCTCCTTGACTATGTATTCAGAAAAGGAGAAAACGACTCTTTATTTTTTTTTAATTCTAGCAAGAACAAGACACTTCTGCCTTCTATCATCTCCCCAACTCTGAGACTTTGAGCAAGTTACTTCAGTTCCCTGAGGCTGAGATTGTCTTTTAAAGGCATGGTATGTGACTCTTATAGCAGGAATGTCATGAGGATTAAATGACATGACATGTGTCAGGCACTTTGTCTAGAGTCTGGCCTGGAGTCGGCTCTCAAAACATGGTTGTAGGTGGATTACTGTAGGCTCTGTGAAAGAACCTATAGCTTTCCCATCCTTGAGGACAGGTGTGGCTTGTTTATCTCAGTATCCTTGGCAACTGGGAACATGGTATGTATCCCACACTGTTTGGCTAACTGAACTGGTGTAAAAGCCTCCTTTACCAACCCAGACCCATCAACCTTCACAATCTTTGACCACAGGACACATGCTTACATTTGGGTGTGGGTAGCATGTGTCACCATGATTTCAAGACACTGCCAGGCAAGAATCACTGCAGACTAGGTCTTCCTCACTCTGGGTACCAAAATATGGACTGGAATAGAGGAGGGAGACTATTCATTTTGGATATATACTATTTTTTTTAAACAGGATTATTTCCCTATTGACCGTCTTTCCTACAGCTCATTTCTGGAGCTTTCTCTCTTGTCCTACCCTTGGTATCAGTGGCAGTTTTTAAGTGTCTGGGTCATTGAAAAGCTGCTCCAAGGACAGTTTGATGGGACTCAAATCTCAAGTCCCAAGCAGGTGACTTTCTCCTGTAGATCCATACACAACACAGGCACCACATGGTCACAGAGCTAAGGTAATTTCTTCTTCCAGCTGGCTTGGGATACTCTCTTACATGGTAGCCTCAAATCTGCATGACCTAGCTGGAGACCTCCAGGCACTGGCCAACAGCCTCCATGCCTTTCCCTTCCTCCCTACTGTCAAGCTGTGGTCCATCATTTCTGAACTCCCCACCTAAATCCCATCTCCCCCACTGTCACACCTCTGATCTAGTCATTCTCCTGCCCAGCCAGGTGACCCTGACTGGGTTTGTCTCTCCCCTCCCCATTTTCTTTCCAGTTTTATGGTTACACTGTATTCTTCACTCAAGCTTCCTTGTTTGAATCTCAAGAAATCGTTCTCCCCCAACGCTGGTCCCACTACTAGGGTTTGAACTTGGGGCCTCACACGTGCAGGGGCTCAAGTGCTCTACCACTTGAGTTACACCCCCAGACTTCAAGAAACTATTCTGAAAATATGGAAGTCAGATACATCCTGCTCTTTGCTCTCTCAGTCTTATCCCTTTTCAAGGTCATGTGATACTCTGACCAGAGAAAAGGTGTGAATGTGGCAGTGATTAAAAAGAACAGTACCTATTATATTGTTACTCTCTTTTCTGCTGCTATAACAGAATACCACAGAGTGGAAATTTATAAAGAAAAAAAATTAACTTTTCAGAGTTCTAGAGGCTGGAAATCCAACATTAAGGTGCGAGTACCATCTGGTGGGGTCCTTCTTGCTGTGTCGTAACATGGTGGAGGACATCCCATGGTGAGGGAGCCCATGAAAGACGGGCAGGAGCAAGAGAAAGCCAAGGAAGTCAAACTTGCTTTCATAATAACCTACTTTAATGGTAACTGATCTGTGCCCACCATAGCAACCCCAATCCAATCCATCATGAAGGCACTCTTCTTAAAGACCCCACTCCCACTACTATTGCAAAGGCAATTCAGTTTCATTTGAAACACAGCAGTTCTGTAGATACATGTACGTCATAATAGTTGAAGGGAATTTTTAAACTGGGTCTTAATGAACATGGCTAAAGGATTTGTAACAAGGAATGAACAATGGACAGAGGAGTCACCACATACTCATATTAGAATATACTAATTATGTCAAGTGTATCCTTATTTCATCATGGATGTTAAATGGGGTGGGTGGTGAGGATATAAATGTCTGTGTGTGTTGGGGGTATGGGTTGGAGAAGGTTGGAGAAGGTCTGTGTGAGGAGACAAGTGGCGCAAAGACTCCAATGATTTAAAGGAGGGAGGCAGGGGGCAGCAGGGAGTACAACCTCTTGGCAACATAGGCCAGGCCCTGGGCAAACTTACAAAATCAGTGACTGATGACTGCAGTAGCATGAGTAAGCTGGAGGCTGGTAGGGAGCGAGGGGGAAAGACAGGCAAGTCAAATCCTATTGCACCTTCTAGACTGGGAACATTTGAAATTCTTTTCTAGGGAAACTGGGAAGCAATTGGTGAATTTTAAATTGATGTGGGGGAGGGGCAGAGGTAAAGTCTGGTTTAGATTTTAAGTTATGGAAACAGGTGGATCACAGAGGCCAGATGCCCAAAACCTTTTGCTCCAGAGACCTCATAAAACCTGGGAGCAGAAATATTTCCCAGCTTGGAATCATCTTACTTTGCCACCTTGCAATGGTGAGAGCAGGAGAGAGGGCAGGGAGAAGGCCACTGGCATTTACTGAGAGCATGCTCTATGGCAGACAGAAGCAGCTGATGAAAGCACTCTTTCAAAGTCCTTGGGTATTAATGGAGGAGTTGGGAAGAGAGTGCTGCTTCCTTCACAAGGTGGACCTCAAATGGCAGAATTTCACGCAGAGTAATAGTGAAAAAAAAGAATCTTCAGACTCTGGGATCTTCCTGCACCTCTGAAATAAAAAGGTAGAGGTGGCTAAATGATATTTTTATTGATCTAGCATTAAAATACAAGAGAGAATTGTGACAATCTGCTATGAGATTGGCCCTGCATTAAATGTGTTAGTGATATTTTATTTCATCCTCAGAATAAACTCACGGCTTAGGTTTACTAAATAATAATAACAATAATAAAGTGAGTTCTGTGAGCTCAGAGAAGCCGCAGTACTTTAGAGATGAAGAATCTGAGTGGGGGGTGGGGAAGGAAGGGACGGATGGAGCACCTTGCTGGAGGCCACACAGTACCCTGGACCCATACCCAGGTTTGCAGGACTTTCCCAAGGCGCTATCTTCTATTCTTCAAACTGCTGCAGCTGGCTGTTTTGAAATCCCTTCTTTCTACTCTTGCCATCACCTTTCCTCTTTGGTTGCTGCTTCCTCCTTTTGCAGTAGGGAAAGAAGTTTCCAGGGAACCAAGGGGTCAGTTGGACAGGAACAGTGGGGTGGTGGAAGCCCATAGAAATCTCCAGAGATAGGGACTTGGCAGGGTCTCAATCTTGGTGCATGACACTCATGAAATCACAGAACTCTCACCCCATACTTTGGATGCTTTCTCATTCAGGGTGACATCACGACTTCTGTGATCTTGAAGACTTTTGCCTTGCTGGGCCTTTTCCTTCATAAAAACATGAAAATAACTTAATGAGCTTTCAGAGGCCTTAAATATTTCATTGTTTTCTGATGTGAGAAAAATTCAAGCATTTTATCCAACCCTAGAAGTTAATTTTCTTTTCCTTTGGATTTTAGAGAAATGAAAACATTTTTTTTAGGCCCCGAACAGTAGGCCCTCTGCTTTCTACCTACCCATCTAGGGGAGACGTGCTCCCAGGGCTCCCAGATTAAGGGGAGACATTAAGAGTCCATCTAGAACCTGGTGGAGGTTTCTGCATGTTGGTAACTGGTGTCTAGAGGCAAGTTCGCTTAATTGAGACTGAGGTGACTGTGGAGTGGTCCATGGCAAGGGCAGGAGCCAGGGCGGGGTTAGGCTGGTCTTGATGGAGACTTGGGAAGCCTCAGTCCCATGGTGGAAGCCTCAGGCCTGCAGCTCTCAGCCTGGCTTTCTCACCTCTGCACTTGCAGTTTCCTCATCTGGACGTTCTCCCCATCCTTGATTCATTGGGTCTCTAATACTCAGGACCCCCAGAAACTTCAGTGGCACATGTGGAAAGCCTGTGCTTCATTTTGAATGAACCATGCAAAATTCCCACTTTTTGGATCAGAAATTGTTACTGACAATTCCATATGATTTTATGCAACACGTATGTGTTATCTTGTCTTGTGTGCTGATCTCTCCATTAGAGATCTGAGTGGGTAGAGACTGATTGAACTTGGCTGCATGCCCCATAGCTAGTGCACTGCTTTCTCAGTGCTTACTGAATGAATGGATAGTTCACTCAAGGGGAAGGGAAGGAAGGGATGGTCCACATCACCCCCACCACCGTGCTCGTACAGCAAAGGTTCACAAACTTGAACAGGTGCTATGGGTTGGATGTGGCTTGTTCTCAAAGGGTCAATGTGTTGGAAGTTTGGTGCCCAGCATGGTAACCTGAGAGCTGATGAAACCTTTAAGAAGTGGGGCCTAGAGGGAGGTCTTAGGTCACTGGGTGCATCCCTTAGAAGCGAATCCTGGTTTGCTGGAGTAAAACTCTCAAGAGTGAGTTATAATCTTGAGTCTGACCCCTGACTCTCTTTCTAGCTTCCATCATATCTGGTGATGCGATCTTTCATTCCCACACATGGCTCACTTTGATGCCATCAGCCATGAGGTCCTCATCAGAGGCCAAATAGATGGGGCCTCCAATCCCAGAATTTCAGCTTCCGAAACTAAACTAAATAAACCTATTTTCTTTACAAAGTAGCCTGCCTTAAGTATTTCATTATATTAATAGAAAACAGACTAATACAACAGATGTCAAAATTTCCTGGAGGGTTTGTTGAAACATAGCTAGCAGGGCCCATTCCAGGATTTTTGATTCTGGAAGCCTGATAAACAGTGATTCTAACAAGTTCTCAGAGGAGGCTGCTGAACACTGCTCTGAGAACTACTACTTTGGACAAATAGTTATTTTCTGGGAATGGGAAAAAGGTCATCCATGGTATTTTAAAAATAAATATATACTAGGGAGAATGTCCATCCAGAACCTGTGAATGTGACATTATTTGGAAATAGAGTCTTTGCAGAGGTCATGAAGTTAAGTTTAGGATTAGAGCAAGTCCTAAATCTATTATGACTGGTGTTCCTATAAGAAAGAAGAGGGAAATTTGGACACAGAGAGAGACACACAGAGAAGAATCCATGGAGACAGAGATTGGAGCAATGCATCTACCAGGTTAGGAATGCCAACATTTGCCAGCCACCACCAGAAGATAGGTGAGAAACTTAGAACAAATTTCAAGAGTCCCCAGCAGGAACCAATTCCACCATATTAATTTTAGACTTCCAATCTCCAGAAAGATGAGAGAAGTTATTGTTGTTTTCAGCCATCTTATAGTTTGTGACAATTTGTAACAACTATCCTAGGAAACTAATATAAACTCTAACTCCCCAAAACCCAAAACAGATATTTTAGCCTTTCTCTCTTCTAGTGAAAAAAACTGAGTGGAAGTCACCTGGAGGAACCCAGTCTGTGGCCATGCAGATTTTTCTACCTGGTCATCGGGTCCAGTCCACTGAGTGGCACCATATGGAGCAGTTCTACTGGGAACCATTGAAAAAGATCCTCAGGTTCTGATGCCAAGGTTCCTTTTTATAATTTGGATGTAGGCCCTGGAAAGCCACATTTTAACAAACCTCCCAGGCAATTAATTGATGACCGAGGACTACATTTAATAAAACAGAGTGGTGAGGTCTGTAAAGTTATGAAGTAGGCAGGTCACACCTTTGACTCTCTAAACCAAGGCTTCTAACTTTTTTATGTTGTGCGTCCTTTGACAACTTGTTGAAGCCCATAGACTCATCTCAGAATAAAATAAAGTCCCTAAAAAAATAAATACAGGAATTCAAATATTTATTTTTTTCTTTATTCATTTATTCACATATGTGTACATTGTTTGGGCCATTCCTCTCCCCCAACCTCTGCTCCCTCTCTCTCCCCGCAATTCAAATATTTAAAAACTCCAAGTTTTTGTGCAATACTCTAAGTAGTTCTCCTCCTCCTTCACCTCCTCCTCTTCCCCCTTCTTCTTCTTTTTCTCCTTCTTCTTCTTTTCGGTTTTTGAGAGAGAGTCTATTTTTACTAAAAAGTATATTCAGTTATGAATGTAGACCACAAACCATGGGAATATAAGTCATCCCTGTGATGGTGCATGGATAAAAACCATGCAATTAAAAAAAATCACTTTATATTTTGCAGCTTCTCAGAAGCTAGAAGCTACAGTAGTTTTTAGACTCACCACTAACTTTTGTGTTGGACTATATTAACAAACAACCACTTACGGAGCAGGTGTGGTGGTACACACCTGTAATTACAGCACTTGGGAGAGACTGAGGCAGGACGATTATCTGACCTCTGTCTACAGAGGAACACTTGGGAGTCTGGCTCTATTTTTTTCCCTTCTTGGTGTTGTTCTTGTCACCTTCAAGCCCACAGAAAATGAAGATACTCATTCTTTCAAACTATCCTTAGAGGCTGCATGGTTTGGTAAACCAAATCTGGATTTTTGATCCAAAAGATCCATAGGTTTAAATATCTCCCTCCTATTACTATTTATTTATTCATTTATTTATTTTGGAGACAAGATTTTTCTATGTATCCCAGACTGGCCTCAAGCTCACAATCCTCCTGCCTCACTCAGCCTCCCAGGAGCTGGGATTAAAGGCAGGCATCACCACTCCTGGCTTTTCCCAACTTAATAACTGTACCAACATTAATCTGAATCTCAATGATCACATTTATAATGCAAATTTTGCAAGGCTATCATAGGGATTAGACATGGGGTATATAAACCACTCAGTACACGTATGTGCTTAATAAAGATTTAATGTCATTTAATCCAAGTTGTAAGCTACTGCCTAAAATTTTTTAAGAAAGTGTTTCCTCAGTTGGGAGACACGTGAACTTGAAGTGACTTGCCACTCCTTAAGCATGGCCTGTGCCCTGCCGGTGTGAGTCCAGGGTGTTGAGAGGACAAGCAGACAAGTGGGTGAGTGCTCTACTACTCTGTCTTGGCCTGTTCTCACCTGGACCTGACCCTAATAAAGCCCACGAGCATGAGGGCCTCTGACAGATATAATGCAGGCCTCCACTTGCCAAATTGCTCAACTGAGTGTGCTCTGGGCCCACTAGGGGAGTTATCTGCAAAACCAAAGGACAAACACTCCAACAGTCCCCTTCCCCCTGCCTCTTTGAGGTTAGATCTGGCGTTGTAAGTCTCTGAGGATCCACACCCACCTTCACTGAGAGGACTGTGGGTTCTGCTGCTTGCTAAGGTCTGGGGAGAACAGCCAGGTAAGCTGTGACTATGTCTACACACAGTGAGAATTGGAAGCTGATCCTGTGCCCTGGATCATGCCATCCAAAACACAAGCTTTCCGCAAAGAGCTACCACTTTGCCCCCTTCTGTCAGTGGTAATCTTTGTGAAGCAGTATCAAGATACAAGGAAAGCAAAGGATTCAAAGGATTTGAAGTCAAGTTTCTTGAATTTAATTAGGTTCCGTTTCTACCAACTGTACTTGTGTGACCTTGAGCAAGTCCCTAAACCTCTCTGAGCCTCAGTTTCTTTACAGAGTATGCATGAATGGATAGTGGGGCCTCTTTGCCAGTGGTAGAATGGGAAAGGAGGCTTAAACATCCTCTCTCTTTCCTTCCACAGTCCATCAAACCTCTCCTCCACTCCAGCTTGCACGTATGCTGTGCTACACATCATCAACCCAACATGAAACTAGTCCTTATCTACAATAACTCACAGATAAGAGTATGATTAGCAGAATTGACCCAAGTGCATGGTTCATTGTTTTTTGCTTTTATTTTGGTTTTAGCTTTTGACAAAGGAGAGATGAGAGGTTTCCATGGCAGACATTGGATCAACATCGGATGGACAGTAGGCATTTTCTGGCCCATCTGATATCCTTCAGTCACCCCATCTTAAAGGTCCCTCACCTTCCCTAGGGCAAGTCCTTCTCTACCTGTGGGTTCTCTCCCCCTGACTTCTGTTTCTTCTCCTCACTGGTCTGGGCGCATGCATTCCCTCATCTCTTGCCTTTTTCTACTTTTTCTGGGTCACCATTCTTGACTTCATGATTTCTGCCTACTTCAAGACCTCAAAGTATTTTCTCACAAAACAGTGCTACCCCTCTATGTAGATTTTTTTGTACTTGATGTTAATAACAATAATTCCTCAAGTCATATGAAGATTACACAAGATAATGTAAATAAATATACTTTTGAAATCCAAGATGTTATACAAACTTGACCATCATTTGTTCATGCAAGTAATATTTGTGAAGACTTTACTGGGTGCTAGAGATTCTGAGATAAATAAACTGCCTTCAAGAAAGTCTAAAGAGGTGTTACAGACTTATTGCAACAAAGCATAATAAATATTATAATTTTGTTACATCTAATGTGTAATGGTGGAACAAAGAAGAGTTGCATTGCTATAAATAGAAATATTTGAAGTAGAATCGAAACAAAGCTAATTCCAACTGTTCTTCTGAGCCCTTTGGGGAAGAACTGTCTGACTGGCCCAGTTCCTGGAATTATATCGACATCTACTTGCATCTCCTTTTGTGTGTACAGGTCAGCACTAAGTTCAGTGTCTGCATCCTTTTACCTGGGGCAGGTTGACTTCCTAGTCTCACTTTTCTCATTTGTCAGATCTGTATGAGAATCCTCCGTAAGGCTGCCATAGAGACCAAGAGAGATTTATCTACTTATTCATTCAACAAATACATTGAGCAATTACTATGTGCTAGATGTGGATTGATATGATAATGTCTCGTGGTGCAGTCTTCTTAACTGGAACCTAGAAGTTCTTCTTGAACTGTCATCATTATTCAGTTTCCTTACACATGGCCTCAAAGTTCCATTGCCTTAGAGTCTTTCAGAATTATTTTTAATGGTACTGGGGCTTGAACTCGGGCATTTGCTTTTGTTAGGCAGGTACTTTACTGCTTGATCTACACCATCAGTAACCTTCAAGTCTTTCAGATAGAGGCTGCCATGAGGATGTCCCTGGAAGCCTGAGGATGGGGACAATTTTCAAGCCCATGGACCAGCAGGCTGTCTTGGGAGTTTCTTATTTGGGCTGCTATACCAGAATACCATAGATGGGTGGATTAAACAACAATTTGTTTCTCATAGTTCTGGAGTTGTGAAGTCCAAGTTCAAGGCGACAGCAGATTTGACATTTGGTGAGGCCTCCTCCTTTGTTTGTAGATGTCATCTTCTTGTTATGTCATCACATGGTAGAAAGAGAGATCATCTCTCCTGTGTCTCTCTTATAATGGCACTAATCCCATTCATGAGACTCTACCCTTATGACCTAATTGCCTTCCAAAGGCCCCACCTGAAGATACTATCACATGGGAGGGTAAGAATTCAACATATGAACTGGGAGAAGACACAGTTCAGTCCATAGCAGTAAGAAAGTGAGCTAATTAAACATGCTGAAAACAATGAGGAAACATATTCTCTGTGCTTCTTTTTCTTCTTCTTCTTCTTCTTCTTTTTTTTTGCCAGGGCCACAGAGGAGAAACTCAGCTTTTTAAATGATGTCTCTTTTGGTTCAGAATTTATTACAAATACATTTCCTTTGTTTCTCCTATAATCATGTCATCGAGTGGTCCAGAGATACATGTCAACAATGCAGCCTTCTGCCTGGAAAGGGGCCCAGGATGTTTGAGCTTGTCATTGTGGAGCCCTGGTGGTGAGAGTGGGGGAGTGGGGTGGGGAGCTGGTAGGCCATCGTTAAACTATGGGAGGGGTTGGCGGAGCCATCCAAGCCCTGATTCTGGCAGAGTTTAAGGTCACGTGACAGGGAACAGAGCAATTTTGTGCCTCAGGAAGCCTCTTCAGCCATTGGACTGTTTTTTTTTCTGGCTTCTTTGTCATGTCTGGGCGCTTTAGTTTTCACATTTGTCTCTTGTTTTTGGACTTTCTTCTCATTTCAAGTGTTGTGAATCCAAGCCTTGGGAAGCACTTTTGTGCTCAGGGCATGGAATGCTGGGATGTTGAGAAGAATCTGGGCCCACAAATGCAAGGCTTGTGGTTCTGTGGTGTGTGGGAGAAATGACTCAGACAGGTCCAACACTGAGGAAGGCGACAGGGTTTCTTGGCTACCTAGCTGGGCTCCCAACATTGTACAACTCCACTGGGCTCTGCTCACTTAGGTACAGTGCAAATGGGGCCTCTGGCTTTGTGTAGCCCAGCAATCACTCCTGAACTAGTGCTCCTTCTTTACACCCCTCCCTTCTCAGCTCTCCATATTTAAGTGGTGGGAATAAGTGCCAGTTTCCCTAAGAGCTTGGATTGGATCCAAGGAATGTACTCCTGGGGGCTTCGTCAGGAATTTTGCTGTGGAGACAGATGCCGGGGTGCATGTAGTCAGAGCTCTCTCCGCAAGAAGGAATCTGCTCACAAACTCCCCTGAGTAGGAACCCCTTTTAGGCTGAGTGGGGAGATGTGGACACCTCACTGCTGTGGCTTTCCTCCTTCATTGCTTCTTCCAGCAGTGTGCTGTATTTGGGTCAACAGGGTGCCAGTGTTAGGGTTGTAAAGGTTAATAAGGGTAGAAGTTTGGAGTTTGGATTAAGACATAGGAGTCTGACCTTTACCCTTCAGTCCTTTGCACCTCTTGGATCCCCAAGATCCAAGATCTCAATTTCCCAGCAACAAGCACTGAATATAAACAAAACTATTTTAAGTGATATTTGGGCAAGTATCCCTTCTCATGCTACTCCTCACATCTGTTGCTATTGCAAGGCTTTCTAGGGTACAATACAGGCCAGAAAGCCTACAGTGTTTTCCTATTACCTCTCCCAAAGCCAAGGTAGGTCTGTAAAAGAGCCCTGCTGGTTTATCCATCCAGGGGAAGCTATGTTGAAGCTGGAACAGAGCTGATGAGATGGACCAGCATCACCCACTGGGTAGGACGATGTCTGGCATAAGTCCCTCCTTACAGCATGCACAGGGACCCTGCCCATAGTAGAGTGGGGCCAGGCCACATGTTGTCTCCAGGATCATAAGCTGGGAGATGACCTTGACTCTTTCTTTTCTGTCAATCACACTCTCTACCATTATACCAAGTCCCATCAAGTCTACCTCTAAAATATCTTTTGGATCATTCACCTTCTCTCCCCTCCTTCATGCTTCCACATTGGTCCACCTCAGGACAGCAACTCTGTCTTTCCAGGCCTCCCCATACCCTTTCTTCCCCAGTCATCATTCACTGTGCACATCGCTGCCAGAGAGCTATCTTGGGATGTCTGTCTGGTGAAATATTTCCCCATTGAAATCCTTCAGGGGCATCTCTCTGCCTTTGGATAAGAACTCTAAGAATAAGTCTCATCTTCCACCTCCTCCCTTATGTTCTGTGTTCCAGACGTTATGAATGACTTTCCTTTTTCCCCACTGGTCGTGCTCTGTCTTGCCTTGTTTCATGCTATTTTCTCCACTAGAAATTTAAACCTCAAACCTACTTTCAACTGTGCCCACTTTCATGGTCTAAGCTTAACTGTCACTTGCTCAAGGAAGCTGATTCACCTTTGTCTGAGTTTCTGGTGTTCTCATATCTTTCTGTGGCTACAGAGATCATTGTCATTGCCTGTTTCCTTGCCATTCTCCCAGGCGTCTAGAGTGGCCTCTGTCATCAACAAGAGCCTCTTAACTTCTGCTAGTCTGAGCACAGAGGTTCTTCTTCCCATTCCAGAATGGGTGAATTTACTTCCTTTCTTTATGAGTTTGCCTAAAGCAAAGTAGACTCTGAGCACCATAATGAGTCTTGTCCACAATGGCCCTAATTTTTTTTATTATGGAGACATTCCATGTATTGCTGTTGTTATATTGGCTCTCAACAAAGCCAGGGATGAAATGAGATGTCAGCTCTGTAAGTGGTGATTTGATGGGGTGATGAGGAAGGGGCTGATTTTAGGCAATGCCTAGAAACTGTTGTAGGGAGCACAATTTCCCCTCCTTGCCTCTTAGTTAGGGTGGAAATGTTGGCGAAGCCTTGACCATTTCTTTCTCCTCTCTAGATCATCAACAGTTCTGTCAGGAGTTCTATGGGAATTACATATCAGATGACCCACTGTGGAACCTGGGGTTGAATGATGTGTGGTCCATTATGAGAGGAGCCACCCACCCTGGACAACAAATGCTCCTATTCTATGACATCTCCTGAGCACCTACTGTGTGCCTGGCTTTGCTGGGTGCTGGGGCGCAGAGGTGACCAAAACCCATTCCTGCACTTGAACATCTCACTAGCCTCTCAGTTCTAGAGGAATTCTGTGAACAAACTGTTAGGAGTTGAGAGAAGGGAGAGAGTGCAGACAGAAGCACACCAAATTCAGAGGAGCAAGTGGTGGAGGGGAAGGTGTCTCACACAGGTAGACCTTATGAGTAACAGCATGCCATAGCTTTGGAAAGTATCTCCCAGACAATGACAGTGACAGTGCCAAGGGCTACTGCACCACTGGGAAGCTTTGGGTTGCCCATAATCTCCCCATCACCTCATGTTCCTTGTGCAATCTTTTCTTCCTTAATGCCTTATAAAGTGTTGTGCAAATATAGCTCAAGTCCTCCCAACTCTTGCTACCAGATTGTCTCCTCAAGCACCGTGTGTTAGGCATTTTATGGGAATCACTTCCTTCCTCCAGTTCCTTGGTAATTCACAAAACCCAGCCGTTGATCTTTATTTGGAAACTGAGTCACACCGGGGCTTTCAGAACCATGGACACAGACAGATATAGATGTGTGGGTGTGCACAGGCACACACTTATCTGTGTGCACACAGACAAGAGTCCCATATGCCCTATGGTGTCACATTGTTCCTCAAATCCCTTACTTCAACACATAGGAATGTCTGCAAGTCCTCCAGGGACTGAGCAGGCTCATGGGTGAGCCCCTTCCTCCTGCTAGACACTTGGCAGGCTTTTGCAAAGCTGACCTAACAGGGCCCTGGCCCAAGACAGAGGGACAATGAGGATTTCAACATTATTTATGACAGCCTTTCTTTGCATTGTAAGTGACCTCTGCCTGTTGCTTCTGAAGGTAGATTGTGCAGGCTGAGAGGAAGTTTTGTGGGTGTGGAATGATGGATGGAGGTTTAGGGGTGAGGAGTGAAGAGAAATTGGGATGAGGAGATGGGTGTTGCTCTTGAGGCCATTTGCAGTGGTATTGTGATGTCTCAGAATAAGCAAAAGAGATGGAAATCCTAAGATTTCACTGTTCAATAGATTTGCCTCTTCTCCAGTGTGACAATGATGACAGTAACAATAATAGCTATCTTTTCTTGCTAGTTGGGTTTTGGGATGGGTACAATCAGTATCTTCTCTTTCCCTCCTGACTCTAAACTGAGACAAAAGAATGAGGGAAACAGACCAAACTATAGTCTGTGACTGGAGCAAGACTTGTGCCAAGAGACCAAGGGCTCCAGACTCTACCTTTGCATAGCCAGCATGAGGGAAAAATGGAATCTGCTAAGCCCCAGGCCTTTTCAGGAAAGAAAGATGGAGGGAGAGAGGCCAAATCCTCCTCCTGGGGGTTTTGAGACATTAACCCCACTCACTAAGGGAATGTAGCCAGTTGGCTCTTGATACCAGCCAGGTAAGTTAGTCTGTCTCTTGGGGAGTAATCAGAGGTGGGACAAGAGGTCAGGTGTACTCAGGGGAAATTCTCCCTCACACAGGAATTTACTGAGTAGGGCAAACTTGTGTCCCCTGAATTTTCCTCCATGTTTTAGATGTAGTCAACCCATAGTTCCAGGGGAGGTGGCCCCTTGGTAGGATAGCTTTGTCTCTTCAGCAGCCTGCTCTTCCCATCCAACCTTGGCTCCCTTGAGTGTTCTCTTGGGACTTCAGGTGGGCAGGGTGGGATATGCTCTTAGAAGGCTCCAGAATTAAGCTAACTGTACATTAATTAAACCATCTTCAAGGACATCCTGTCCAAGTCTGGAGAGGTATTCTGTTTTCTGTTTCCTATCCCAATGATGCATAGCATCATTTAGCAGCCCTAAGGAGGATCTTATCCAGTAGAAAAAGGAGAGTGACGAAAGGCGTCAGCCAGGACAGAGCCCTCGACAATGCCTCACTTCTGAGTTTTGGGAGAGACCTGGTGCTGTGAGGGGCTTGTAGAAGGGCACGACTGCTTTCAGAAAGGTGCTGTCTTTTGGTGATGGCTTGTGAAAATCCATTCAGGACAGCAATGAAGATACAAATGATGGCAAGGCCTCATAATCTCTCTCTCTCTCTCTCTCTGTCTCTCTGTCTCTCTTTCCAACCTCCCAGCTCCTTCCCCCACCTCTCTTTCTTCCTCACCCTTCCTGAAGTAATGACCCCACTGAGACTTCCTGAGAAAACAACCAAGTCAGAAATCACCCTGTGTCTCTGACAGCCTAGCCCAACCCTACACACCCATATCTCATGGGCAGCTACCCACACATGTCATTGGGCCACTGAGAGATTTCCTCTTCATTCTACTGTCAGAGACATTAGTTGTTAGCACTTCTTGGCAAATACTCTTGACGATTACTTGGGATGGAAAGCAGCCCCATGGCTTAGCGGAAAGAATGTGGCTCTTGGAGCCAGGCAGGTCTGGGCTCAACTCCCAGATTGGCCACTTGATACCGGTGTGTCCCTGAGCAAGTCACTTACCCTTTTTGAGTTTCAGTTTCCTCGTCAGCAAAATAAACACCACCAAGATGACAACAGCAATCTATGGAACTGCTTTGAAAAACAAGCAGTTGAATGCATGTGGGACCCATGCGAGGGAGGTTTTAAAAGCTTGGGGAGATTCCACTGTAGCCTAATTGCAGAATTTTATAAGCCTCCTCTTCCTTTTGATAAACACAAGACTTATCCAAGATTCTGAAATTACAGAAATGTGAAGGGTTTGCCTTGTACAAGGAAGTTCTTCTGAAATAGTCTCCAGTAGGCTTTGTAATGAATCTGCCCTTAGCCAGTGCTTGTTTCCTTCTGGGTTGTTCTTGCTTGTTAAGGATATTTTGGAAATACTCTCGTGGTGACCTTCCAGGCATTCTCCTACTGGCCTGGCCTGGGTCTGTAATGAATTGCTTGTGTATTTGGATTGCCAATTTGTAGCAATAGAATTTACAAGGTGGACAGAAGTCCACAGGACAAAGGAACCCAGCTGGCACGGTCCTTGTGATCTTTGTGATGGTCCACCCTATAAGCAACTCAAGGCACCTTTGTTTTCCCAGACTTTGGAGCTTGGATGGAGCCCAAGGCAGGCCAGTCTAGCCATAAATCCTGCTTGGAGTTTCGTGTATTAGAGAGAACATCTCAGTTTGTCACATGGATGCTTCCCTGGGGGTGCCATTCATGGTTATTGGATGCAAGCAACAGATTTTTAACAGAAAAATGCATGCATTGTAAAGATATTAAGTAGCTTTTAAAGTTGATGGAAGACTAGTGAACCAAGCTTGGGAAATGTGCGCATCCCAGGGAGCCAGGCCACTTCCTGTCAACATCTCTCAGCAGGAAGTACTTGTTTGCATGTTGTCGCTATATCCTCATGGTCACTACCACTGGGCCTCAGGTTTCTGGCACTGGATCTTGCTGTCACTTGATATAGAGCCTCAATTGGTATCATTGCACTGCTCGCTCAATATCATGGCCTGAGCTGGAAGACCCCACTGACTCTTCTTGGGTCGTGTCCCTAGGTTCCAGGTACCAGAAAGCAGGGAGAGTCCTCTTTGGCTTTTATAGATCATATAATAAGGTGTTCCTCCAAAAGTAGGAACGTGTTCAAAAGACTAATGTCTAGAATCCTAAAAAACTAGCAGCTTTAATTTATTGTATTTTTAAATAAAACTTTAAATTCAAGAGACAAATGATTTAATTAAAATGTCCTTCTTACTCCAGTAAGTAGCAAAAAGAAGTCCTAACTTGGACTCAATCACTTTGACTCTCTGTTTCTTCTTCTGTGAGGTAAGAATTAAGATGATTATTCTGAATATCTCTCTTAAGGTTGTTGTTCTATAATCATATAGAAACATAGCAAATTATAAAATGGCAATATCAAAGGAGTCATCAGCATGAATATTTTTCCCTACTAACTGGTAAACCACTGGCAAACAATAATAGTGCTTACAATATTGGCTGTTCATCTTTCTGAAGTTTGGTGATGTGTGCAAGAGCATGAAAAACCTCACTCTGCAATTAAGTTGTCCAAGGTTCAGGAAGACATAATGCTAAGGGACTTACTTGAGGCTAAATAGCTGGTGAGTGGCAGAGCCAGGATTTACATCCAGGTCTGTCTGACTGAATTCTGTCTTCTTTGCTGGAAGCCTAGTTCTTTGAATTCTCAAAGTCAGATAAACTGACTGGAAGTGCAAGAAGAAGTCTTCTGCTCAGAAAAGAAGTAAAAGGAGCCATAGAAGGGGGAGAACTGGGAATTATTCCTTGAATTCTTAAAATGATGGCATAAGAGTACATCAAGCTGGAAGACCCTAAGAAGAAAACCACACTAACTTTCTCAACAAGCCATAAGCTATTGCAGTGACTGTTCTTGTTGTTGGATGCAAGCTGAACGAAGTTAAATAATTTACCCTGAGACCTCCAGCCAATTTATTAGGGCCTGAGATTCAAACCAGGAATATCACCCTGGATTCTTAGATACAAAAAAGATTAGTTGTAACAAAGAAGCAATTTCATAAAAGATATTGAGGGACCCTGGTGAACCAGGCATAGAGTGACACACTGAGTCACATCACTGAATCAGCTCAGCGCTTCTGATGCTGTCATTATCACTAAGTTGCTGGTGCTGGATCTTCTCCCATAGCAGGAGCAACCTCATGACAAACTAGCAGTCTGAGCTGCTGAACTCATTTCATGCCCATGACATAGCTGCAAGGGAGTTCAGGAAAGCCAGCATAAGACTGCTGTAAAGAGAAGGAATTTTGCTTTCCTATCCAGATGGTAGATTTCCTAGACATAGGGAAGTGTTCCAAGATGCTGGAGGTATAAAGACTTTTCTTGGGTTTTCTGAATTCCCAGTGCCTAAACATATATGGTAGGTGGGTAGTAAGAACATATCAACTTCTTCACCAAAGGATTTGATCTTATTTTAAAGTCTGTGCCCTTAGCCACTACACTACCTCTCTATAGATGGTCCTTCACAAGATCTAGCACAAAATATGTAACCACACAGTAATGAGATTATAAAAAGTCTCCCAGATAACATTGTCTTCACTTGGGCGTGTTATATGTTTAATAAAATGTGCTATTATGATTTATGAACATGAGCTCTATGAAGCAAAGACAGTATTTATTTATTTTTTACTATTGTGTCTCCCCTTTGTTTGTTTATTTGCTTATTTTTTGAGACAGGGTCTCACTGGCTCAGACTGGCCTCAAACTCACAATCCTCCTGTCTCAGCCTCTCAAGGGTCAGAATTACAGGCACGTGCCACTGCTCCTGGTCCTGTATCACCTATTCTTAATACAGTCCTGTAAACTAAGCAATTGCTAAATAAATGAGTGGATTGATAGGAATGAACTCAAGAGTGACAGTCTTCAGGGGATGTGGATGGATGGACCTAGCAGGTGATGGAGAGGGAGCTGGTGTCAAGAATGGCTTCTAGATTTTTGCTTGAACACCTGGTTGAATGTTGGTCATCATTTAACGAGAATGGGGGAGGGAGCCAAGCAGACTCTGGAAAGGAGATCATGAGATTAGTTTTGATCTTGCTGAGTTTGTGAGTTTGTGGGAATGTTGAGAGGGTTGCTGAATATATGGATCTGGAATTTAGGAGTAATGTCTGGAATGGGGTATAAATTTGGGAGTTGTCTGCATTTAGCTAGTCACTGAAGTTGCAGGACTAGACACATACCATATGATATGTGCAGTTCAGAAAACTCTAGGAATCTAAAAGTATTTAAATATAAAATTATATATATATATATGTGAGCATGCATGTGGTAGAATTAATTGTTAGCAACATTCAGGAATGAAAAAAACTACAAAATCAGCCTAAAATGTTGATTGCTGCTTAATGTTTAGTGGATACCAATATGGCAGAGAGCACAAACTGGGAGTTGGAATAGTTTAATTCCCAAATGAGTCTGTCTGTAAGGACAAGATAAGCAGAGTCCATGGTATGTCTGTGTTTCAGAGTTTCTCCTGCTGGGTCATGAGACACAGAAAGTTAGAGCTCTAAGATGGGTGTTTGCCGTGGTGTAGGCCTCTCCTTCATGTAAGCCTGGAACACTGGGGAGAGCACAAAGACAGAGCACGGGAATGTTGACCTGAGACAGGGTCCAAGGTGGGTAGGAAAGGCTTCAGGAATGCTCCGTGGAAACTGAGTTTATTGCTATCCCAAGGGATAGGAAATGGTGGCCAGAGAACACCCCAAATCCTTTCTCCTGTCTTTGAAAGGTGTTTCCAAGGAGCAAAGCAATAAAAAAGATCAGCGTGGGCCCTTCCAAAACTCCCAGCCTGGGAATGGGCTAAGAAAACTTATGTGGTGAGGTCCTTGTCTCTGTGGGACAGTGAGTTCAGGCCATTCACTCACCACTGTAATTAACAGAAAGAGTTGTGGATTCAGATAGAATTCAAACCCCAGCTCTGCCACAAACCTGCTGAGCAGCCTTTGACAAGTTTCCCATTCTCCCTGAACCTCACTTTCCTCACCCTGCCAGAGGGACACTGCCAGTATAAAATACACTGGATTTAGGGAACATCTAAAAAATTCTTATAGACAGTAAATTTGAATCCAGCTCTGTCACCTTGCTTTATGGGAGCCCCTAGCAGGATTTAGATATGGAGATAATAGGATCTGATGCTAATGGGAGGTCAGAGTGGACAACAGGGGACCAGGTAAGTGGCTACTGCACTAGTTCTAACATGAAATGATGAAGTTTGGATCAGAGTAGAAATGAGCTAAGTAGTGAGGTAATGAACAAGGGTTTCTGAGCTGTAAATATTAGTGTAAAGTAGGAACTTAATGAATGACAGTGTAATAATGATCATTATAGTTATTAATTTCATCCTTACTATGCAACTGCAGAAATGTATTTGGAAATACAGCAATCACTTACTAATTATGTACTGAATAAACTACTCTGTAGTGCATATTATATGCTTGACACTGAACTAAGCAATTGTATCAGAGTTCCTCAGAAAAACGGAAGAAGATATATACAGGAATTGACTTACATACTCATAGAAACCAAGTCCCAAGATCTATAGTCACAAAGCTGGAGACCCAGGGGAGCTTATATGATGTAAGCTCCAGTCTGAGTCTGAGGGCTGGAAAGACTGATGTCCCAGCTTAAAGACTGACAGAAAAAACACACTGTCCCTTACTGTTTTGTTGTTGTTGTTATTCCATTCAAGCCTTGACCAGACAGAGGAGTCCACTCTCATTGACAGGGGGCCTGGTGTAGTGGACACATAAGATTAACTATCACAGTACCCTACCTTACCTACCCTAGCTTACTTAGTGGTCTTGACACTTCTATTATTTCCACTTTACAGAAAAGGAAACGGAACTTCAGAGATGTCACTCAGCCAGTAGATGGTGGAACTTGGTCAATCCCACGTAGTCTGGGATAATCATAAACTAGAAAAAAGATGATTCTTAGATCTAGTTGGTAACCAACTGTAGCCATGCCTGACCGGGGGTTGAACAGAGCTTCTGTGTATCTCTGCTGCCTTCCCCTCACATGGGGCCATGAGGACACACTCATTTTCACGGTGATAATGTAAATACTAGAACTAGTGGGCATTTGGATTGAAAGTCTCTTGGAACAGTTATTGTATTTCTCTGGGGTATGTGCTTTTACCTCCAATCAAAACTTACTAATGAAACAAAATAAAATTTACGAAATCAAAAAAATTTCCTGACTGTTAAACTGCCAAGAGTCTAATTACTCAGAAGCAGACTTTACAATACCAAGGCAATTGTGTGCATACTGGAGGAAGCCTGATAAGAAAACTCAGCCTAGGATGATTCCTAATTGGCAGTGAGTAGAGAGCTTGAGGGTGCCAGCTCTCTTCCCAGTTCTCACTAAATCAAGTCGTTTCCCCATCCGGAACACTTCACTCTGCTCTTGACCCACCCATTTGCATAATTACCTTTGGGATTTGGCTGAAAAGTCAGCTCCTGCTAAATGCCTTTTTCCCACCTAACATCAGTGGGCTTGGATTTGATAGATTGGATCATTAATTCCTCACTCATTCAGCCAGGGCCTGTTGGGTATCAGCTAGTCAGCCAGCTGCTGAGAATGCATGGGTGAGCTGGGCATCATTCCTGGCCCCTCAGAGCTCAGAAGTCTCTGGGTTGATGAAAATATTCTACTTGTGGACATCAAATACTTGAATAACTCTATAGCACAGCTAAAGCATTGAATTAGTCACCTGTGTGTTGACTTAGTTAGCTGTGTGTTGGAGAGTAGAAGTCTAATGTGGGTGGCCAATAATAAAAAAAAAAGGACTATGGTTGAAATCTGTATGAGGCTGAATGAGGGAACCAAGACAAGTTGTCCCCTCTCCTTGGTAGGGTCAAGGTTGTGTAGGGGACAATTACAAAGAACTGTGGACTTAGCAACATGGATTCAAATTCAAGTGTTTTCCCCATGTTAACTCCAGGTTTTCCAAATTTCCATCTGGAATAAGGCTGGGCTGAGTGGAGCTGGGGAGGAGGCAAGTTCAAGATCTGGCCAATCTCTCATTAGCATGTGTGGACATGACCCGTACCTGACTGGGTGATTCTGTGGAGGATCACATTGCAGATATGCTTCCTGCATGGGCCAGTCCTCTTGCTCACTGGGATACTCACTGAAAATGAAGCCACTTTGTTTTTCATCTGATTTTATTTCATTCTATTCTTTCTCATTACTTTAAATTTTTTTTTTTATATTTGAAACACTTTTAATGAATATTATTTAAATAACAACAAAATTTAAAAGTCTCACCAAGAAAATTTAGACATCCAAGAACATGTGTACAGACTTCCTAAAAAAAACACGGGTTAGCACTGGCTCCTCTGTGAACACAATTGCTGTCCCCTTTGCTGGGAATGGTTTTTCTTTTTTTTTTTTTCATTTTTCTTTTATTATTCATATGTGCATACAAGGCTTGGTTTATTTCTCCCCCCTGCCCCCACCCCCTCCCTTACCACCCACTCCACCCCCTCCCTCTCCCCTGCCTCAATACCCAGCAGAAACTATTTTGCCCTTATCTCTAATTTTGTTGTAGAGAGAGTATAAGCAATAATAGGAAGGAACAAGGGTTTTTGCTGGTTGAGATAAGGATAGCTATACAGGGCATTGACTCACATTGATTTCCTGTGTGTGGGTGTTACCTTCTAGGTTAATTCTTTTTAATCTAACCTTTTCTCTAGTTCCTGGTCCCCTTTTCCTATTGGCCTCAGTTGCTTTAAGGTATCTGCTTTAGTTTCTCTGCATTAAGGGCAACAAATGCTAGCTAGTTTTTTAGGTGTCTTACCTATCCTCACCCCTCCCTTGTGTGCTCTCGCTTTTATCATGTGCTCATAGTCCAATCCCCTTGTTGTGTTTGCCCTTGATCTAATGTCCACATATGAGGGAGAACATAGGATTTTTGGTCTTTTGAGCCAGGCTAACCTCACTCAGAATGATGTTCTCCAATTCCATCCATTTACCAGCGAATGATAACATTTCGTTCTTCTTCATGGCTGCATAAAATTCCATGTGTATAGATACCACATTTTCTTAATCCATTCGTCAGTGCTGGGGCATCTTGGCTGTTTCCATAACTTGGCTATTGTGAATAGTGCCGCAATAAACATGGATGTGCAGGTGCCTCTGGAGTAACAGTCTTTTGGGTATATCCCCTAGAGTGGTATTGCTGGATCAAATGGTAGATCGATGTCCAGCTTTTTAAGTAGCCTCCAAATTTTTTTCCAGAGTGGTTGTACTAGTCTACATTCCCACCAACAGTGTAAAAGGGTTCCTTTTTCCCCGCATCCTCGCCAACACCTGTTGTTGGTGGTGTTGCTGATGATGGCTATTCTAACAGGGGTGAGGTGGAATCTTAGTGTGGTTTTAATTTGCATTTCCTTTATTGCTAGAGATGGTGAGCATTTTTTCATGTGTTTTCTGGCCATTTGAATTTCTTCTTTTGAGAAAGTTCTGTTTAGTTCACCTGCCCATTTCTTTATTGGTTCATTAGTTTTGGGAGAATTTAGTTTTTTAAGTTCCCTGTATATTCTGGTTATCAGTCCTTTGTCTGATGTACAGTTGGCAAATATTTTCTCCCACTCTGTGGGTGTTCTCTTCAGTTTAGAGACCATTTCTTTTGATGAACAGAAGCTTTTTAGTTTTATGAGGTCCCATTTATCTATGCTATCTCTTAGTTGCTGTGCTGCTGGGGTTTCATTGAGAAAGTTCTTACCTATACCTACTAACTCCAGAGTATTTCCTACTCTTTCTTGTATCAACTTAAGAGTTTGGGGTCTGATAGTAAGATCCTTGATCCATTTTGAGTTAATGTTGGTATAGGGTGATATACATGGATCTAGTTTCAGTTTTTTGCAGACTGCTAACCAGTTTTCCCAGCAGTTTTTGTTGAAGAGGCTGCTATTTCTCCATCGTATATTTTTAGCTCCTTTATCAAAGATAAGTTGCTTATAGTTGTGTGGCTTCATATCTGGATCCTCTATTCTGTTCCACTGGTCTTCATGTCTGTTTTTGTGCCAGTACCATGCTGTTTTTATTATTATTGCTTTGTAATATAGTTTGAAGTCAGGTATTGTGATACCTCATGCATTGTTCTTTTGACTGAGTATTGCCTTGGCTATTCGTGGCCTCTTGTGTTTCCATATAAATTTAACAGTAGATTTTTCAATCTCTTTGATGTCATTACTTTAAATTTTTTAATGTAAATTTATAAGGGAGAACTCACAAATCCCACCATGCAGTAATTGCTATATAGAAATATATGAATTTAGAACATACTGTGCATATTATTCTGAAAATGCTGCTTCTGTCAAGAATTTTCTGTGTGCTGGGCATGGTGGCTCCTGCCTGTAATCCTAGCTATTTAGGAGACTGAGATCAGGCAAATTGCAGTTCAAGGCCAACACTGAGCAAACTCTGAGTTTGTGAGACCCCCATCTCCAAAATAACCAGAGCAAAATGGACTGGAGGTGTGGCTCAAGTGGTAGAGCAGCTGCTCTGCAAGTGTGAAGTCCTAAGTTCAAACCCGAGTCCCACCAAAAAAGAAAAAAAGAGAAAGACTTTGCTGTGCATGTTTTAATGTCTATGTAGAACTTTATCAACACTTTGGTGACCACATAAAATTCCATTGTGCCATGAGGATGGGGACTTAGATGGTTTATAATTCTTCCCCATTCTAAAATATTTTGTGGTAAACACACATCTTTACATGTGTATGTGATTATCTACATGAGAAAAATCCAAAAGTAGGGGATTCCTGTGTCAAAAAAGTACATTTTAATTTTTGATTAACATCTGCCCTTGGGGAAGTGTTTCCTAATATACCTTCCCTTCTATAGTTCACAAGAGTACTCTCTCTCAATACCTTATCCCGTACTGGGTTTTCCCACTATTGTTATAAATTTTTATAGTATGATGGATATGTAAAACTACTTATTTTTAAACTTACAATTCTTTATTATTATTGAGGTTGAATTTTTTTTAGTATTTTAGTTTTCATTTGTTTTCCTCTTTTTGAATTGCCCATCAGCATCTTTGCCATCATTTTCTGTTCCCTTGTTTAATTTTTTCCTGTGGTTTTCTAAGAGCAATGCATATATTCCTATTTAACCATTTCTTGAATTATGTGTGTTAAAATGTATGTTTTGTTTATTAAAAATAATTTGAAGCGGGGTTGACAGTATTAAAATCCATATAAGATAGGGTCATTTTTCAATATTTAAGAAAGAAATAATCATTTCAAGAATCCAGGATAATTGAATTTTTAGTTTTAAGTCTGAGTTTCCTGGAAATAAGGACAAAAAACATTGGTGGGGGCCTAGATAAGAGTGGAAGAACTTCCCAAGCAGATGGAAATGCTCTTGACAAAGGTGGTTGGTGATGTAATTATATGTTTTTGTCAAAATTCACCTGTTTCTCAGCATGAGTGATTATTAAAACATGACAAATTTTGTTCTATCTATGTCTTACCTGCCTTCTAGATGATGATAGTGATAATGCTGATTGGTGGGACTGGGCTTTGAACTCAGGGCTTCACACTTGCTAGACAAGTGCTTTACCACTTGAGTCACTTCTCCGACACTTTTGCTTTTTTATTTTGTTTTTCAGATAGGGTCTCACCCTTTTGCCTGGGGCAAAATGTACCTATGCCTGGGGTGCAAGTGTGCGTTCCTATGCCAAGTTTGTTCTTTGAGGTAAGGTCTTGCTAACTTGCTGCTGTTTGGACCTCAGTTCTCCTATTCTGCCTCCCAAGTAGCTGGGATTCTAATAGCTGTGAGCCACTGAGGCTGACCCTTCACCCTCTAGGTTATTTTGAAGCAAGTATTTCAGTACATATTTCTAAAAGAATCTGAGGGCTTCCTTTCTTTCTATGACAAACATCACCCACATCCTTTCTTTCCTCCTCACTGGGCTCTGTTTCTCTCCCTTGCATCTTTCCAATTCATTCTTTCTTCAGCACCTTGAGGAATCATTGAAATGTTCCTTCTTCCCTTCCAGGCTAGCAGGGGACCATCTGCTGCTGCTTCTTGTTCCTTTAAGGGCTCTCCTGATCAGGTTCTTTCTGCCCAGTACCTTTCCAAAGATGTCTGCAAAACCCTTGTGCTATTTAATGTTGTGCGATGGCAGGAGTGATATTCAGTCACATTCACAGAGCCTGCCTACTCAGACCCAGAGGGGAACCATTGCAGGATGAGGAAACTTGGGCCCCCTCTTGGAATTCTGCCTACCACACTAGCTTTCAATGCCCTGCCCACATAGTCTCTGCCTCCTGCTCTAGTCTCCTCGCTCCAATCTCTGGTTCTCTGTTCCAGCCCCAATCCCTGGCTGCTTTTACCTCCCAGGAAGTTCCTTTTCTCTCCTGCCTCAGGGCCTTTGTATATGCTGTCTCTAATCAGGCCATTTCATCTAGTTAAGTCCTGTCCTGTCCTGTCTGCTGGTTTATGAGAGGTCTTCTCTGTAGGGCTGCCCTGACTAGGTTAGGTCCACTAGAAATGTCTTCTCACTACACTGTGTCCCTCTCTACAGAATCCATCAGTTTGTGTGAAACATCTCTGTGTGTAATGATCCAATCCATAGCTCCTTCTCTCTGCCACTGCACTGCAAGCTCCTTGCGCTGAGGATTGGATCAGCGTTTGCTCAACGTTGAATGAAATGAGTACAACAGATACATGTTGAATACATGGATAGACTTCATCTCCTCATCTGTGGTATGAGGGGCTGCTCTAACGACCACTCATTCTCTAATATTCTCTGATCCCAGGAACGAGTACAAGCATCTCAGTAACAAGCTATGCATGGAAGAGTTGCTACCTTACCCTCTTCTGTGCTATGTCCTCAGCCACATCTCACAGCCAATTAGACATCACTAATTCCCAAGCCCCAGTGCGCACTAGTAAGACTTCCCATGGGCAGATAGGGTGGATCCTCAGCCTCTATGACTTGCCCAGGTCATAGACCTGCCTATCAGTGGTTTTTATTGACCAACCAATGTGAGCTACTCAGTGTGGATAGTCAGTTCTTCTTGGCAGCTCTAGGGGACCCTATGGGAAAGAGGCAGGTGTGTTAGAAACCCTCCAGAAAGACACTTTGGCCCCTTTGGACAGCTGCACTGCCCAAGGTTGTGCCCCTTGGCCCGCAGTGGACAGTGAGCAGCAGACCACCCGAGTGCAGGCCTGTTTCCTATTTGCCTGTTGCCATGTGGCCTGTCCACCTTGGCTGTGTAAAGAAGGCCAGAGGCCTGGAAGGACACAGAGAAGCGTGTCTACTTTGGATTATTCCTCTTGGCTCTGACTTTCTGGGAAATCCTGGAGAGAAACAAAAGATCAGGGTGATGTCCAGTGTCATGTGACATGCAGGAGATGAAGAAGTTACCCAATCCTCAATGGAGGAAAGCAACCGTGGAAGAAAAGAAGAAAGCAAGAAGTCAGGAAGGCCTCTCTTGGGGCAGGACAGAGTGCTAAGTAAACCCTTGGTTTTCTATGCCAAGGGGCAGTGTGAGGCAGATGTTCAATATCTGTGGGACTAGACGCAGGAAAAACTGATATTTTAAAGCTGCCAACTGTTTCCCTGTCAGGGTAGAAGCAGAATTCGTCCCTGGAGTAAAGCTGTCTTTTTATTTAGAGAAATACACAACACGTCAGTATGCAAAAGTTACATTAAAATACTATTCTGGAAGAGAAAACTTTGAGACACAGAGACGTTTCCCAAAATAGTTAAATTATTCTACATAACAATGTAAAATAATTGCACCTCAGGAAAATATTCTACGTCTGAGGGGAGTTAGGGACTTGGATTTCAGGACACTGTATGGTTGGCTGGGCCTCAATGTGTGGAGGCAGAGGAGGCCAGTGCTGAAGGTAGGCATGATAAATGGACCCTGGGGGAAGTGATCTCTGATCTACGTTCTACCCCAAGCATCAGTGAAATTTCTTTGTCAGCAACAAAACCTGGTGTTGGCCAACTGAAGAAATTCATTCTGGAAAAATCTGTAGGGAAGTCCCATAGTATTGGAGGAATAAATAGTCAAGCATCAGAAGAGGCAGGCCCTAGAGCAGGTCCTGAAGCACAGAAGCAGAGACCTGTGGTCCTTCTCACTAGGACAGCTGTGGTGTGACCTGGGGCCCCGAATTTCCGTCTGTGACTCTCTGTTCCAGCTCCAACTCCAGGCACACAAAGTCTGATTGTCCACGTTTAGCTAAGATATTTCTGCTCCTGGATCAATAGGCGATATAGGGGTGAGACGGGCCAGGAGGCTGGGGCAGCTGCCTCCTCTCTTGGTTTTTCTACAACAAATTATTAGTCAAATTTTGTTAAAACTGTCTTCCTTGTGCACTTTGTGAAAATAAGAAAAGGATTACCTATGACCAAGAGCTCTCCAAACCCTTAAAATTATAGTAACTGCTCTCTAGGTTTGCCCTTGTAGCACAAACTGAACTTACAAATATTTCTAGGTTTATTCACTTTTCCAGACAATGGCATGCCTATGCTTTATGTCAAACATGAAGAAGCATTTTATCTACATTCAGGTCACCACCATCCATTTTACAGCTTGTTTTAAACTTACTATATGCAAAGTAATGTGTAATATTGTATTTTAAAACCACAAAGACTACTACTTTTATACAGTCAGGACTTTTGGGGGATGTAAATGGCAGAATCTAAGATTCGGTTTAATTCCCAGTCAGAGTTTACTGACTCATGTAAGTGGAGAGTCCAGAGGTAGTTGGCTTTAGGCACAGCTAGATCTAGAAACCTGGAGTATGTTTTTGGAAAATTTTCTTCCTCTTCATCTCCTGGCTTTGATTTCATTTGGGTGTTAGGTTTATTTTACAGACACTCTCTTTCAAATAATGGGTTGATTCCTACTAAGTGGCCTGTAGACACATTCTTCAAGCATATGAAACTCAGAGGACAAAACAGACTTCAGTTTTACAACACACACATCCAAGTTCATATGTATAAATTGAGGAAAATGTTTGAATTGGGTTTTGTTCCTGTCCCCTGACTGTTGTAGGGCGGGTGGTAGGGGTGTAGGTGAGCCCTATGGCTCACTCTGGTTCTCCCATCCACTTCTGTGAAAGGTTGGGGCTGGGAGGGGGTTGGTGGCATGAATTACCATGATTCCAAGTCCATCAGAAACACGTGGAGTCGAAGAGGTAAACAAAAACAGGTTTCCCCTTCAGTTGTATTCATGCACTCCTGAATTACCATTTTGGGAAAGCCTTTGAAGTCATCTCACCCTCTCAGTCTTCAAGATAAGAAACAGACCCAAACCATGGAAGAGACTGCTCATCCACTCACTCAGCAATGCTACATTGTGATAGAAGTGATGGAACAGTCCTGTGACATCCCAGAAACATTTTTCCAGTAGGAAAAAGATACAGACAAGTAAGAGCAATCACAATACAACATGGTAGGTGTTACTGAAGGAGTCATAATGGGGGATGTGGAAACAATAAGAGAGGTCACTAACTCATCTGGGGGGGCCCTCTATTAGAAAGGAGTATCAGGGCTAAGAATCAAAGATTGGTATAATAGCTAAGGTAGTGCTAGCTGCTGTAACAAACAAGCCCCCACATTTTAGGGATGTGATCCAAGTTTACTTCTCACTCACATAACTGCCAATGTGACTGGCTTGTGGGAGGCCTTCTTCACAGTGATTCAGGGACCCTGACTCCATTCCACCATCTCCTAGGACCTTGGGGTCATTTTCCACAGTCAGTAATGAGGAAATAAGGAAGAGAAGGCACTTCGTCCTAACCACTTTGGCCTGGAATGACCTGTGTACTTAAGCTCACATTCCACATGTGAGCTCTAGTCGCAAAGCTCTCCTGGATGCCAGGGGCTTGGAATATAGCTTCTGACTCGAGGGCCACAGGTCAGTGATAACTTTACACCGTGGAAGATGAACATGAAGGCTGGTGTTCCTGACTCAACATGGTGGCCAGGCAGTGGAGAAAAAAATCTTGGCATTCTAGCTAAGGGAGACACAGCTTTAAAAGGCTCAGAAGTGAGGAAAAGTTGGACCCACTATGATCAATAGAAATGCCATATTTACTCCAGACTTGGTAAGTAAATATACAGATCTTCCAGGCAATTTTGAATTTCAGGCATACAATCAGTAATATTTTAGGGCAAACATGTTCCAAATATTCCATGGGACATACTTACACTAAATATTATTTATGATCTGAAATTTACATTTATTCATCATGCTACATTTTATCTTGCAATTCTATTTCTGGGAAGGAGTAAATTGTTTAGAATGACTGGAGAATAACCCATTCTGCAATCCATTCTCCAGTGGGTGTGTGGGGATTGAGGAGCGTAAGGCATAGACCAGGTAAGAGAGCTCAGCATAGACCAGGTTCTTTTGTAGTCATGTTAATGGGGGGCTGTGAGACATGCTCAGATCTGCATTTTAGGAAGGTGAGATGGTGAAGAACATGGACTACACAAGGAGGTGACCACAGAAAAAGAGGAAGAAGCCACACCAGGACCAAACCCAGGTCTTCTAGCCTGAGTCCACCATGAGATGCTGCAGGGTGCTTAGGAGTGGTTTGAAACAATGGGCACAGGGCTGGGGAGTTGTGGGGCTGAGGTCTGAGCAGCTGGGTAAGCATTAACCTTCCCAGGCTCACCGCCCCACAGTTCTGGAGGCCCATGACTCCTCCTTCTTGGCAGAATGATTCTCTTCCGTTTGTGTCTCATCATTCTTGTTTCTTTCATAATCCCAAATACCGAATGTCTGAGTGCCTCATGGTCCAAAGTCAGACCATGCCTGGCTCTGGCACTTATTTAACTGTCAGAATCTTCACCATGTTTTTCTTCCATCAACAGTTTGGCACTATCAGCTCCAGCTGCCTTTGGCAAATCCAT
The DNA here is from genome assembly GCF_047511655.1 of Castor canadensis. NCBI lineage: Eukaryota > Metazoa > Chordata > Mammalia > Rodentia > Castoridae > Castor > Castor canadensis. The sequence goes on from NC_133393.1 coordinate 141,748,550, forward strand.
CACATTAAGCCGAAAGAAATCACACCTGCCAGGCCCAAACTGTTTATCTCAGTAACTCCCCCTGCTAAAGCACAAACAGGGAACTATTTATTTTCCTTCCTGACATACATAAGGCTGTTAAAAGTCTGAGCATGCTGGCAGTTTACATGAAGCCAACCTTAATTGCACACTAGAACACCATAAAAGGAGGATCAGGGCCTCATTAGCTAGGGACCAATTTTACATTTTTCTCCTCTGACCAAAGCTGTTTAAAAACGTGGGGTACTATCTCATCCCAGCCAGACATAAATTTCAGCACCGTCAAAATGCCCGTGTGGAATTCCAACTTTTCTTATGCCTGAAAATTTTCAGCGTGTTAACTTGGGCTTGAGAAAGGAAACATATCTGCCTCAGTTTCTTCCCAAATGAATGAAAATCTATCTCATGCATACAACGTAGCCTCAGGTAAGCAGAGTATGTAATTCTGAGCATGATTTTTTGTTTTGCTGTTTTTTAAAAAATGATTCAGAAATACTTTCAGCCTCTCCTTGTGGAAAAGTTTCCTGGCCTTCCTAGCGTTTAGGAACCTCCCCCCAGTGCTGTGACAGGCTCACTGGCCATTAGTGCACGTTCATATGCAGTAGCTCAGCATCCACAACCACAGCCCAGTGATCACTCCCTCTCTGTCCTTCCCTGCCTGGCACCAGGATCAAAGCCCAAAGCTCCATCTCTGGGAGCTCCCAGGCTGGAAGGCCTCACTTTGCACCCTGTCTTCTGCTCCAGTTGCCCCCTTTCCCCTGCCAGTGCCTTCTTAACCATTAGGAAGATTGTCCTCCTTCTTCTACTGCCAATGCCACTGTTATTTGTGTCGGATCTACTTCTGGCTGCTCCTAGAAGGGAGCTGGTTGTAGTAGAGTTGAGCAGAAGAACCTCCTCCCCAATTCCACACCCCACTTTGCCACTGGGCCCCGGTGCTGCTCTGCTTGGGCCCAGCATCCCACCAAGTCTCCGTCAGCTTTGCTCCATCAGCTTCGCTCCATCTCTTTTCTACTGAGCACCAACCAAGCTGATGCTCCTGGTGCATGCAGGAAGTCTAGCACTGCCATTTTCCTCTCCTGTTCATTCCTTCTCCTGACATTCAGCAAGCATCTTTTTCTTGCTCTGGGTACAGATACAACTAAAGTCATCATGCTATCTTTATAGATACAAATATATAGATAAATATATAGATCTAAAGCTTCCATCTCTATGACTGGAACACAAACACGGCTGATAGTTAATATACTCAGCATCTGCCAGTCTCTGCCTTAAGTGTTTTCCTTTTTTTTTTCACTTTTTTATTGCACCAAATAATGGGTTACATTATGACATGCATTTAATGTACTTTTTTAATTATCTCCCATCTCCACCCTGTATCCCCCTCCTCCACATCCCTTCCTTCAAATAGTCCTCTGTCTAGGTAAATGACTTTTTATTTTTCTGTATTTATGTATCTAAATACATGTGGTATTTGTCTTTATGTGTCCGGCTTACTCTGAAGGAATTTAAGCCAGCATACAGTACAGATACATGAACATCTTGTGTTTTTCACATAACAACTCATTTAGTCTTCACCATAGCATGAGGGGTGGGATTTGTTGTTGTGTCTATTCAGAGACAAAGAAACCTAAGGTGGAAAGATGGAACTCGTTCTGCCCAGAAGTGGCTGTGCTGATAAACACCATGCCCTATGACTGACTACAGATACCATGCTATACCCTGACTCTCAGACAATGGGGATACGGAGGGCAAGCATTAGCTATCATAGTAAATTACAGCCAGCAAATGCCAAATCACACCATAGTTCTTAGAAAGGTAATACTGTACTCATTTCACCGGTGAGATAACTGCAGTAAAGGAAGGTTATAAACCTCAAGTCAACCCACCTAAGCCGAGGCACCCAGGATACAGGCAGGCAGGTCTTACTCCAGTATCTGAGCCCTGTGTTGTACCCAGCAGCTCCATTTCTGAAGGACATTCTGTATTCTTGCTTTAACAACCGTATGGCATGTAATTCAACCAAGTTCCTCAATGAGAAGCTAAGATTTTGTAGACTTCTAGAGGTGGGAAGGAATACCAGACCTGGAGCTGAAGACCTGGTGCAGGGGCCTGGCTATGATGGCTTCCTCCCTGTGTGAACTTGGGTAAGTGCCTTTGGTTCTCTGGTCTTCATTTGTCCAGTGGACATTTGCCCAAATGAAAGTAACTGTGTGTGTATGTGTGTGTGTATGTGTGTGTGTGTGTGTATGTGTGTGTGTGCATGTGTGTGTATGCATGTGTGTGTGTGTGTGTGTGTGTGTGTGTAAGGAAGATGGCATCCAGGTCCTCCTTGACAGTTTATATAATGAGGAGTCAGGAGAAAATAGTACCAGTCAAGTCCTCAACTTGCAGTGCTTGGCACGGAGTTGATACATCTATTGTTGAGTACCTAGGTTGATTCCATAATTTGGCTATTGTGAACAGTGCTGTGATAAAGTTGGGCAGGTGTCTGTATTGTACACTTATATTTCTTCAGGCATATGACAAGGAGTGTATAGCGGGATCATCTAAAGGTAGTTCTACTTTTAGTTTTGTGAGGAAAAACTCCATACTGTTTTCCATAGTGGCCAGAAGCAAGAGGGAGAAGTAAATAGAGAATTGAATTCTGCACTGGAGGGTGAGAGCCGAGGGATCTGGGCACTCTGCTTGTCGTTCTCAGCTCTTTTGGACTTTGCTCATCAGCCAACCACTCTGTAGGAAGGAGAAAGCTGTGGGAATTGAGTGACCAACTGACCTGGGTTCAGAGCTCTCAGTCCTACCCGGTAGCAAACCATGTGGCTCTAAAGACCAAGAAATCACTAGGCATGGGCTCACAGCTCTCAGTTTCTGCAATGATTCTCAGGTGATGGAACCGTTGACCTGAAGGCTCATTGACCACCTTATCCTCCATAGCGCACGCTCCACACCGCTTACACTTCTTAGCAGGTCTATGTCCAACCCTCCTCCCTCCATGCTACCTCTTGTGGCCATTTCCCTCCCAGACACAGTGGCATGGTGTTCTGAGTTGTAATTGTTCATTGTTTTCAGGTCCCCAGAGTAGCTGAGTCTCAAATACTAGCTCTCCTCTCAATATGGTGCCTGGTATAGCAGTTTCAGACATTCTCTATCGCTAGCCTGATACATAGGAGGAGTCACTGTCACATCAAATCCTGCCCCAGATTTAGGGCTTGTGAGTACTGCGGTTTCTCCTGTGGCTACAACAGCACTGGTTGGCTTACCTTGTGGTTGTGGCTTTGTTCCCTTCCCCTTGAGGGGACCTGGGGTTGGAGCTGCAGACTGTTTCCTACTTTTCTCCCCTTTCTGTTTCTCCATGGTTTTTAGTTGTTGTGCCACTTCTTACTTGATTCCCAATCTTCTTCCTCTCTTTCTTCTCAGAATACAGCATTTCCTTGGTTAACTTCACTTTTTTCATTTATGAAGTCACATGAAGGAAAGTTCTGGTCTGCTTTCTTACCCCAGAACTCCAGACCCTGGGTTTAATCTCTATTACCCCTCTAAATTCTAAGGGCAGGTCTTAGCATTGATGCTATTTCAGAAACATTGAAATATGATACTCAGAGATGCACATCACAGAACAGTATGTGCAGCAGGAGCCAGACTTTAAGATAGACAAAGGTGTGCATACACACAGTCAGCCCTGTGTATCTGTGAACTAAAAGTATTTGGAAAAATGCATCTGTACTGAGTATGTACAAGTTTTACCCTTGTTATTGCCTAAATAATACAGTGAAACAACATTTGTACACAGTTTGCCTTATATTAGGTGCTATAATTGATCTATATGAGAAGATGTGCCTATGTGAATACTATGTAAATTTTCTATCAGGGATTTGAGCATCCTCAGATTTTGGTATCCACAGGGGGTCCTGAAACCAATACCTTAAGAATGAGATGGACAACTGTTTATTTATGCATGGTGCTGTTAGGACAGTCAAATGGACATAGTACAATGATGAATTAGTGATATCCACTGGAGTATAGACAATATATTATTTCTCTATTTATTCAGTAAAGCTTTTCTGAGAGGCTTCTATGGGCTAGTTCCAATGCTGAGGTCTAGTTGAGTGTGACAGGGAAGACTCACCATTAAACATGCAATTAATTTTACTGCAGTGAGAGAATCTGCACTCTCAAGGTGACCCCAAGAGGAGGGTTCTGGAGATAGTGGTATGAAAGGGTTATACACAGAGAGCAAGAGACAAAGCTGTGGAGTAGATGAAGTTACCAAAGCAGCGTGGGTTTAGTCCAGACACTGAACAAAAACATCCTTAGAGACCAAAGGGGAGAGAAGAAGAGGAGGATGAAGGACTAACCCTTGCTGGGAATTTTATGGGGACAAGTATTTGACCATTATCTGACATGTGAGCCTCGGTTCTTCCACCCTACATGGAGAAATTATTATGGCTCCACTTTGTAGATGAGGACACTGAGCACCTGGAGTTTTGGAAGCTTCCTCAGCATGTTTTGTCTTTGTAGCAAGGCATTCCTGGATCATCTATTTAGAGTCACAATCCTCTCTCTCTACCCCCCTCCCAGGCACTCTCCATTCCCTTTTCTTCATTTTCAGCCAGAGCATCTATTACCACTTGGTGCACTGTGTAACCAGCATCAATGACTTGATAGGAAAGAAGACAGAACTTCAAGAACATTGGTGGTCTGGATGAGCCGAGTGAGGGGAGAAAGCAAAAGTACAGAGAGTTAAATGGTGAAAATGAAGACATCATGGAAGAAGTCCTAAAGTTTTCAGCAGAGTTTGACCTTGAGAGAGAGCCCTAAGAACTCTGTATGACCTGCTTTTCTCAAAGCTCTAACTACAAAGCATTCCCCACCCAAGCCAAGTGCTTGGCACCAGCTCACTTTTAATTCTACAACAATCCCATGAGATACATGTATGTGCCCATTTTGTAGATGAGAAAACTGATGTTGAGTAACTTCTCCAAGGTTTGGCAGTGGATAAGGAGAAGAGCTCAGATTCAAGACTCTGACTTCAGAAGCCCAGCATGTGAATACTCCTTGATGAGGTTTGGAGGAGTTTTGAAAAAACCAGTCATTCCCCACATCAGTCTAGGCTAGAGAATGCTTGAAATGGAAATAATGTCAAAAGAGTGATTAGGGAAGGGGGCTCAAACCTGATGCTGTCCAATCATTTCATGCCATAAGACCGTATAGGCTACCAGATGTCCTGAAGCCTTCCCTTTGCTTCTCCTCCCTTCCATCTTAACTAGAGCGTGGCTTGGGGTTTTGGATGATTATGTGACATTCAGAGCAAAATTCATCTGCTGGCCATGCCCACCAGTGGTCAGAATGTTAGTTGTTGGCTTTTACTTGGGGTTAATGGAAACTTCTAAACTCAGTCTCTTATTAACTAAAAGTTATTACTTTTAGTAATAGTAGGGGTTTTTACATGTCAACATCAGATCCACTGTGTATGAATAAACAAAACAGTTGACTTTGCATTAAAAATATTGTCTTACTCTTTTCTGATTACACAATTTACACATACTTATTATAAATAAAAGTAATGACCTATGACCCCACCAACCTGACATTGGCTAATATTTTGGTGTCTACCTTTTTGGACAATTTAAATATATTTATTAATTTTTAAGAAAAGTGTAAGCATAGTATAGCAACAATTTTATAAATTGTTTCTCCCCCTATTTATCATATTTCATACATTTTGATGCCAAATAAATATTTCCTGTGTATATATAAATTATACACAGTATAATTTTATAGTGGCCTGGTAAGATTTGATTGTTATGTTACATCATGATTTATCCGATCCTGTACTGTTGGATAGTTAGGTTGTTTTATTATAAATTACCTCACAATTAACATCTTTATAGATCAATCACTGATAGAGTCTGTGATATCCTTAGCATGCATTCTTCAAAGTAGAATTGAGATGAAGAATTTGCACCCTTATAAGACATTGTCTCATGTTTTGCTTTCAAAGCTTTTAAATTTTTATTAGATGAATTAACTAATTAATTTTTGTGGTATTGGGGATTGAATGCAGGCTCTCACACTTGCTAGGCAAGTATTCTGCCACTTGAGCCATGCCCTCAGTCCTTTTTGCTTGTTTTTTGTAGTTTATTTTCAGTTAGGGTCTTCTGCCTTTTTTTTTCCTACCAGTCTTGGACTTCATCCTTCTACCTCTGCCTTTCTAGTAGCTGGGACCACAAGTGCACACCACCACTCCTGGCTTGTTTTTTGAGATAGGGTCTCACTAACTAACTTTTGCTTGGGCTGGCCTTAAACCATGGTCTTTCTATCTCTGCATTCTGAGTAGCTGGGATTATAGACATGAAGCACAATGCTCTACCAAAAACTTTTTTTAAAAAGTACATCTAGGTTGAAAATAGTAACTGATTGTGATATTCTATCATATAAACATAAATGAAAGTAGCACAGGAGGCAGATACAGTTAAAAGCAGGCTCAATCCAATCCTTAGTGAATCATGGTAGGTATTAGCTGGCTGTTGGCTTTAGGCACCATGTATGTACCTGCATGTTATGTATTCATGTGTGTACACATGCATGTAGTATGTGCATTCTAATGACTCCCTCTCTTAGGCAAACATAAGCCTGCAAATGCTGCTTCTAGGTCTGCTTCTTTCTCCGTCCCATTTTCCTGGCTGATCTGCAGTACACTAGTCCATGCCATGGTTTCTGACATCTGCTTCTGGTGCCTCATCTTGTGATCTGCATTTCCAGGGCTGCCCAGTGGCGTCAATGAGCCCTTAGGACCCTCAGAGTTGGGGGCTGTCACAGCGGGAGGTGGGGCTTTGTCCTGTGCCCAGCCAGGCTTTTATCTGGGCCCTCTTCTCACTCCACCCTGTGAAGGAGAATCCAGGCCCCTGGAAGGCACTGGAAGATGACAAATCTGAGGTGGGGCCATCCCCTCCAGCGTAAGTAACAAAAAGGGAGGTTTCTCTCCATCCTGTGCTTTTCGGAAGTCACTTTCCTTTTTTCTTCTTCCCACCCCCCATTCTTTCTTCCCACCCTCTATTTCTTCTTCCTTCTCCTCCTCCTTCTCCCCACCCTCCATTTCTTCTTCTTCATTCTTCTATTCATCCCAAACCATTTTCCTAACAAGAAAATAGAGACTTACATGAGTGAGAAACAGGACAAACACCAGGGGTAATAGAACAATGCACAACAAAAAGCCTCTGAGACACTCCTGGCATCTGTGTGCTGGGTGGTAGAGAGGTCCTGCATGGAGCCGGGACCCAAATCATGACCTTCACAGCAACTCCAGTGATGAGATACGCACAGCATTTGGGAAGCGAGTTGAAGTCTAAGTGGCAGGGCCAACCATAATTCCTGTGAAAAGCCAGAGACAGCTGCAGATTATTTATTTGGTCTATGATCAGAAAGGCCTCTCTGGTTAGCTGATTTGGAACCTGCAGATAGAAGCAGGCTTTCTTGTAAGATGACTATGAAAACATGCAAGGAAAACCACTCTTTCCTAACCTGGAGGCTGATTGGGTCTTTATCAAAATGTTATTCTTTTCCAAAAGGCATCCATCATTTTCAGCAAGGCTTTATCCCGGTGTCTGTCATGAATCGAAGCCTTGCCTCAGGCAGGTTAAACCAGCAGATTTCAGGAAAGAAAGGATCCTCTGACCTGCTTCCAGGGAGCTGTCACTATGATTAATTAGCTCGGAAGGCCCCAGGTGGGTAATAAGGACCAACGTGATCTTGCCTACTGTTGTGCTTAGCAGTGACATAGGCTTGGGCTATGTCCTGCACCCATCATCATTCTACAGGAATGACTTCCGGAAGTCAGTGAGCAGGTTTGGGCTTAAAACCTGCAGAGGTAGGAATCCGTGCAGGCTCTGGGCTTGATTTACTCTGTAGCCTTGGGCAAGTTTCTTGGTATGACCTGGAAGTCAGTTTACTCAAACTTATTATGGAATCATAGGCCCCTCTTTACTGGGCCACTATCTACCTCTGCACCTTCATCTCTCTCAATAGCACACTACCCACCCATCTTATCAGTCTTATTTTAGCTCTTTCACCTTTCTTTTCTCCCTCTTCCCTCCAGCCATTCCCCATGTCCTTTCCCGGTCTACCCCAGACATACCCTCCTTTCTTCTTTGATTGGTCAATTCCTTGGCACATCCTTTGAGTCTGAATTTAAAAACTGCTCTCTTTGCAAAGTCTTGTTGGGTTCTGCTTTGGCTAGTGAAGTCTGGCTGGTCACTTCTCCCTCAGTGCTCAGCACTTCCCAGCAGTGGAGCTGAACTCTCAGCTAAATCATGTTTGTCCCAGCTGGACTTAGAAGTCAGGAAAGTGCCATCTTTCTCATCACTGTTGCTATAGCTTCTATGGCACAAAGGAGAGGCCCCCAAATTAATAAGAGGTCCCCAAATAAGAGATGGAGCTCAGCACCTCACAAGTGATGGGTAAGAACTTTCCCACCAAGCTCCTCCCCAGCCCGCTAATTGTTCTGGTTGTGCTTTTTTTGATATTTGTTTCCCTGCTTTCCTTTCCTGCTTTCTTTTGGATTAACTGAGAATTTTTAGAATTTTATTAGGCTGGGCATGGTGGTACATGCCTATAATTCTAGCTACTTGGAAAGCAGAGATAGGAGGATACAAGTTCTAGTTTTGCCTGTACATAAGTGTGAGACCCTATCTGAAAAACAAACCAAAAGTAAAATGACGGGGGTGTGTGGCTCAAGTAGCAGAACACTTACTTGCCTAGCAAGTGCAAGTCCCTAAGTTCAATTTCCAGTACTGCCAAAAACTACAAAGAAGAAAAAGAGAAAGAACTACATTTTATCTATTGGCTTTTTAGCTTTATCTCTGCATTACTTCTTCATGATTTCTATTGGGTTTACAATTAGACATCCCTAACTTTTTACAGTCTAATTAGAATTGATATTGTTACACTTCACCACTCTCCTATCCTTCATGCTGTAGATATCATGGGTTATATCTCATATGTTATGGAGTTCATGGCATGAACTCCACACTACAGTATTATCCGTTCAGTTTAACCAATTGCATGTCCCAAATAAATGAATCAGATGGGAAATGTCCTTTTCATTTATTGTGCATTTACCATTCCTGATGCTATTCATTTTTCCCTGAAGCCAGAGTTTGCATTTGGTGTCATTTCCCTTTAGTCTCAGTCTGGAGAACTTCCAGTTGCTTTTGTATCAGAGGAAGAGGAAGGAAGGAGTAGTGTGAATCTCCTGGGAATTAATTCTCTCAGTTTTTTTTTGCTCATTGTGGAATCTACACCTAACATGAACAATAATATGACAGATTATAAATGAGGAACCAGTTTTTTTGTGGGGGACAAGTAGGAGGAGGGAGAGGAGAAGGAGACATAGATAAATAAATATGAAAATATATATACTGAAACATACTAATAACTATTAAGAAGTAGAAGGGTAGAAGGAAAGGAGGCCAAGAAAGAGTAATAGAAGAAGTAAATGACAAAAAACGGAGTATGGAAATATTCCAATGAAACACCTTTGTACAGTTAATTTATGTCATTAAAAATAAAATCATTTTTTTAGTTTCTCTGATAAGGTCTCACCATGTAATATAGATTGTCCACTACGTAGGACAGGCTGGCCTCAAACTCATGATCCTCCTGCCGAGCCTCCTGAGTGCTAGGATTACAGGTATGTACCACCATGGTTGGATTTACTGAAAATATTTTATTGCCCTTTCTTCTGGTCTTTGAGGAAAAGTTAATGTTTGTTTGAATTACAGTTTGTTTTAGATAATGTGCCATTTTGTCTGGGTGCTCTTACAGCTTTTTCTTTCCCTTAGATTTCTTCAGTATAACCATGATTCCTGGATCTGTAACTCATGTATTTCACAAATTTGAGAAAATTTCAAATTATTATTTAAATTTTTTCTTCTTCCCACTCTCTTACTCCTCTATTTTTCAGACTTTAACTCTATTCATATAAAACCTTTTGGTAATTGTCTCAAACCTGGTCTCTCTCTTTGTCTTTGTCTGGGTCACTCTCTAAAAAATGACTTTTCTTCCTGGTTTTCAGATTGAGGTTACCATTGATCTACCTTTATATTCACCATCCACTGCTAATCATATCCAGGTAATTTTTATTTCAGATACACTAGAATTTCCATTGAATTGTATTTTATGTCTTCTGGTTTTCTACTGAACTTTGCTATCATTCCATTCATCATGCCAAATTTTCCTTCACATTCTTTTTTTTTTTTTTTCTTTTTTCCATCTGTGTCTCTCCTCAGCAAAGCACAGCACTACTGCTGAGTGACTGTGGCATCCCATAGAGAACTTCAATCTCAGGTCACAGCGTTAAGAGTTCTTGGTTTTACGGCCCTAAAAGCCCTCTTTGAAACGACCTACAACATTCTTAAATATAATTAAATTGCTTCTTTAAAATCCTTCTCTGAAAATTCTAATATCTAGACCATCTTAGGGTACTTGGTGTATTCTTTATGGTCCTCCTTTTCTTGTTTCTTTGTATGCCGACCAACTTTGGGTTGTATCGTGGACTTTGTGAATGGAATGTTGTAGAGGCTTTGGATTTGGTTATATTCCTCTAAAGAGTGGATTTTCTTGTTCCTTTGGGCATTGAACTTGATTGTACTGAAATTGCAAGCATTGTTTCCCCTGGTGGGTTCTGCTCTAATCTCAGTTCTTTCATACTTTTTGGTCTGCTTGGCACTTGTTCCATGTGTTCACGATGTAGGACTCACCAGACATTTGGACACAGTCTGTGCTTCTTCTTTCTGTTTTTTTTTTCCTCCTGTAATTATGCACCATATGTTCTTGGATGCAATTGTCTTATATTCTGTCCTGGTTCTTCAAGACAGTAAGACTGAGTTTCCTATTGGAATTTTACCTTGGCCTTGATGTCAGCTCTTCTTCCTTCTAGTACTTCTACTTTAATTATTCTGCTGCCTTCCAATATTTGTAAATGTTTCCTAGAGTTTTTAGTTGTATTGAGTTGGTCTTATAGGAGCTACTTGACAATATAATAGGCTGGACATGAGTTTGATTCTCAAATCTGCCACTTGCTAATACCTAGACTTAGAGAAATTCCTAATCTCTGAGATTCTCAGTATCATCATCTAGAAAACGGGAATAGTTATCATAATATGTGTCGTATAAAGTTAGTTTGGACTAATGATTCTTTAATAAGAATTAAATAAGATAATGTTAAGTACTTTGTAGAATGCCTAACACATGGTAAATGTTCAGTAAATGATAGTATTTCTTACTAATAATTAGTAAAATTACATAAAACAATAGAAGACATAAATGTGGGTTGAATGTGGAGCTAAGAAATTTGAATTTTATTTGAAATGCATGATAACCCATGGAGTGATTTTATTTTCAACTGTGTTTTAAATTTATAAAAAAATAATTCCTTGAGAGCAGAAAACCCCCCTCAACTTCCATTTGATCTTGTTCTTGATGAACTTTTGGTGAAGGTAGAATTTTCTAGATATCATTCTATGCATTTCTTCCTTGAGACATAAGCAATGTTTTTTTTATGACTGTTTTCCTCTCTCTCTTCACAGATGCCTCTTGTGTTGGCATGACTACTGTGCTTGTGGAGCTTTGAGTTGGAAGGCTCAGAGAGTTCATTGAGTTGCAAAACATTTGGCTACCAAAGGGTGCACTAGACTCATAGTTGCAGGCTTAGTTGGAGTTATGCATTTCAGCATTCATGTCCATGTGAAATGAGAAAACAAGGTAGGTTGTCGATATCTAGTGGGTCACCAAGTTTTTATTATTGTATTTTCCCAAGTCTCTCCAAACTTACCCTTCCTATCTGCCTGGACACTGAATTATTCTAGCTAAGATGCTCTTAGCTTTCGTTAGCACATTTTCAATAGTCTTTATTCTTCCACTAGCATCTCATTTTTCCATCATTATGCCTGGCATATTATTATTATAGGTATCTCTAGGCATGACAGTACCTTGCACAGAAAACATCAAACATTGCAGATCATAAATTCACAGATTCATGGTAGACATTGTATTCCAGGGCCTTCTTGGTCTACTTATTTAATTGTTCATTTTACTAATTTATCAGTCCCTTCCCATATGACATCTACTATATCATTTCTTTACTTTAAATAATAATGATGATAATATTTCTTAGTATTTATTCAGGTACCACCTCTTACAAAATTCACTCTCAATTTAATGATAGCTTTTCAGAAAGAAAATAAACAATATTATACTTAATAAATGAACCTTTTAATTATAAGACACAATACCATTTAGAAATATTAAAATGTGAAAAGCTATAGATCTAAGAGTTAGTGACATTTCACAATACCATTTACTGAGTCAACAAAGGCACAGTAATGATCTTGCGTTGACCCCTGTCTGCATTATTTTCTGGTGGCTCATTTGTGCCCAAATCAGAATGTATTTCATCCAAGCTTGTTGAGCTTGCAAGAGAATAAGTGGTTTTCCTATTAGCTATGGGCTATCTCGTATATTTTAAGGGAAAAACTACTTCACTGACTACCCAAAAGCAAATAAGCAAGTCTCCCAACCCAAAGAGACCCCGGATATTTATTCTTTATTTCTGCAGCTGGGCATTGACAGTTTCTGCTTCCTGAGAAGAGTGTAGGGGTGAAAGTGTGTGTGTGTGTGTGTGTGTGTGTGTGTATGTGTGTGAGAGAGAGAGAGAGAGAAAGAGGGCGAGAGAGGGAGAGAGAGAGAGAGAGAGAGAGCAAGAGAGAGAGGGAGGTCAGCTCTTTTTACCCAAGAAAGTACTTTTTTCTGTTCTTTTCACTTATTGCCAGTGCAATTACTTCATCAGAGTGAATTAGTCCTCTACTTGGGTCCCAGGCTAGGATTTTGCTCAGACTTTAGCATCTCCACTTTTGGCCTCTAACTATTTAACCCAGACTTTGAGTTAAGATTAAGCCATCACAAATCTTGATTTGATAAGGAGAAAGAAATTGAAATGGACAAAAAGAAGTAAGACTAATTGGCATTTCCAACTGATTTTCTCTTTACAATTAGCTAAAAAAAAAAAAAAGTTCGAGGGGTGGGTAGGGTGCTTTCTTTCTTTCTCCCAGCAGCTGTCTTTTGAATGCTCAAGGGACCCCTGAGCAGGCCTCAGCTCTGTCACTGTCTTCAAGTGTGATCCTCAGGACATAATCGAGAGGGGCTTTGTTGTGAGCGTCTATCCAAATTTAATGAGACGATGTGTCTTTATGAGGGGATTCCAGATCCTCCTCTCCATTTCGTTAGGAATTAATCTGATGTGGGCCATTCTCCAGCATTAATGGCTAGAAAGTCCTTTCCAAAGGGGAAAGAATTCTGGGATGGAATTTAATAAAGTTTAGTATGAAAGCTAATTCTTCATGATGTCTTGAAAAATTTTCCCCAAAGTCCAGACACCAAAATGACTGTGTACCTCAGGATTTCATTTCTGCCCTCATTCCTTAGGGCCTGTGGATTTTAAGCAATGTAGCTGCATTTGTAAATAAAGAATAACTTCATGACAGTTTAATGGGTTTGGAGAAAATGATTGCCTTTTTCTTTTTTTAAGTGGCTCTTCCTATCATCTCTTACTATGGTGAACCGTAATGGGGGATTTGCTAAAGATAAGATCCTTAAAGTGAGACTAAAATAAACACAAAGATAATCTTATTCCATTTCTGGGCTTAGAATGTCTACCAGAGAGCAGCAAGTTCACTGCAAAAATGAGCAGGATTCCAGGTCAGACAGTCTGAAGAGGGGAAAGGTGGGAACTGGCAGGAGGGAACAGCAGAAGCAAGCAGCTGGTGGCCTTTCTTGGTGGCCCCTCTGCCTCAGTAGCCTCCTCACTGCTCCTTCATTCCAACCCCACAGAGGCCTCCTCTTTTCAGCCTCACTGAACACCATCATTTTAAATTTACCTTTGAGCTTGACTGTCCTTTCTCTCACTTTTGCTTTTTGCTTTTTCTGCAAGTGCAACTGTTTTAAGTAGCCTAAAGAAATAGAATTAAGATTTTTAAAGATGGGGATTCAAATCTTAGGTCTTCTACATATTGGTAATAACTTCTCCCAACTTTAACTATAAAAAGTAGAATTAATAAAAATAACCGGTATCATATGCCTCCCCTAAGTGTTGAATGGTCAGATGAGATGATGTGTACAATTACATTTAGAAACTTCAGAGACTTGGGAATGTATTACTCCATGAGTCATGAGTACATTTTGACTGTCTGATCCATGTTTACTTCTTTGACTCTGGTACTCTGATATGTGCTCATTTACTTTAGAAAATAATTATGTGTAGATTGGTGGATATTAAGTACATTCTGATACAAATAAAAATGGCTTAATTTTTTTCCCCTGGCATCTGAAGAGATAAATTTTAACATTTTTTTTATGGGACTGGGGTTTCAACTCAGGGCTTTGCACTTGCAAGGCAAGCATTCTTGCAAGCCACATATCCAGTTCATTTTGCACTGGTTGTTTTTGGAGATGGGGTCTTGTAAGCTATTTGCCCTGACTTGCTTTGAACTCTGATCCATCTGATCTCAGCCTCCCAAGTAGCTAGGATTATAGGCATGAACCATTGGTGCCTGGCTTAACATGGTTTTAAAACTCCTTTTTTTTTTCCTGCTGGTTTTCATGGTCTTTGGGGCAAGAATTCCTCTCATGCTAGGTCTGTTTTACAGAATCCAGCACTTTCATGTAGAGAAGAGATAGCTCCTATCATTTTAAGGTCACTATTAATTCAATGCAAATTAAATATTGTGAATTTAGTTTTGTTTCTCAGGAAGGCAAGCTAAAGGAGGGAATGGCTCAAACTTCCTGATTGGAACGCTGTAAGAAGTCACATTAACCAGTTTGGGAAATATGTGAGAGACATACTTTAGTGCAGGGAGAAACTCAAGCAAGGACTTTGGAGTCAAAGAGAACTGTTTCCAAATTCTCCTTTCCACAACCCAAAAACTGTGTGACTTGAGAAAGTTACACAGCTTCTCTGAGCCCTGAGGCACAGAACCAGGTTCTTTTCAGGCACTAGAGAAGCAACAATGAAAATAGCAGACAAGGCCCCTATCCTGATGCAGAAGGTGGTAGAAGAATGGCGT
Organism: Castor canadensis; assembly: GCF_047511655.1. Taxonomy (NCBI): domain Eukaryota; kingdom Metazoa; phylum Chordata; class Mammalia; order Rodentia; family Castoridae; genus Castor; species Castor canadensis. The sequence goes on from NC_133393.1 coordinate 141,763,681, forward strand.
ATGCCTGGAAATCATAAACATTAAACCAACAAATTGGTATTAATATGTGCTATGATGAAAAACGGAAGAGAAAGGAGGGGAGTAAAGATGTGGTTGCTGCTTCAGATAGAATGGCCAGGGAAAGCCTTGGCAAGGACCTGGTATTTGAGCAGAGAGAAAGAAATCAGAGAGATATCTGTGGAAGAGGTCCAGGCTGAGGGACAAGTATGTGTCTGTGTCCAAGGCTGGAATGTGTACCTGGTACAACTGAGGAGTGGCACGAAGACCATTCTGATCAAGTACGGTAAGAGAGGGGGACAGCAAAAGGAAATATTTTGGAAGAGAGCAAAGAGAATAATAATATAATATGCCTACAGTCATGTCTGGAACACAGCAGTTATTTAATAAATTCTTGCTCCTTTCCCCTTTAGAAACCAATGGAATACTGTATGGGTCTGTTCACTCCCTTCCTCACTCTCTCCTGTGCCTTCAACATCTCTATCTCACCTGGCTAATTCCCAATGGTTTTTAAACCTAAACAAGGCCCTCTATGCTTAAAATGAAACAAAATCTGCTTAAAACAAAACAATACAAAAACACCTCCCTTAGTTAACCATGCATTTATTCTTCCACTAAATAGTTTATACTTGTTAAATATATTTCAAGGAGATAGTCTTTAATTTATTACAGCTAAAGTTTTGTCTATGCCACACTATTGAAACCATTATCAACAAGATTGCTAGTGATCTTCATGTTACTATATTCAATGGACCATATTGGTCTTTATCAAATTTAGCCTCTCTGTGCTATTTACCATGTGACTGTTGTGCTATACTTCTCTGACCCCAACTTGTTCATTTTCTTCCACCACACTAACTATTGCTTCTAAGTCTGTTTGGTGGCTCCTCTTCCCCGCCTTCATTTCTTAAAAGTCAGGTTCTTTGGCAGTTCCAACCTCAGCACTTTGACCTTCTTACTCTATACCTCTTCTGTTGGAGGCCTCACCCACTCTAACTTCCACTTTAATATCAATACCATAAAAAAAAGATTTGTTTCTTACCAGAATCTCATTTTTCCCTTAGAATTTCTTTAGGCACTTTATTAGTCTGTTTTGTGTTACTATAATGATATAAAAGGCTGAGTAACTTATAAAGTAAAGAGGTCTACTTTAGCTCATGATTCTCGTGGAAGGTTGAGGGCCAACATCCAGTGATGTCATCTTGCTGGTAGAGTCCCATAGCAGGGTAGGATATCATATGGCAAAAGACAGTGAGTATTATTGCATGTTTACATTCTCTGGTTTCTCTCTTTTCTTATATAGCACCAGGATTCAATCTTTGGTACTCCACACTGATGGCCAAATCTAATTTTAATCACCTCCCAAAAGACTCCACTTCTGAACAACAAACTTGTTAACTTTCTATCCTTTTATTGCCTCACAATGGGGATTAAATTTCAACACAAGAACCCATTGCGGGGGACACAGTCAAGCCATATCCAAGCTGTAGCAGATACCTTGTGTTAATTAAAGTGGAATAGCTTCTCTAACAAACACATCTCAGATTCCAGTGGATTAGTAAAATAGAAGTTATTTTGCTTTCATGAGCAGTCTGTAGCTGGTTCAGTATTGGCAGCAAAGAATGATCAGAGTTGAAAAACTCTACTTGACACAATTGTTCACATGTCTAAACTGCTAGGAACTCTTCTCTCTTCAAAAGGCAGTCACTCTGTGCATCACCACCTGCTAGTGAAGAGGAACAAGCATGGGCAGAGGTGTGTGGAAGCTTTTCTCCATGGATGGTACATATTACTTCCACTCAAGGTCTATTGATTAGAACTTGGTCATATGGCCACACCAACTGTAATGAGGCTGGGAAGTGAATCCTCGCTCTGTGTCCATAAATGGGAGAATAGTCATAAGTTTTCCTCTCACACTTCAAACTAAACAGGTCTTAAACTAAATTTATCATTTCTCCCATTGGCCCGCTCCTTCTCTAGTATTTTTCATCTTAGTAGGTGTCAGAGCAACTCAGTTATAGAGACCAGAAATGAGGGCGCTTTCTTTATCCCACATATAAACCTACTTTCAATATCTAATCAATACATTCCACCATCTCAACCAATTAAATACTTGCTCTCTTCCCCATCCTCACTATTATTGCTGTAACTAAAGTCCATCTTATTTATTTCTTGGATTACTATTCTAACCTCTCATTGTTCCTCTGGCTCTGCTTGTTCTGTGTCTTGTATTGATATAATCTTATTTGTTGTAGGAAGGATCATTCTAATTCACAAACAATGTTCTTTTGCTATTTAGTGTCCCCCAATTATTTCTTATAGTTTACTTTTCAGCTCATCTCTCAGTTTTTATAGAATTAATAAAAACTCTAGCCATTTTACAGTGATACAGGAGAAAGAAAAGGATGAGGATTTAGAGAAAAAGTATAAAATCCCTCAGTGTTTTACTTCTGATATAAAGGAGAAAGCCCCTCCCAAGCTGAACCTCCTGCAGATACACTCCAGATAGAATGCAAAATAATTATGGAAGGACCCTGGAAAGTGAAAGAATCAGGCAGAGTTTTGGGAGAATTGAAACTTGGAGGAAATGATCAACACAGGGTAAGTTACCCCATTTTTTTCTGCTTTGCACTGAGGGCAGTTGCAGTGCAAGGAAGCTAGAACTCCAACAAAAAGCTTCACATCTCTTTGGACAGATGAACAAGAAAGCTGCTAGAGAATGAGGGAGGTTTGCCAGAGGAGAAAGAGCCAGGAAACAAGAACCTCAAATTCTGTATACAACCTCTGCCCAACTTTCTGACTGAACCTGGTAAGAATATGGCAGATTGAAAACAATCTGAACTAGTATGTGGTAGGTTTCTCAGCCAGAGTATAACAAATTTAACAGAGTACAATAAATTTAAAAATGTAAGTAGTCTTTAAGAAATGTAACAATCCAGAGTCTTCTCAACATAAAAATTGCAATAACCAGGACACAACAAAAATTTTCTCAACATTCAAAGAGCTAGGAAAATGTCACCTAATTTTAAAAAAGAAAGAAAGAAATAGATTTCAACCTCAAGGTGATTCACATTTTGTAATAATCAGACAAGGATCTTAGAATAGGTTTTAAAGCATTTTTACTGAAGAAAAGAAAATGACACTTGATACAAATGAAAAGATAAGAAATCTTATCAGACAAACTGACAATAAAAGAGTCAAAATGAAAAAAATGAACACTTGTGAAACACACTATCTTAACTAAACTTATTCATTGGATGAGTCAGTGAACTTGATAGATCAATAAAAAATATCCTTTTCATTGAAAAAAAGAAAGAAAGAATAAATAAAAGTAAACAAAAACACATAAACCTGTGAGACAATATGAAAAGGCCTAACATAAGGATTATTGGAATATCAGGTGAGGAGAATAGGGTAATGGGTAGAAAAAGATATTTGAAGAAATAAAAGCATGAATGGGTCTCAAATTAGGTGAATAAAATAGACTGATATATTTGAGAAGCTCAGAAAACACAAAACGGGAAAAATGAAAACTGCATTCAGATACAACAAAGTCAAATTTATAGCAAAGAAAAGAGAAGTGAGGTGTGGTGGCACATGCTTATAACCACATCTACTTGGGAGTCAAATGCAGGAAGAAACCAGCCTAGGCAAAGTTAGTGAGACCCTATCTTAAAAACAGAACACAAACAAGAGGACTAAAGGCATGGCTCAAATGGTAAAGCATTTGCCTAGCAAGCACAGGCCCTGAGTTTGATCCCCAAGAATGCAAATAAATAAATAAATAAATAAATAAAAAGAAAGAGAGAATCTTGAAAACCATCAGAGAAGAAAAGTGGCATCATTCATACTATCAAAAGCAATCTACATGTTCAACACAATCCCTATCAAAATTCCAATGACATTCTGCACAGAAATAGAAAAAACAATTGTGAAATACATATGGAAACACAAGAGACCTCAAATAGACAAAGAAATTCTAAAGCAAAATGTCCAATGCTGGAGGCATCACAATACCCGACTTCAAACTATACTACAGACCCATAACAATAAAAGCAACATGGTATTGGCACAAAAACAGACAGGAAGACCAATGGATTAGAATACAAGAGCCAGACATAAACCCATGCATCTGTAGCCCCTGATCTTTGACAAAGGAGCCAAAAACACACAATGGAGAAAAGACAGCCTCTTCAACAAATGCTGCTGGGAAAACTGGATATCCACAAGTAGAAGACTGAAACTAGATCCCTGTCTTTCACCCTGTGCCAAAATCAACTCAAGGTGGATCAAAGACAACTCCAAGAAGCAGTAGGAAATACACTGGAGCAGATAGGTATAGGGAATGACTTCCTAAACAGAACCCAAAAGGCTCAGCATCTAAGAGAAAGAATGAATAAATGGGACCGCATCAAACTAAAGAGCTTCTGCACAGCAAAGGAAACAGTCACCAGATTCAAGAGAGAGCCCACAGAATGGGAGAAAATCTTTGCCAGCTGCTCATCTGATAAGAGACTAATAACCAGAATCTATAAGGAAAGCAAAAAAACTCAGTCCTCAAAGAATCAATATGCCCAATGAAGAAATGGGTACATAAATTAAACAGGGAATTCTCAAGATACACAAAAGAAATGTTCAACTTCTCTGGTTATAAAAGAGATGCAAATCAAAACAACACTTAGATTTCATCTCACCCCAGTTAGAATGGCCATAAGCAGGGGTAATAATAACAACAATGCTGGCAAGGATGTAGCAAAGCAGGAACCCTTATACACTGCTGGTGGGAATGCAAGCTAGTACAACCACTATGGAAAGCAGAATGGAGATTCCTTAAAAAACTAGAGATGGAACTGCCATATGACACAGTGATACTGCTCTTGGGCATCTACCCAAAAAAACATAAAACAGGATACAGTAGACACATGTACACTGATTTCATCACAGCACTATTCACAATAGCCAAGCTCTGAAAACAACCCAAATGCCCTACAACAGATGAATGGATCATGAAATTGTGGTATATATATCCACAATGGAGAAAACTCCAGCCCCAAGGAATAGTGATATGGGGTTTGAAGGTAAATGGATGCAATTGGAGGACATCATGCTAAGTGAAAGTAGTCAGGATCAGAAACACAACAGATACATGTTTTCTCTCATATGTGGACTATAGATCCAAAGGTAAACATATACACAAAAACAAACATGATCATATACAAACTCAGATGTAGAACATGTTTGAAACACTGGAACTACTCTATGGAACTCGGGGAATGAGGGAAAGGAAAAGAGAATGATAGAGCACCAGTAATATTGCATACCATAAGATGTGATGCTAGAGGATATAAGGATGTGTATTGAAAACTGTTGAAAAACAGGAGGTGGGAGGTAAAGGTGTAAGGGAGAGTATTTGAAGGGATTGAACAGACCAAAGTAAAGCACAAGCACAGTGGGTATATTGAGACACCCTTTTAACGTCAACTTAAATATTGATAAAATCAGGACTGTAAAGTAGGCATAGTGTGTGCTGGGGGAGGGTACTAGTTGGAGGGGAGAGGGTGAAAGAAGGAGATTAAGGTGGTGGTATGTGGCTGATGGACTTCATATACCTATATGAAACAGAACTAGAGAATCTCTTGCAATTGCTTTAAGAGGGGTGGGAGGGTGCTGAAGGGGAGAGATTATGGGGACAATGTAAATAATGTACACTATAAGACTAATTGGAATTGTCACTCTGAATCCCCCCATATAAAGAATATATCCTAGTAAAAATTTATAATAAAAAAGTAACACATTGTATATAGGAGAAAATGTTTCACTCTATCACAGACTTCTCATCAGAAACTATGGGAGTCAGAAGACAGTGGAAGAACCTTTTCAAAATGTGAAAAGAAAAAAAAAATCCCTGTCAATCCAGAATTCCATATACAGCAAAAATATGTAGGCATAATGAAGACATTTTTAGATAAAGATAAGCTAAGCAAATTCATTGTCACCAAATCTGCACTACAAGAAATGCTAAATCACAGTCTTCAATCTAAAGAAAAAGTATACTCAAAAAAAAAAAAAGGAAAAGTAAACATAGGTCTTTAGGCAAGTATGCAGGTGATACATTATTTGAAATTCACAACCCAATGAAGTAGTCATGAACACTCAAATTTACACAGGAGGAAGACAGCAAAGAGGTTTAAAGCCTCCATCGAGGCCTGGTATGCACAGGTAGCAGAGCTTGTATCTGAAAAATAGTAATTTTTAAAATTCATTTGAATATATAAAACTTGCATCTCAAAAGTTGTTTAGGATATTTAGAAGGAAAGGCATGCCTTGCTTTCTCTTTTCTCCCGTGGGCAAAATTATCAGAAGGCTTGGAGCAATGGAAACTAGGACCTCAGGGAAGAGAGTGGGAACCACAGTTGTGCAGGGGAACTGCAGGAGCCCTGTTGCAGAGTGACTTTTTTCTGTGTTTCTAGGAGGTTTTTCTTTCACTTGGACTTTGAGGTGAGTACGTGCATAGTATGTGTTGAGTACTGGGCCTGAAGCTGAAGAGATGAATAAAATATGGCCCTGGTCATTAAAGAGCATGCAACATTAACATGAATTGTGTCAAGTAACCTTGCATAAAAAGCAGGTGGACTGAAAGAGCCCTCTGTTCCCAGCCCTCAGGAGAAACTGTTTTCTTTGATTCATAGTTCTTGCTGTCTAACTAGTCACTAGTTTTTAAGCAACATAGGTCAGGTGCCTTAGCCAGCTTTCCTTCCCACCTCTTATTATGCTGGACTCTACTAATTCTTTGTGCAACAACATTACTGTTTCCTTAAGGTTAATCTCTAACCTTAAAACTAAGCCTTAATTTACCTTTAGATCTAATCCTTAACACTGTTCCTATTTTTAGCCCACCCCAGTTTTGAGTCCAAAGCCCACCCATTCTACCAATCTCAGTCCTCTTCTTTTTCCAAGGATAAAATCCTGCCTCAATTTCTCTAAGTGGCCTTCCTTGATTTCCTCCAGCCCCAGAGCCCTTGACACAAAGTGCAATATTAACTTATAAGATTCTCTATATCAATGTCTTCTTCTCTTTCATCTTCTGTCTTCCTTTCTCATGATGGCTAGCATGCATTGATGACCTACTATGTGCTGGGCACCAAGCTAACACAGTCACAAATTTTAAAATGTAATCTTCACAAGTCCATGTTGTCATCCCAGGTCACAATGAGGAAGCTGAGGTTCATTGATATTCAACCTCTTATGTAAGGATTCTATCTCCAGAATCTACTAAGCAATGATCTCCCATTACATTTAATTAAAGGTCCCTTTGTGAATTTGGTACAAGTTAAAAAGTCATTTCCAAGGAAAATTTGCACACATACAACTTTATACATAGAATTGCATTCCAATCTAGGGTTCAAAAGTCCCAACACTCTTTCCTCCTCATCCCAGTGGCCTGTGAAGGCCCAGTGAGGACACTCTGCTTTGTATTGACCACTATTCTACTGTCATCCTTAATAGCCAAGTTCTTGCCTTCGTCATGTCTTGTGTCTGCACGGAACAACTACTTGGTTCTCAATAAACAAGCTGATGGTCAAAACTAAGGTTTTGTGTTCCTGTTGTGGGTCTGATTAAAAGAAAAAAATAGCTGATCATCAGTTGTAGTAACTTGTAAAACTGAAATAAACTGGATAAGGCCCAGCTATTGCAGCCAAAACTCTAATCAAGAATGTGTGGCTCGATGGAGTCTTGTACTCCATGCTCATTTGGCAGAGTTCCTGTGTGCACGTACACACATCCAAACACACATTTATCCCCTCTGAGTGCTAACACAGCAAGCAGATTTAGATCCCTAAGCTTTCTACACACCTGAGGAGAGAAATGCAAGATGACTTTTCATGCAATCAAGGAGGTCAGGACAACTAAAACTGAAATGAGAAGTTTGCAAACATGGAGAAGTTTATTAGCCTGGGCAGAAAATCAAAATCACTAAATTTTCCTGCAGATACGTTTTGAGCCTCATTCTTGAAATCTTGGGCTCTGGTGCATGCTTGGCCTCTGAAGTGAGTGAAAGAGTCGTTAATTTAGTTTTACAGGATGGAGATAATGGCTTGCACTTTTTAAATTTTTTTGCATTGGAAGTGTTTCAGTTGTATCATGGCTTTGTTGACTCCAAAGTGTAGCCACTGCCCTTTACTTGCCCTCTCGCCATCCAAAACTGTGTGTGCACGGATGGCTGAGGAGCCCTGGAACCTGACAAATTATCCACTCTGAACGTCAAGCATCTTCTGTTTGCAAGGAAAAAAGATGTGACACGTGTAAACACTGGAGAATGGAACCTGCTGCAGAGGATGGATGCCATGTCAGACCTGATAAAGGCTGATGGTGCATTCCTTTACCATTCGTCAACTGGCTGCTTTCTTCTTCAGCAACTCCCAACCCTCTTTGTCTACTGTGATATTTTCTTTCATAATGACTCCTTAAGCATACTCTAGAGTAAGGTTCTGATTAATCTGAAACTGCCCACTTTATGTTTTTATTTTCATCCATGTTTCTAGTTTGATGCCAGGACACAGGACACAGACACAGACCACATTCCTCAAGGGCTGTTTGTTTCCTAGGACGTGAGGCCTAAAGGATTCCTTTCTGTCACTCAGAGAGGAAGGACCATCTGGTTCAGATGTTGATGAAAGCTGTACCTTCCATTATCAAGTTCTGGTTTCATAACATTTTCTGAGGCAGAGGTGGAAGTTTGAAGGCCCAGCGCTAGTCAGGGGGAAAACTAGACCCTGGCAAGTTTTGAGAACCAAATCAGTATCTTACTCCAACTCCAACCCAAGATATGGCCAAATTTGCTCCCAGCAAGCTTAAAGTTGCACCTAAAGGCAGGACCGTCCTTGCCATGTACTGAGCTTCTCAGGCTGGCTATGTGGGTTGAAAACCTGGAAGCAAGGACTGAAGAATACCAGCTGCTAGCTGAGTGTTCTCTGAGCCTTGTGAGAATATCTCAGTTCTTGTCCATTTGCACAGCAATTGTCTTAGACAAGTCACAGTATAGAGCAAGGATAAGGAGAACAGGTATTGAAAACAGATTTGGGATCCAGCTCCAGCTCCATCTTTTTACCCAGTCAAGGTTGCATTTGGTCACTAGCAACAGAAAAAACGATAAGTGATGGCTTAACTGAGGGAATTCTTCATCTTACACAGCCAGAAGTCCAGAGGGAGGCAGGCCAGGGCCAGCATAGTGGTTCAAGGATTCCATTGTGGATCAGCTCTTACTAGCTTCCGGCTTTGAATCCTTAGGAGATTGTTGTGGGATAAAAATCTAATCCCAAAGATCTCTGTGGAATGTAGTTTATTTTCAGGAAAGGATACAGGGATGGTGAAATAAACAAGTGAAATCATTTAGTGTATCGCACAGTTCCCAAGAGAGAGGCTGCTACTCTGAATTTCAGCTGGAAGTTTCCCCAAGTGTAGTCTAAAGCAGAGATTCTGTAAGCAGAGAATTCTAAAGACCACTCCTGGGTCTTGTCAACTAGCAAATTCATATGCATCCACATCAAGGAAGTCTTTTGTCTTCATGTTGTGGTTACCTATTTAATAGCAACTCAACTCAACTCAGCTCTCAGCAGACCCTCTAGACCTCACTTTACAGCATTTTTACTACTGTCCAGCCATTAGTCTTAGATGAACTGGTGATGGATGGGGGCCAGGAAGAGGGTGGTGGGGTGGAATCAGAGAAGGTAGAATATGCAGGACAGAAACTCTCCAGGTAGACAGTGACTGGGTGTGGCGATGTCCAAGTTGTCTCTAGGTCCTTGAGTTGCAAGTGAGGCCTTTACTCAGAATGAGAAAGTAAGGGGAGCACTCCATCTACTTGGGATGGAATATGAGAAGTTCAGCTTGGGACACACAGAGGTTCTGGGATTGAGCAGAAGCATATCCAGATGGAGATACCTAGACCAGGAGCTCAAGAAAAGAGTGTGTAGAGTTGAAATGCAGTGACTGGGTAATGAAATTAAGGAGAGAATATAGGTTTTTTTGAAAATGTTTTTGCCTGAAATAGTGTGGTACCTTCCCATTAGTTATGGGCACTCATTCTGTGACTGAATCTACAAGTTGAATAAAATGAAGTCTATAATTATCTGGTGAATATGATCTTTGTGGAGAGTCTATTGCAGGGAAAACACAAACCTCTGATTCCCCATAACTGCAGGGGAAGTGGGGAAGGTTGGTTATTTCTGAGTTCATAGGAATAAGTAATCCCTTGGGTTATATAACTTTTCAAAGCTTTTTCACACGGCACCTCATTTGTTTTTCCTCAGTACCCTATGAAGAAGGCAAGGGAGAGCTTCTTTTCTATGTTGACAACTAAGGAAAGAGATGCAGGCAGGCCCCATGCTGCACCAGGCACTCAGATAGCTGAGCTCCTAATGGAGACCAAAGGTCCAAGAAGCTGGTTCAGTGCTGTTCCCACCTTGATTGTGGGAGTGGCTTCCAGGCCTCTTAACTTCTGCCTCATACTGAAGTCTCTCCAGTCCAAATCTGACTACTTGAATATGAATTACAGTACACCTCTACTGCTCGTTGACTTCACAGGGAATTAGAAAAGTGTTTCTCAAATCTCATTTCACTTGGGAAATATGGAAGATGCAGATTCTTGAGCCCCATTGCAAGGTTCTGTTTCAATATGTTGGTGGAGAGTCCAGAAACATGCATTCCAGGTGAGTTTGATATGGATGGTTCGCCTGGTACGTTTTGAGAAACAATGAATAAAGGAGGTCGAAGGGGGAGGATGTCTATGTCTGTTTCCTTTCCTGCTCTTTCCCTCCTCCTCCAGATAAGGAGGAGCTCTTACCTGATTGGTCAGATTCTGAGACATGAATCAAGCTATACCATATTTACCAATGCCAGTGGATATTGGCATTTGTTTTAAAATATCAAGTCTCTCCTCTTTTCTGTTTCTTGCAGCTGTTGTGATGTGACATTGCTAAGTTGAGCCAAGGTCCCTCAGTGTTGCCCTACTTTGTGCTTGTCTTTTGTTTTCTTTGTACGCTGTCCTGTCTCTTTGATCATATAGGCTAGCCAAAAAGTAATGAGACACGAGACATTTGTTGGGAGGTTCTTGTAGACACTTAGATTAGGTTGCAAGCTGTCCTTAATCTTGACAGTGTTCCACATTGCCTATACCAGGCAGTGGTCCTGATAAAAATGAAGTTGGATCTGTTTACATTTGATCTTTTTTCCTAAGAGTATGGACCCTTTAAGATTAGTAGTTAGCAGTTACTGAATGCATGCTATGTGCCAAGCAGTGTGTATTTTGTATGAATTAACCTGCTTAATTTTCATAACAATCTTATGAGGAAGTACCATTATTATTACTTTTTTTCCCAGATGATGGAAAAATTGCCTGAAGTTTTCTCATTGGTGAGTGATGGAACATCAAGTTGAAACCAGACCTTCTGACTCTAAAGCCCAACCTATTCTTACCCATAACACTTCATCTGCTTTGGAGCTCAATGTGGAGAGAACACTTGGATGCAGGTAGAACTTTGGCGTTTTGAGGTGCCATGGGCATATATCATTTTATATCATCAAAACTCTTCCCAGAATCCCTGACAGAGGATAATTCTTAGTATAACAGACATATGAAGGAAAAGCCATTATTTGGGAAATTAGAACCCAAACTCCACTTTGAGTTGCATTATTTAGATAATGTTTTCATTAGCTTCTTGGCTCTCTCCTGAAGGAGAACTTAACTCATTGATCCCCTGTAGCTACTGCTCTAATTTCTATAACTTCAGTTGTTCTGGGATCAATTGTTGCTGAAAGTTTTAGTGGTTCCATTTTCTTTGAGTCTGTTGCAAGAACGGGGCTGTTATTCCCTATCTTAGAACAGCCTATTAATCAGAAAGAAAGGTCACACCATAAATCGATATGAGTTGGGTATGATTGTCCCCAAACAGTTTTGCACTGCCAAAAGTGTTCTGAGCTTTGTAACATTGGTCGACATTGGCCCCAGCCCAGTGGTTTCGAGTTTTTCTTTATGGAGGTGAATAGACTAAACTCAGCACTTTCTCAGTCTCTCAGATAAGTGCACTGACATCATTGGGAAGTTATAAGAATCCACATATCAAGCCAAATTCCACCCTGGGTTCGACATCCACCACCCCTCCTCAAATCAAGCCCCGAGAGTATGGTTAAGTGAGGGTAGAACTTGGCCGGAAGCTTGTTATTTTTGCAGTTTTAATTACACATTCCACTTCCATTTGCCCAAATTAGGAGAGGAGGTTTGCTGAAGGAGACGTCGCTTATTGGCTTGCTTCAATGTCTGCTTCTTCCAGTACCTAACTTGGGAATTTTAAGAAAATAGTCAAGAATTGACATTCTACATTTGAAGGACTGGAAAGAACTTTGAACAAAGGCCATCTAGTTCAAACCCCATGGTTTTATACATCAAGACACAAAAACAAGCAAAACTCTGAGATTTGGAAAGGAAAAGTGCTCAAAGTCATGCATGGTGAGCAACAGTAACAAATCCAGGACTCTGTCCTCTTGTTTATCCACACCCAGCTGGGAAGGATGATTTATTAAGGACTGCTCTTGCTGCAGTGGAAAGGACCTTGATTTTAGAGCCGGGAAGACATAGGATTGCATCCAACTTCAGCTGCTTCCTGGTTGTGTGTTTCTAGTTTCTTAACTTCTCTGGGTCTTAATGTTCCTATTTGTGAAGTAGGGATAAATATAGCCTACTATCCAAAGGCACTGAGGCAATTAAACAAGGCAAGAGGGATATAGGTATTTGGTGAATCTTGCTCCTCTTCTCCTTAGGACTTTTGGGTTGCAAATGATAGAAACTCAAAGTGTGTTGTGTACAAACAAGAATTTGTTAAGTTTATCTGCACGATTCTAGGTATGTTTTGATTCAAAGGATGCCAGTTCCACAGTCCTGAATGGTGTCATGAGAAATGATAGCTTTCTTTTGAGTCAGTGACATTCTCAGGTCAGTTTCCTCTTGGAGTCACAGCTGGCTGTCAGCTGTTCCAGATTGCTCTCTTACAAGATTCTCAAACTGGAGTTTTGGACCCCAGGCCCAAACTCCTCGGCTTCCACATGTTAGGTCCAGTCACTCACCCTTATTTGCCAAATAAAGAGACATGGAAAAGGGCAGAGAAAGGAGATTTACTACATGACCCAGGATACACTGTAGGAAGAGGCCTAGAAAGCACTCAGCCCATCTTCAGGCTACAGACACGAGTTATTGGTTTAAATAAATAAAGAATTGAGCTGGGGAGGTATGCATTATAGGTGTGGCCTTATTCTTCAGGGGTTCTTGAGAAGTTGTTATCTAGAGTCATTGTCACCTGGCAGGTATTCTATCCTGTTAGGAGTAGTTTCCTTCCCTTGTCATGAAGATGTTATCAGTTCTGTCCTTACTAGAATCCAAGATGATTGCAAAATGACTGCAGAGAGAATGGCTTAGAGCAAAGACAGATACAAAGTGAAGGCAGAGGTGCCATGCTTTTCTCCTGCTTTTAGTTAATTTGTGGGCCTAAGTAAGGAGTTGGTGCTTTTCAGAAAAAGCAATTTAAGTACCTCTTCCCATCCAGAAAAATAGTAAACGTTTCTTTCCCAATATTTCTACCAAAGGTCTCAGGATTGAGCCACATTGGCCTACCTGTGAAATAATGAACAAACCGAAACAAAACTTTAAAACAAACAGACAAAAATATCACATACAAAATGGGACAAATCAGGTACAAAACAAATTGTGCTATGGCTTGGGATAAGATCAGAAGACCAGGTGAAGGTTACATCCTCACTCCTGAGTCTTGAAGGTGCTGGAACCATCAAGCAAACATAAATTGAAGAGGGAAGACAGTTCTCCATGACAATCAGCATATCCTGGATGGGGCACAGGAGAAGCAAAACCAATATCTACTTCCTGTCTCCTTGCCCTAGGTTTGTCAACATGCAGGAGAATTTTACTCTCTCAAAATTACTTTACATTTAATACATGCAAAAGAGAAAAGATGTGGTACTAAACTTACTGCCTCTTAAGCTAAATAATTAGACCTCACTGAGTTAGAAGAAAGAAATGTTCAAAAGAAGTATATTTCCCAGTAAGCTATGCTTTATCTTCTTATAAAATAAAAACAGCACACTGTATAAAAATAGACAAAGCATGCTTACAAATAGGGATATAAAATATCATCCCCAATCAAACTTGAGTTGCCACACACTATAGGAGTATTTTTGGCTTTGATAGTTGTAATGCTGCATATTAAAACAAAAAGTATTTATTAAACATTTACTATGTGTAAGCACTGTGACAGAGTTGAGTGCTAAGAACACAAGTACTTTAAAAATATTTTTAAGCATTCAGTAAATGCAAGAGTAGTTGAGGTCCAGCCATGTGTTTACTGTCTGCTAGGGTTTGAATGTGTCCTCCAAAATTTGTGTGTTGGAAACATAATTCCCAATGCAACAGTGTTGGGAGGTGGGGCCCCACAAGAGATGATTAGGTCGTGAGCTCCTGGCCTTATGAATGAATTAATGTTATCACAAGAGTGAGTTAGTTATCTCAAAGTCAGTTTGTTAGGAAAGCAAGCTGTCTCTCTTTCTCATCTCTCTTTGTCTCTGTCTCTCTTTCTCTTTCTCTCCTTCCCTTCTGTCTTCTGTCATGGAATAATACATTAAGAAGGCCTTTGCCAGAACCAGGCCCCTTTACATTGGACTTGTTAGCCACCAGAAGTATAAGAAATAAATATTTGTTCTTTATAAATTATCCAGTCTCAAGTATTCTGTTTTTGCAGAAGGAAATAGACTAAGACATTATCTTTCTAGGCACTATAGGAAGTAAAAAATTGAAATCTAGAAGAGAATAGCAGTTAAGTGCCTAAGGCCTGGAACTGAGATAGATTTATGTTCAAACTTGTCTTCATCACAGATCCACTGTGTGAATTTAAAGAACTTGTCCTTGAACTCTGGTCTTCATCTGTTAAATGAGCACGAGAATTACACTTTTTTCAGGGTAATTGTGAAGATTAAATCTTACAACGTATTTTAAGTTATATGACACATGGTATATGTCATAAAGTAGGCATAAAATGGTAGATAGTATGGAAATTTTTGCTTCCTGCTACCTGTGCCCCAAACCTGCATTCATTATTCATTGTATAACCCTCTCCTGCTCCCCAGAGAGAGAGAGAGAGAGAGAGAGAGAGAGAGAGAGGTTTATGTAGCAGAACTGGGTTTATGTAAAGAGCTCAAACTCTAAATATACGTGTTGTTACAGAACCTGAATATATTTTGTAACCTGCATTTGTTATGGGTTATTTTGCTGTCTGTTCTTTTGATCTGAAACTTCCACTGTGGAACATGTGTCCCAGCACATGTAAAACGTGAACTGTTAATAACACAGGAGAAACTAGGAAGGCAAAACATTTGGATATCTGCAGTGTTCATAATGGTGACTCTCACAGGAAATTGTTCTGTTTGTATTGAGGCTAACCCAACTACTAAGTGTGTGACAAAAGAAGGTAAAATAAGTGGGACAGATAGAATGGTCCAACTTTCCTAAGGATATTTGTCTAGGAATTAAAGACTGTTAAATACTGTAAAGAATGTTAATAATTAGTCTTTATTGTCAGTGTCCTTTTAGGCTTATTTTTATTTCAAATAATAGTTAAGCTGTTAGGAGTCTGGTGGATTTGACTCTTTGACAGTTGTTAGACCCTGCCCGTGTGCCTGGCTGCTTTAAGTGAGGCACTGTTAGCCAAGCAGCCCTTCTTTTGGCAACCTCCTGACTGTCATTTTGACAGCCAGGCTATTTTGAACACTTCACGGACACCTTAGAAAGCTATACTTCAGCTGCAAGGAACATAGCAACCACAGCCAATGAGGCTATGACTACTGATTCAGGAAGCCTCACTCCAATCATGACCACTCCAGACAACATGCAATGGTTTTGGAAAACTTCATTCACAGAATGTCTTGCACACAAGACAAGTCTAGATGACCTTCCTCACCCTGTCATGCTCACTCAGGCCAGAGAGGGAGCACCTCTCCAGTAACTCAACAGAATCTTTCTGATTGACGCACTGTAAGGTCTGTGATAGGTCCTTTGGAAGGGCTGTGATTGGTGCCTATGTAGGGCTTGTTATTGGCAGAACTGGAAGCTGTGTTATGACTGGTAGAAGTAAAATTTCTCCTCTGTCTACATAACCAGGCTGTTTTACAAATATTTTAAGGTAACATAGAGGCCCTATCCTATGTGAAATCCCCCCAGGTGTTGCAACATTAAGCCTAATAAATGGTTTCTCCTGAATGATCTCTTTGCTTATTTGTGTTTATCATGAGTAAAGCAGGCTGGGCTGGTAATATGAAGAACAGACAGGACTCTGGGCAGCACCAGCAGCATCAGTATCTATAATAGTAGCAAGGAACACCTTAAAGGTCCTAGAGAAGTCACCAGGAGCTGAGGCCCCAATACCCAAAGCTCAGAGCTAGAGGGCAGCTAAAGAGTTCTAGAGAATGACTGAGGGTAGAAATTACAAAAAGCTAAGGTTGGGGATCCTTCTTTCAAAAAGGGTGGACTTTTATTAGGGGATAGAGCAAGAGGCCCACTCAGTTATTATAAGTTACGGCTTTCACCAGAGTGCTTTGGGCTCCTTTGCCTAGGCAGGAAGGGGGAAAAAAAACAATCACTATTTTGTAGGGCAACTGATCCTAACCACCAGGTAGGATTGCTATTAAAGAATGGGCGTAGGAATGAATACATAGAGAACTCAGGAGACTTTGGTGTTTCTTGATACTCCTTGGCACAACTGCAACTGTAAACAGGGATGGCCTCATGGACATATGACCATGGAATTACATAGGATCCTGTGCTTACAAGGGTCCTGTGCTCATTTTAATGCCCTGCTGTAGCCATCTTGAAATTCTTATTTTTAACAAAGGGCTTATCTATGGTCTGAATGTTTATATCTCCCCCAAATTCATATGCTGGAATCCTAACCTCAAAAGTGAAAGTATTAGAAGTGAGGGCTTTGGAAGGTGATTAGGTCATGAGTGTGTACCCCGATGAAAGAGGCCAGAGAGAAACTCCTACTCCTTTCCTCATGTGAAGCTGCCGTGAAAAGATGGCTGTTTATTTATGTGTTGGGAAATAGGTCCTCAACAGATATTGAATATGCTGATGCCTTGCCGTGCTGAGTGCTTGTTCCCTCTGAACTCATGGAAGTGTAGTTGCCGGTTTAACAGTGTTGGGAGGAGGCACATTTAAAAGGCTATTAGGTCACAAAGCGAAACCTTAATGGGTAGGATTACTCTTGCCATAATAGAGCAAGCCTGATCCCTTTTGTCTCTTGGCCCTTCCACATTCCAGAATGAGATGACACAAAACAAAAGCCCTGGCTAGGTGCTGTCACCTTGATAGTGAACTTCCCAGCCTCCATACTGTGATGTAATACAGTAATACAGTAATACATAAATTACCCAGTCTGTGGTATTCTATTAGAGCAGCACAAAATGGATTAAGACATGCCTTGATCTGGGACTTCTCAGCCTCCACAACTGTGAAAAATATGTTTCTGATATTCCTAGTTCACCCAGTTCATGGTATTCTGTTATGGCAGCTCTAATAGACTAAGACAGTCCTCAATATTTGTTTTGCACTGGGTCCTTCAAATTATGGTCCTGGTCCTAATGGACCACTCAGACTAGAGAAGGGCATAGTGACCAGGAGATGGAAAAGCCTGGGGAATGAGTAAGTCATGTCACCGTGAAGTTACCACTGCCAAGAAAAGTGCTGGCAAAGATGAGGGAAATCCTTAAAGGAAGTGGAAGAGGGAGAAACTTCTTCATGGGGATGGTAGAGCTGGAGTTAAGTCCAAGTTGTTTGGAAGTCAACTAATTCTCTTAAAGCTGTCTATTTAGTTAGTATACTTTCCCCCAAGTCTAATGGAGGTGTTAATAATGTATAACACACTGCATGCATTTAAAGTGTATAATTTAATAAGTCGTGACAGATAAACTGTATCCAAACTTGTGAAATGATCACCACAGCAAGAAAACAAACATGCTAACCACACCCATAAATTTCTTTGTGCTTCTTTGTAAAGACTCTCTCATACCTGTCCTCCCTTCTAGGCCATCACTGACCTATACATTACTCCACATTGTTATTTTATATAATGTATTCCCAATATATACTGTTTTCATCTTTCACTTAGCATATTTTATTCATGTTGGTATGCGTATCAGTATTTCATTCATTTTAACTGCTTGGTAGTATCCATTATATGCCTATAGCAAGACTTGTTTATCCACTTATCTACTGATAGATGTTTTGGGGTTATTTCTCATTTTTGGAAATTGCAGATAAGGCAGTTATGAACTTTTGTATACAAATCTGCATGCTTTTATATTTCTTAGATAAATATATATGAATGGAGGTGTTGGATCCTATGGTAGATGTGTGCTTTTTCCAAAATAGCTTAACACTTTGAAGTGTCATTTCTTTGCTCATGCTGCATGCTTGCCATGGCTTGAAGAGAGGATCTGCACACTTATATCATTCAGGAACCCAGGTCAATAGAGCAACCACCACTTTAAACATTGTTAGTTTCCTTGCCTGAAGAAAAATTAAATTTTACAAAGTTGTGCATTGATTTTTTTATTTTTTAGTGTCACAGAAAACCTGAGCAGCAAGTACAGAGAGTTCCTAAATACTTTCTTCTCCTATATGTATAAACCCTTCCCACTACTAACATCCTGCGTCAGAGTTGTACACTTGTTAAAATAGGTGAAACTCTATTAACACATCATTGTCACCCAAACTCATAAGTTCATTCTTGGTGTTGTGTGTTCTGTGGGTTTTGATGTATCTACCATTGCAGTACTGTAAAGTATTGTTTTACTACTGCCACAGTTCTCTGTATGCCATCTGTGCATCCCTTGCTCCACCCTAACTCCTAGAAACTAGTAATTTTTTAACTGTTTCCATAGTTTTGCTTTTTCCAGAACATTACATAGTTGGAATCATACATATGTAGCTTTTAAAGATTGGTTTCTTCCACTTTATAATATGCATTAAGGTTTTCTCCATGTCTTTTCATGGCTTCATAACTCATTCCCTTTTAGTACTGTATGTACCACAGTCTGTTTATCTACTCATCTCCTGGAGGACACCTTTGTTGCTTCTAAGGTTTGACAATAATGAATAAAGCTACTATAAACATCCATGTGAAAGTTTTTGTGTGGACATAAGTTTTCACTTCATTTAGGTGAATATCAAAGAGTATGACTGCTACATTGCATAGTGAAGGGTATTTTAAGTTTTGTAAGAAATTGCCAAATTGTTGTCCAAAGTAGCTGTAACATTTTGCATTTCCACCAACAATGAAGGAGAGTTTCTGTTGTTTTACATCTTCACTAGCATTTGGTATTTCTGGTGTTTTGGGTTTTCATCTTCCTATCCACGAACATGAAATTCTCCATTTATTTAATTCTTCCATCATAGTTTTGTAGTTTTCCTCATATAGATCTTGTACATACTTTGTTAGATACATACCTAAGTATTTCATCTTTGGGAATGCAAGTATAAATGATAATGTGTTTTTAATTTCAAGTTCCATTTTTTCATGGCTAGCCTATAGAAAAGTGATTAACTCTTGTATATTAACCTTTTATGCTGCAACCTTACTACAATTGTTTATTAGTTCTAGGAGGTTTTAAAATTTTTTCTATAATCATGTCACTTACAAATAAAGCTAGTGTTATTTCTTCCTTCCCAATCTAAATACCTTACTTTAAAAAAAACTTATTAAATTACTTAAGTCTTCCATTATTATGTGGAAAACAGGAGTGAGAGAAAACATCCTTACCTTGTTCCTAATCTTTATAGGAAACTTTCAGGTTTCTCACCATTAAGTGTAATGTTAGCTGTCAGGTTTTCCTAAATGTTCTTTATCAACTTGAGGAAATTGATTCAGAGGAGAAATCATACATGATTTCTTATCATTCTTATCATTCTTATTTTTGCTCCTCTGTAAGTAAGGTATCATTTCTCCCCAATGGTTTTTTTTAGTATTTTTCCTTTATCTTTGATTTTTTGAAGTTTGGATATAATATCCATAATACAGCGTGTCTTTTGGGCATTTATTATTCTTGGTGTTCTCTAAGCTACCTAGGTCTGTGGTGTCTGATCAATTTTGGAAAAATCTGTCATTATTGCTTCAAATATTTTTCTGTTCCTTTTTTTCTATCTCTCTTTCTGCTTGTCTCATCACACACGGGGTATAAATTTTATAATTGCCCAACAATTCTAGGGTACTCTGGTCTATTTTTAGAAGTCTTTTTCTCTTTGCTTTTCTGCTTTGGAAGTTTCTGTTGTCACATCCTTAAGGCCACAGGTTCTTTCCAGTCTACTAAGTCTATCAAAAGCTTTCTTCATTTGTTTACATATAGTTGGAATTATAAAGTGTGTAACCTGTTTTTGATCTCTAACATTTCTTTTTGACCATTCCTTCTATCTCTTTGCTTATGTTATCCATTTTTATTGCATAATAACTTTTCTGTTAAAGTGTTTAACATATTAATCATAGTTTTGTGTTTTTTAAAAATCCTGGCCTAATAATTTCAACATTACTGCCATATCTGATGCTGATTCTAATATTTTTCAGTGTCTTCAAACTGTGTTCTGTGCCTTTTAGCATTCCTTGTAATTTTTGTTGCAAGGCACCTTAGGTGTGACATACTGTGTAAAGAAACTGCAGTAACAGGTCTTTAATAAGGTGGTTGCAAAGTGTGGGGGGAGTTAAATGTTCTACAATCCCATGCTTAGTTTTCTGTCTTTTCGTGACTTTGTGCCCTTGGGCTGTGAGCTTCACATGTACTTCTAACCCTCCACCCCTTTTGGCCCCATACTTGGGCAAAATAAGATACCAGGAGGGGGCTGGAGTTGGATTTTTCCCTTTCCTCAAGTAGGTTAGACTCTGATATAATCTCAGCAGGTTCGGGTCTGGTAAAATACTTTCTTTTTGTAGTCATTAAGAACAGAATGCTCTGGTATATCTTAAAATGGAGGATTCTCCTCAATATTCACTACGAGGACTGGGTAGAATTTCTGGAGGTAAAACTGCCAAAAATGTAATGACCTTCCTATGACTCGGTCCCTTGAAGTTTTCAGCTCTCAGACTTGTCTGCACAGAGCCTCCAGTAATCCATCAACTTCATGTCAGCTTTTCTTATGCCATTATTGTTTCCTGTGAGGTTTCTACCCCAGTACATCATGATTCTTCCTATCTACCTGTCTGTTCCTACAATTTTGTACAGTGGTTTGTCCTGTGACCTCATTTCTCTGAAGATCTAAGAAGAATTGATTTTTCAATTTGTTCAGCTATTTACTTGTTGCTAGGATAGAGGACTGGAAACCCAAAGTCTCCACTGACTTTTAAATTTTTATACCACAATCAATACATGTTCTTTCCACTCCCAAAATATTGGCCACAACCAGTCACATAATCCCACTTATCACAAGAGGTCCATAAAATGTCCTCCAAGCCTGTGCCCAGGAGGGGAAGAAAAGGAAGTAAGTGGTGAACAGCATTAACGGCTACCACAGAAGTCAATATACATTTTTCTTACTAATAAAATGTGACTGGCTTTGTTCACATTTCCTGACACAGCAGATGCTCAGTGCTGTTCCTGAATCAGGTACTTATCCTAATTGTCCTAGCATAGCTGGATAAACACGGTCTGCTTTCTTCAGGATGTGAAGGGATCATAACGAATTCTCTCCAAAGCCTGTTTGGAAGAGAGAGAATCTGAACCGGCCAAAAAGAGAATGCCCGGTTTCTTCTCCCAGTCTCACCATTTTGTCAACCTCTTCTTCCTTGATGAGAAGTCAGAAATGAAAGGATGTTGAGAGAGGGCAGGAATATTACTTGGGTGCCTTCCAGTAATGACTTTTTCAAAGCTGTTACATGAATTGTGTGGTACTGAAAGTACTTGTACCCATGGCTGACGGTTATTGAAATGAATATGTCCATTAAATGTATCATCTAGAAAATGGCAGGTCCTATTGCAATGTTTTACATTACCCAAAAGGGTCTATTTCTGTGAAAATATTATTGAGATTATAACTGTCTTCAAACAGCACATTCTTGGCTCCCTAAAGGATAATACCAGGGTTAGGAGGATTCATTTTGGGAAGATGGGTGAAGAACAGGAAACTAACATAATTGGAGGATCTGCTATGCATCAGACACACCAAAAGATATTTTTCACACAATAACATAACCATATGTAGAAAATGCTTACCTCTGTCATTCATCCATTTTTGTTTAGGTGATATTTGGGTTTGAATTCAGGACCTTGCACTTGCCAGGAAGGTACTCTACCACTTGAGCCACCCTGCCAGCCCTTTTTTTGCATAGGGTCTTGCATTTGTGGGCCAGCTTGGACTATGATCCTTGTATTTATGTCTCCGTCATAGCTGGGATGACTGGTGCATGCCACCAGCCCAGCTTTTTATTGGTTGAGTTGGGGTCTAACGAATGTATGCCTACCCTCAAACCACAATCCTCCTTCCAATCTCCACTTCCAAAGTAGCTAGGATTGCAAACTTGAATCCACACCTAGATTCAGTCATCTCTTAATCCTCAAAAATCCCTATTGGTTAGGTAAGGGAAGGTAGTGTCCTGATTAAAATCATGGACTCCAACTGCAATGCCTGGGTTTCAACCCTGTCTGTCCTCTATATGTTAGTTACCTTGTGCAAATTGCTTAATGACTTATAGTCATATGATTCAGCATCTATATCTGTAAGATGCAGATAGTATTCACCGTCCTTTCCTTTGGAGGATGACATGAATGAATATGTGGTGAACTGAATGTGCTCTGTCAATCTAGGCTATTGCTGCCATTACCTCTGTACTTAAAGAACTGTTCTAGGGTCACACAGTGAGGGGTTGCTACCTTGAGGTGAAGAGTTCAGTCTTGAAGGAAAATTTTATTGAGATGAGCAGAAGCAATGGTTGGACTCCAAACTGTTACACACAGGTAAGATGGTAGAGAACAGTCTGAGGAAAGTTTAGAAGAGCTTGGACAGTCCAAGTTCAGTGTGATGAAGGTGGGATTTCCAGAAACAAATGTTCTACCTTTTTCTCCCATGGAGGCATCCTTGTAGCTTGCTTTTTCATTGGCCATCCTTCAGGCTGTGATCTTCTGAGGAGACAAATGGGGAGTGGAGCTTTGGTTAAGATTAGAAATATAACCTGGTAAATTTCTAAGACTGATTGATAGAAAGAAGTTTCATTTTTTGCTTTCCTTTAAGTGCTAATTGTGTGTGTGTGTGTGTGTGTGTGTGTGTGTGTGTGTGAACAGTTTTCCAAACAGGAAGAGGAAACTAGGTTCCAGTAAAAACAAGTCACTTGAGGAGAGGCAGGAAGGAAGTTGTGTGGGTGTTTGGGGCTACTTGCTCAGGTTCTGGATGGGCTTTAAGTCCTTTAAATGTGGCCAAAGAATTGAATAAACACTTTGGAATAAGACTTGAAGAAGACTGGGGCTTTCCAGAATTCTAACATTGATGGCTTCTGGTGGCAGAGGTGGGGGAATCCTACCATGCTTAGCATCTCTGCAGGTTTGTTCTTCATACCACCTGAGAAATTTTAATCTCTAGCATCCAGGTTTTATACAATATTTAATTTCTTCAAAGTTGTCTATGACTTCTGTCTCAAGACACTCACAACCACAATGCTGAGGCCTGAAAGAGTCCCATTTTTCAGATGAGAAAATAATTTCTAAGAGGATCTATTTCCCAACCAAAGGTGTCAGAACTGACAAGTGATGATGCTAAGGTTGCCCTTGGAGCTTCCTAAGAAGAGGGTAGTGTGTGTTTGTGGGGTTGGGAGCAGTGCAGCTGTGAGGAGTGAGGCCTGACTGAGAGAGCTGAAAGTTGGGGCTCATATGTTAGAAATCTTTGCATCCCTGCTGTCTGACCCTATACCTGCCTATCACAGGGGGCCTCAGAAAGTTGTTCACTCCTCTTCATGGCTTTCTCTACTACCTGGCATTGTGTACAAGCAGATGCTTGGCCAGTGTTGTTCCCTGCTGCGTTTTCAGTGTTTAGAACAGCTCCTTGTCCATGGTGTACTCAGTAAAAGTTGTTTACCTACTGTGTGTTGGTGAATGGAATGGTCCAGTTGCACTGTTCCAGAGATGAAGCCAGTCTCACATCACAACTTAAATAATGACATGTCAAGGTAGATACGGACTCCAGTTATTAAATCCAGTAGCCAAAAATTTTAAAGAGAAATAAGAAAAGTGTTTTTATTATTCTCATGTACAGAGTATGTGATTACAATCACTACATAAAAGCTAAAATTCTGGATTTGATTCCACTTTTAAAAAGTTGTTACTATCTGTATGAATGTGTGTATTTAGAACTCCATACAGAAATTATACATGCCTTCTCCATGAAGTCTCCTAACCTTCCTGGCAAGAATTAATACCTATGTCTTCAGAAATTCCAGGACACTTTATATGTACCTTTCAAATAAATAAGTCAGCTAGATCAAAGTGATTCAAAGAAGCATTGGATTTGGAGCCTGACAAATATAAGTTCAAATCCTTCTTTGACACTTAATAGCTAGATGACTAAAGAATCCATACGATGACTCTTAACTTGTTAAATGAGGGTACAATCGTGTGATCACTGTGTTATTCATTCAACCAATATTTCTGGAGTACCACCTGTGTGTCAGGCACTTTCTATATGTTGGAGATATATCCTAGAACAAAACAACAAAAATCCTTGAGTTCTTAGAGTTTATACTCAGGTGATAATGTGGGTGAGAAGAATTTAAATACCATCAAATGCCAATGTAACATTAAGCATTTTAGTAGATATTGCTGGCTGCCCACTTGCCAACTATTCTCCCTTGTCCCAACTTCTGGAGACTCAATTACATTTTAGTGTCTGCCTCTCCCAGCTGACTGGGAACACTGGATACATCTATAGCCCTAGGAATAAATCCTCAATATTGGTCCACTATCCATTTTGCTAGTGGTTGGTGCAGGGGTGGGAATGTGATCCAGGTCCAGAAAATGAAATGGGAGAGGAGAGTTTCTGGGGGCTTTGGGAAAGGAATCTTTTCTTCCATAAAGAAGACCACATAAGAGATTACCTTATTTTTACATCTGGAAACTGTCATGTCTGGACACTACATCTGAAACTAGCACAGAGGATTAACTGACTGAGGAAGGAGCTGACACTGAAGATGCAGAGTAAAGAAATAGAGGGAATCTGGGTTCTTGATGGGATTGTCTATCAAGCCACAAAATCACCTAACCCTAAAACCTTCCCCTACTTTTGACTTTCTGCTACGTTGTTGAAATAAGTTGCATTCAAAGACAGTTTAATGAATATTATTATGATTCCATTTCCCTTGTTTATTAGTGAGATCATTGGGCATTGGATCTGTTTCATATTTATGTTTATATTTGTACCCCTGGTCACACATGTACCCATATTTTATAGAGTGGATGATAACCTCATATTTCAATGAAAATGTACCCATAACCATGTACTTAAAATTTTAAATGTATATAATCTTTTATACTTTTTTCAGGTCTTATGCTCAGTGCTTTACATAATTATATAATTTAATAATAAATACCACCTTACTTCCAAATAATTGGATCTGGCAAATTCAAAAGTTTTTTTTTTTTTAAAGCTCAAATTTAATGTTCTTTGCATTCACATTCTTGGCTTCAGTATGCCTGGGATGGGTTAACTTGAATAAGCCAGCACATATTTCTTTTACAAAACCCTATGAGTGTGATTGAGATGGCAACTTCACTGAATAAGCAAGGACAATCCAAACCTTGATATCTGCTGTGTATTTCACCAGAGAGCTGAAGCGAGGGTGGGGTCCACCTGCCCCATGATGTTGCTCAGTGAGGTCATGAGAACTGGACAAGGCTTGCCCTACCCTGAACTGACAGCCTGAGGTCTGGGGATGTAGGCTGTCATGTTTTGGTTTATTCATTTTGCTTTTACAGTCAGGAGGCTGAGACAAAAGCTGCAAAAAAATGGTTGGTTTACCTTAGAAGTGCACTGAGGATTTATGCAGTGGGTTGTCACTGCTCCGCAGAATGTACCTGTTCTCTACAAAATGGGCCCTTCAACTCAATTCTGTTAGTATTTAACATTTATTCCATGTTGGGCACTGTGAAGGATATAAAGATGAGAAAGATGTAATCTTTTCTTAAGGGAATAACCACTGTAAGTAGAAGAATAATTTATATATCCATATCTTCATTCATTTAACCAAGTCCTAGAATTTTGGAAGAAAGAGTAAACAACGTGGATTGTGGTCTCTGCTTTAATGGAGTTCATAGTGTAGCAGAGAAGACATTCTAATTATGTGTGCTAATTACTCAAGTGATGACATATTACATATGTGATTTGTGCCACAAATGAAAGAAGCAGTGCAGGGTATCACAGGAATATCAACAGGGGCCCTGATATAAATTGGGGATACTATCTCACTTTTCCAGATGTGAAAGCTAAGGCAGTGAGGAATTAAGTAATTTGCTCAAGTTCTCCCAATATGAGGCCAGACTATCTTTCTCTCAAGCTCTTAACTGTACTCTGCAGGCAGATGTCATGCACTCCACGTTTGCCAGGAAGCAGACACTTGGATGAATTGGTCTAGACCCTAGAGGAGGCATCTGGGCAGGTCTATAGCAAGTGAGAAGTGCCATGCCTATCTGAGGGAAACATAAAGACTTTCAGAGGAGGGTGACATTTCTCACAGGCCCTGAGAGAAAAATAGGAGGGTTTCCACATGGACAGAGAAATCAAATATAAAAAGGCCTTTCAGGCAGAAGGAAGAGTATGAACAGGGGTTAAAGGTAGAATAGTTACCTAAGAAAACCTTGCCAACTCCCTCCCTGCTCCTGCCTGTTTCTTCCTGCCATTCTAAACACGACATTATGCAGTTGTAGGCAGGTGCCAGGAAATAGAATTGTGGTTAGTTGCTGAATATTCATTAGGGCCTCCTATCTCTAAGCCATGGAGTAACTGGAAGAGAGAAAGAGAAAGGAATTAACCATAGAATATGTGTGTTCATGTTACTGCACTTCATCTTTATTTTAAGAATAATCTGATTAAATGGAATGCATGTCTAATTGGAACTAGCATACAAAGGACATGCTAATGCTGTTAGGTAATTTATAAAACTCAAGGAAAGGAAATCTGCTGAGTCCCAAGGACAACCAGAGTGAAAGACTAAAATGCTGGTTTAGGTCTTCATCTTTCCCATTTAGACCTCTCTGTATGACTGTTCATTTGTTTCACTTTCTACAGATTACTTTTGCTTCTCTAAGCTGTGTGGCCAGAAACCAACCACAAACAGCCCTCAAGGTTTACATATAATGGCTTATAAATTCCAGAGGAAGAATAGTGACTGGCCCAGTTTGGATCAGACAACCATCCCTAAACTAATAAACTGTTAGGTAGCAGGGTCAGGTTGTCCCAACATGGCAGTTTTGATGGGAATTTGGTAAATGAAATTCATGGATCAGAACCCATAAAAGGAGGAACTGGACAGAATAAACAATAGAAATCTTCAATAGCCCTCCACACAATTTGAGAAGTAGGCATCAGTAATTCTATTTACAGATGAGGAAACAGAGTCATAAGGGTTATGCGGTTATCAAGAGTCACACACCTAGTTGGCCTGTCTGATTCTGAGGGATACTATATTTCATCTGAATCTCTGAGAGTTACAAGATATCACGGAAGATTGACTCTGAAAACCTCCCTTCTACAACTCTCTCTCTCTCTTTCTCTCCCAGGTCTCTACTGCCTTGAATAGTAAAGAAACCAAATACATCATCTACCTCATCATGGAGCAGTATATCTCTCTGGCCATCCTTATACATTTCTTCTCCTGTTTGAGGAGTGAGAAGAGAATCTAGTTAGGGATCCAAAATGGTGACTGGGACACAAATACAGACTGCATGAGCTCCATGAATCAGGGACCTTGCTGAGATGCTAGAGACACACTTGGCTGAAGTAATGCACTGGGGAGAGCTGAAACTTCGGCACCCTGAACCCCTAGCCTGTGGAAGGCTTCTCTACCCCATGATGCACTGAAAGAGCAGGTAGGCTGCCACCCCCACACTGCCATAGTCTGCTGGCCTGCCAGGGTGCTGCCCACAGACCCACAAGGTCGCCACCTTGCAGGCCTACCAGGCTGCTGCCTGCTGGCTTGCCAGACCACCAACCACCACAGGAGGGCTCCAAAACCACGAGATGCCAGCTCCAAACCTACCTAAGAGATGCAGACAAACAGGACTGGATGCTAAAGGAGTAACACCAGAACTATTAAGACTGAAATTCTACTGTTCCAGAACCAGGAATTTTTTCTTCTTTTTTCTCTTTTCTTTAAGTGTTTGTTTGTCTTGTTTGTTGTCTGATTGTTACCATATCTTCCTGGTGATTTCTTTGGTTTTCCTTTTTTTTCTTTTCCTTCTTTTTCATTTATTTTTCTCCCTCTTTCTTGGTTTTGTTAGTTTTACTATTGTAAGTTAGCTAATACAATTTACACATAGACCAGGGACAGAAACAGTACCAAGTGGATTGATGGGAAGATGAAAAAAGCATGGAAACCATTCCCCTCCAAAAAAAATTAGTACAGGAGTCAGAAGGAATAAAGAAAACAGATACCCAGATCCAGACTCCAACAAAACAAAAATAAACTATACCAAGGAACCCAACGAAGCCCACAAGAACAACCTGAAAGAAGAAATCCTGCAAGTAATCAATGAGAATTTTATAGAGATGATACTAAACATGGTTAACCAAAATGTACAGGAGGCACTCAAGAAATTCCAAGACAACAAAAATAAATAATATGAGAAAACACAAAAACAAATAAATGAAGTCATAGGAGCCCTAAATAAACACCAAAATGAAACAGAGAACACCATAAATAGAGAGGTAAATGAATTAAGGGAGAAAATTGACAATATTAAAGAAAAAGTGGCCTTTGATATGGAAAACCTGAGAAAAAATAATGAAACAGAAATACAAAACAAAGTGGAAGGCCACTCCAGCAGACTAGAACAAGCAGAAGACAGAATCTCATAAATTAAAGATGAAATGGTAATTAAAGGAAAAACTGAAGAACTATTAGACAACTCAAGACCTTTGAAAGGAATATGCAAGAACTTACCAACTCCATCAAAAGACCAAACCTGAGACTCATGAGCATTGAATAAGGAGAAGAGGTGCAAGCAAAAGGAATTTTTTAATATAGTTAAAAAAATAATAACAGACAATTTCCCAAATCTAGAGAAAACTATGCCAATTCAGGTACAGGAAACCTCCAGGACACCAAACAGACTTGACCAAAATAGAACTACCCCATGACATATTATCATTAAAACAACAAGCACAGAGAATAAAGAAAAAATATTGAAGGCTGTAAGAGAGAAAAAACAAACAACATGAAAAGGTAAACCCATCAAAATCACAGCAGATTTCTCAACGGAAACCTTAAAAGCAAGAAGAGCATGGAGTGAGGTCTTCTAGGCACTGAATGGAAATAACTTCAACACTAGGTTACTCTACCCAGCAAAACTATCATTCAAAATAGAAGGAGCAATAAAAGTCTTCCATAATAAGCAGAAAATAAAACAATATATGACCACCAAGCCACTAATACAAAAGATTCTTCAAGGAATTCTGCACACAGAAAGTGAAAGCAAACAAAACCATGAAAGAGCAGGCAGTATCAAACCACAGGAGAAGAAAAGGCAAGAAAGTAGAGAATAACATTGATTCAGCTGCACCCAATCAAACCCTTAAACAACAAAGACAACTAAATAATAGGACTCACCACATACCTATCAATACTAACACTGAATGTTAATGGACTTAATTCCCTCATCAAAAGACAGCATTTGGCAACCTGGATTAAAAAGGAAGATCCAACAGTCTGCTGCCTACAGGAGACCCATCTCATCAACAGAAACAAGCACTGGGTAAGGGTAAAAAGCTGGAAGAAGATCTACCAAGCCAACGACCCCTGAAAACACGCAGGGGTAGCAATACTTATCTTGGAAAAGTAGACTTCAAACTTACATTGATCAAATGAGATAAAGAAGGACACTCCATACTAATAAAAGGGGAAATACATCTAAAGGAAATAACAATTATCAATTTATATGCACCCAAAGTCAATGCATCCAATTTCATCAAACATACTCTGAAGGACATAAAAGCATATATGTAGACTCCAGCACAGTGGTAGTGGGAGACTTTAATACCCCCATCACCAATAGATAGATCATCCAAACAAAAAATCAATAAAGAAATTCTAGAGCTAAATCACACCATAGATCAAATAGACCTAGCTGATATCTACAGAAATTTCATCCAACTTCTGCACAATACACATTCTTCTCAGCAACTCATGGAATCTTCTCCAAAACTGCTCATATCTTAAGGCACAAAGCAAGCCTCAGCAAATATAAAAAAATAGAAATAATCCCATGCATTCTATATGATCACAATGCATTAGAACTAGAAATCAACAACAAAAACCACAGTAAAAAAATGGAAACAATTGGAGGCTGAACAACACATTGCTCAATGATCAGTGGGTCATTGATGAAATAAAAGAGGAAATTAAATGTTTCCTGAAAGTTAATGAAAATGAAAACTTGACCTACCGGAACCTATGGGACACAGCAAAGACAGTCCTAAGAGGAAAGTTTATAGCCATGAGTGCATGTATTAAAAGGTCAGAAAGATCTCAAATCAATGACCTAATGCTACATCTCAAACTCCTAGAAAAACAAGAACAAGCAAATCCCAAATCAAGCAGAAGGAGAGAAATAATTAAAATAAGGGCTGAAATCAATGAAATAGAAACAACAACAACAACAAAACCATACAAAGAATCAATGAAACAAAAAGCTGATTCTTTGAAAAAATAAATAAGATTGACAGATCCCTGCCAAACCTGATTAAAATGAGGAGAGAAAATACCCAAATCAGTAAAATCAGAAATGCAAAAGGGGAGATAACAACAAACACCACGGAAATCAAGGAAGTCATCAGAGACCACTTTGAGAACCTATATTCTAATAAATTTGAAAGTCTTGAAGAAATGGACAGATTCCTAGATATTTACAGCCATCCAAAACTGAACCATGAGGACATTAATCACTTGAATAGATTTATAACACAAAATGAAATTGAAGCAGCAATGAAGAGTCTCCCCAAAAGGAAAAGTCCAGGACCTGATGGATTCTCTGCTGAATTCTATCAGATGTTTAAAGAACTAATACCAATCCTCCTTAAACTGTTCCATGAAATAGAAAGGGAAGGAACACTGCCTAAATCATTTTATCCCCAAACCAGACAAAGACACCACCAAAAAGGAGAACTATAGGCCAATTTCCTTAATGAAATCGATGCAAAAATCCTCAGTAAAATAATAGCAAACAGAATCCAACAACACATCAGAAAGATCATCTACCATGACCAAGTCAGCTTTTATCCCAGGGATGCAGGGATGGTTCAACATACACAAACCTATAAATGTAATACAGCACATTAATAGAAGCAAAGACAAAAACCACTTGATCATCTCAATAGATGCAGAAAAAGCCTTTGACAAGATCCAACACCACTTCATGATAAAAGCTATAAGAAAACTAGGAATAGAAGGAATGTACCTCAACATTGTAAAGGCTATACATGACAAACCTACAGCCAACATCATACTTAAAGGTGAAAACCTGAAACCATTTCCCCTAAAATCAAGAATGAGACAAGGGTGCCCACTATCCCCACTCTTATTCAACATAGTACTGGAATTGCTAGCCAGAGTAATTAGGCAAGAAGAAGAAATAAAAGGAATATGAATAGGTAAAGAAACTGTCAAAATATCCCTATTTGCAGATGATATGATCCTATACATTAAAGACCCAAAAAAATCTGCCCCCAAACTCCTAGATACCATAAACAGCTAGAGCAAGGTGGCAGGATACAAAATCAACTTACAAAAATCATTAGCTTTTCTATACACCAACAATGAACAAACTGAGAAGGAATATATGGAAACAATTCCATTCACTATAGCCTCAAAAAAAAAAAAATCAAATACCTAGGAGTAAATTTAACAAAGGATGTGAATGACCTCTACAAGGAGAACTACAAACCCCTGAAGAAAGAGATTGAGGAAGACTATAGAAGATGGAAAGATCTCCCGTGCTCATGGATCGGTAGAATCAACATAGTTAAAATGGCTATACTACCAAAAGCAATCTACATGTTTAATGTAATTCCCATCAAAATCCTAATGACTTTCATCACAGGATTGAAAAATCTACCCTAAAGTTCATTTGGAAACACAAGAGACTGCAAATAGCCAAGGCACTACTCAGCAAAAAAAGCAATGCTGGAGGTATCACAATACCCAACTTCAAACTATATTACAAAGCAATAGCAATAAAAACAGCATGGTACTGGCACAAAAACAGACATGAAGACAAGTGGAACAGAATAGAATACCCTGATATGAATCCATGCAGCTATGCCCACCTTATTTTTGACAAAGGTGCCAAAAATATATGATGGAGAAAAGACAGTCTCTTCAATAAATGTTGCTGAGAAAAGTGGTTACCTGTCTGCAATAAACTGAAACTAGATCCATGTTTATCACCCTGTACTAGTATCAACTCAAAAATGATCAAAGACCTTAATATCAAACCCAAAACTCTGAAGTTAGTACAGGAAGGAGCAGGAAACACACTGAAAGTAATAGGTATAGGCAGGGACCTCCTCAATAGAACCCCAGCAGCCCAGCAACTAAGAGAAAGAATGGACAAATGGGACTTCATAAAATTAAAAAGCTTCTGTACAACGAAAGAAATGGTCTCTAAACTGAAGAGACCACTCACAGAGTGGGAGAAAATATTTGCCAGCTATACATCAGACAGAGGACTGATAACCAGTATATACAGGGAACTTAAGAAACTAAACTCTCCCAAAAATCAATGGATCAATAGAGAAATGGGCAACTGAACTAAACAGAACTTTCTCAAAAGAAGAAATTCAAATGGCCAAAAAACACATGAAAAAATGCTCACTATCTCTAGCCATAAAGGAAATGCAAACCAAAACCACACTAAGATTCCACCTCACCCCTGTTAGAATAGCCATCATCAAAAACACCACCAAAAGCAGGTGCTGGTGAGGATGTGGGGAAAAATGAACCCTAGTTCACTGCTGGTGGGAATGCAAATGGTGCAACCACTCTGGAAAAACATTTGGAGACTTCTTAAAAATCTAAACATAGGTCTGCCATATGATCCAGCAATCCCACTTCTGGGGATATACCTAAAGGATTATGACTCAGGTTACTCCAGAGGCACCTGCACACCCATGTTTATTGCAGCGTTATTCACAATAGCCAAGTTATGGAAACAGCCAAGATGCCCCACCACTGACAGGTGGATCAAGAAAATGTGGTATTTATACACAATGGAATTTTACTCAGCCAGGAAGAAGAATGAAATCTTATCATTCACAAGTAAATGGATGGAACTGGAGAACATCATCCTGAGTGAGGTTAGCCAGGCTCAGAAGACCAAAAATCATATATTCCCCCTCATATGCGGACTTTAGATCTAGGACAAATACAGCAATGTTGTTGGACTTGGGTCACATGACAAGGGGAGAGCACACACATGAGGTATGGGGATAGTTAGAAAACCCAGAACATGAAAGCATTTGATATTCCCACTCCAGAGGAACTAATAAGAAACCTTAAAGTGACAGAGGTCAACACGAGAAGGGGATCAGGAACCAGTGTAAAGATCAGTTAGAGATGAGTCAGTTTGAGTTGTAACACATTTGTACAGGGAAGCAATGCTAGGAATCTCTCTGTATAGCTGTCCTTAACTCAAGTAGCAAAAATGCTATGTATTTCTTATTATGCTTATGTCTTCTCTTCAACAAAATTAGAGATAAGGGCAGAACAGGTTCTGCCTAGAATTGCTGGGGTAGAGGGGAGAGGATGGGAGATGAGAGCAAGGAGGGAGAAATGACCCAAACAATGTATGCACATGTGAATAAATGAATTTTTTAAAAAAAGGATTTAAAAGTGAAAAGAAAATTGGTAAAATAATATTTATTTCATGCTCTGTGATGTTTCAATAAAACAAAAAGGGTAATTCTCAAAAAAAAAAAAAGAAATGGGCTCTGAACTCTGATCTAAACACCAGGGACAGGGACATACATGCTTTCTTTGGAAGGCCAGGAAATTCTCAGTCCACTGCAACCTCAGCTAAAAGACCTCTCACATTTAGAGCTGGAAGGGATGCAGCCCAAAGCTCCCATTTGACTGCTTCCTTCTCAAAACAGGAAATGACCAGCCCAAAGTCACATGACCGTTATTCAGGAATCCACTCCTTCTCCTCATCTCTTCCCCTCAGTTCCATCCTTCCGATATCTGACTTTCTTCTAATCTATCGGATTCAATGAATTTCTCTACCTTCAGCCGGCTTGCTTGTTCATTGCCTCCATAACGTGCCTTTGTAAGGAGCATCTGTTCTTCTGCCTCACTCTACCTTGCTTTTTATGTTTTTTTATTTATTTTTTTTTGCCGTTTATCTGGGCATAATCGTAGGTCAAGGGACTCTGCTAATTGATTTTTAGGTATCATCTTTTGTAATACTACACTCTTTCTTTGGAGGTATCCTTATGCTGTTTGTGTCTTTTACAGATATAATTACTGAGCCCCGAAGAATAGCTCACACAGCTGGTATCTAGTCCAGCTAGGATTTTAACCCATGCCGTCCTGACCCAATACCTGCAGTCATACTCACACAGCTACCCAGCCTCTTACTCATGACTTCTGCCTAGTGGAATCCTGAGTACTTGTAGGCTAGAAGCACTGACTGGCTGGCAGTCGATACATTTCTTGAGACAAGGCCTTCCCTACATATCAATAGCAAGCT
This sequence comes from Castor canadensis, assembly GCF_047511655.1. Lineage (NCBI taxonomy): Eukaryota > Metazoa > Chordata > Mammalia > Rodentia > Castoridae > Castor > Castor canadensis. The sequence continues at coordinate 141,798,715 of NC_133393.1, forward strand.
TCCTCTATTAAAAGTGCATTTCCTCCATGTGCTACTCACTTTTAAAGCCACAGCTAGTGTTTTCAGGTAAAACTCAAGTGGAAACTCATTCTATAATGTGCTAGCTTCTTCTTTTCTTTATTCAGGTAAATAGTGTGATTTTTTTATATTAATTTTTGTTGACTTCAAAAACTGACCTAATCTTCAGAATGTTGAGGAGAGGGAAAGAAATTTGGGATAACTGCTTAATTTCTGTATCCCATGATAACATTTCATTGGGAAAGATAGAATCAATTTTATCTTGTATTCAAAAAATATGGTGCCATGTTTTACTGTTTTCTATGTCTTCCTGATGGGGTGTCAGCAATGGTTCTTCTGGATTTATTTAAGCTGGCCTGGAACCAGAGAACATTATCTCTACTCCCAGAATTCCCTTGGATGAGGCTACATGTCAAATTACTGTACATTACCCAGGAATGCCAGGACTCTTGCTGCTAACTGTGAATTTACAGTTCTTTGTCCTCTTCCAAACTCCTTGCATGGCTTTGATGTGAAAAAGCAATTTAAAAATGTACCATATCTAATATAACACATTGGACGTATTCACCACACACATTCTTTTAATTAAAAGAATTGGTACACTGCCTTTTGCTGACAGTTAACACCAATGCTTTAATGCCATTTTCTATTATTGATTTATGAGGTGCATACACAAAGCAAATTAGGGAATAAATCATTGATGACATTGATTTGCTTACCAGTACTCCAACAAATGTATATAATTAATTGTGGGCATACTACCTGTCTCTGCTAGCACGGGACCTTCCCTCAGGTCTTGGCCTCTCCTCCCTGTATGCTGTTACACCATTGGGTTTAATGGAGGATTGGGAGCATAGCTGAAGGTGGAGTGTGGGAGAGACATTATGGGTACACCTGATACCTTTAGATGGAAGAAGAATTTTTTCACATTCCTTAGGAGAGGGAATGAGGAGACTGGTGGAGAGGAAGTTGCAACTTGAACATGGCCGCTCATTATTTCAGAGTCTGCATGACTTTCCTAACAGCTCTGGAACTGATTACTTCTGCACCAGGATGGCTATCGAATCAAGTGGTCTTTACTTTCAGGGCATGCTGGGAAAGAGCCTTGGCCTGCAGGTGCCAGGTGAGAGGAACAGGTTGCCCATGAATTGGGCAGAGTCTGCTCCTGAAAGAAAAAGTCTATCTTTTAGATGAAGAAGGGAAAGGAGCTTATATGTCTGCTGGCAGGGGGAGACGGTGAGATCTAGAGAGGCTGTGGTCCTGGTAGGTGGGTGCACTTCCTCTAGAGCCTCATGAGTTCAAATACCAGTGCTGCCACTTACTCTCACATTTTTCTGTGACCTTTGGCAAGTTACTTACCTTCTCAGTCTTAGAGGGCTGTATATAAAGGAGGAAATAATAATTGTAGCTACCTCCTCGAGTGGCTGTAAGGATTAAATGAGAGCGTTTTCATGAAGCAGGTCTTTGTTGTATTAGTGCACGGTACGTAGCTAGCACAATATGACCAAGGTCTTTATTTACATGGGATCCACGGGTGGGCTTTGTGTGTTTACACGTCTGAAGAGCTGCATAAACTTTGTATGTGCACATGTTTCTGAGGAGTAGGTCCTTAGTATTTACCAGGGTCTCTCAAAGTTTTCCAGACTGCCTAAGAGCTTAAAGCTATCCGTCCATGGGATCTCCTCCCTATTTTTGGAGCACCCCTAACTTGGGCTGTCCTTCCTGTTTTGAATACACTGTTCCTGTTCCTTCACTGTAGCACATACTGCCCCAAACCCCTCCTCTTCTTTTCAGTAACAATGATAATAACAATAATAGCAGCTAATGTTGATAGAACATGTACTATGTAGCAGGTCTCAACCTGAGTAAATTGCTAATTTTTTCTGAGCCACAGCTTCCCACCTTGTATAGCGGTGTTGTGAAAATTCAATAAGACAATGTGGGTAGAACATATTCTTATTGGCATATAAGATATAATCAATACATCCTCTTTATCTTCCTGCTTTTGTAATTAGTCTTTGTTATTTCCTTGAATCAAGCCAGGCCTTTTCTAAATCAAGAGGGTCTTTATTATGCTGTCTATGGTAGGCATTTGTCTAGGTCGTGTGGAATATGTGTGTCATAATAACAACTCCATAAATGGAGTGTTTTACCAAGTTCTGTCCCATATACTACCTAATGTTACAAAGTACATGAATTAAACTAATTCACTTCTTCATTCATTCAAAACCCTCCATCCAGGACCTGCCATTGTCCAGCACTGTGCTGGGGAGTTGTTCTCTGCCCTCTAGGAGCTAGACTCATGGGAAGTGAGGGATTCCTCTAAGCAAGTGCATAATTGATAACACCTGCAAGTCAAGGCATTTAATAAGACTGAGGTGTTAGAGAAGGTTCCTGAAGGATGCTGGAGTGTGTTGAGTGCAGAAGAATGGGGGAGGATAGCTCAGCAGAAGACTAAAAAGTCTGCAAGGCCCAGAAGACTTTAGATTCTAGAGTGGGTTTTGTTTGCTAATAAAAATGTAAAGATAAAATAATTTGAGAAGTGGGCATATAGCTCACTTCACAGTGATAAGATGCTTGCCCAGCGTGTGCGAGACCTTGGGTTCAAGACCCAGGTTTTAACCTCTAGCCACACACACACACACACACACACACATGCACACAGAAAGAGAGAGAGAGAGAGAGAGAGAGAGAGAGAGAGAGAGAGAGAGAGAGAGAGAGAGAGTCTGGCCCCTGGCTACCTTGCAAGCCACATCATTCACTGCTTTCTGTCTCACTTACCAAGATCCAGGTACATTGGCCCTTTTCTAGTTCTTTGAATGTGACATGCCTGTTCTTACTGCAAGGTGTTGACATTGCTGACCCTTCTTGGACTGCTCTGCACCCAGGTCTTTCCAAGGCTATTTCTTCCTCATATTCTATGTATCAGCTCACAGTTGCCTCCTTTGAGTGGCCCCCTGACTGCCCTATCAGTGCACCCACCCTCCTGAACTCCTGAACTCCTGTGCATGTTCATACAACTTTGGACTGGCTGAAATCTTCCTGTTCTCCATGACAGCCACATACAGTCCAGTTTCTGGAGGTTCTGTTAGCCTGGGTTCCTGACTAAAGATTTCATGATCCTTAGTCCACCAATCCCACTGGATAAGAAACCCAAAGATAATAAACTTTGGTAATTTTAAGACATGAGGCTCTTAGGATGGTTTGTTACTGCATCTTAACTTAGCATATCTTGACAGATACCTTACTATATTCTCTAGTACCCCAGGCTAAGCATGCACACAGGTAAATACTCAATAGTTATATGTTGGCCAACTGAATGAGGGAAAGAAGAGTGAGGGAAAGTCAGAGTTAGGATAAGGTTCATGAAAATGACTCACAGTGGGTAATCTTCTCTAAGGTGGTGGCTTAAAACAGTAAGAATTTCCTAAAAAAATATTTTCTAATGCCTCCAAAAGATGGAGCAAGCATTATAAAGGACAAGAATGTTTTGGGTTTGTGATGGGCTCCAGGGCTACTGGGACATGGCACTCCTTCTTGGTGGTCAGCAGGTACATCTGTCAGTATGGTGTTACCAGTCACCCTTGATGCCTACGTTCCTTTGAGAAGGACAGACTATGGGAGTGCCCTTCAAGAAGGTCCTTTGGCATGTAGGTCCTTGACCTGATATCTCATTTCTAGTGTTTAACGGGAAAGTTTTTTGTCTGTTAGCCTTGCACCAACATTGTTCAGGTTCTCCCTAGAATGTGGCTTATAGCTCTGGGATCACATCTGGCCCCAAGGCTCTCAGTGGTAATGCTCATTGGAGCTCAGTACACTTCTGGCTGTATGGCCCCATAGTATAAAGAACAAGAGCGATTAAAAACAGATGCCTTGAACAACCATCAGGAGTCCTCTCTATTTCTAATCTCCTGAAGCCACACGGAGTTGTTTCTCAGAGTGCAGGGAGGCTCTGGCTGGTGACGTAGCAGAGTGAAGGACCACTGAATTGTTGGCATTCTTTTGTTCTGAGGAGAATAAACTAGTTTTAGTTAAAATAAGATCCAGATTGCCTGAAAATATCCAAGTCGAGAGACTCGCCGGTAAAAAACAACGTCTAGAGTATTTGAATGAGAACTTTCCCCAAGGATGGCTTGGGCAAAGGAAACGGTGCCAGAGACTTCATCATTAACTAAATACCATGGAAAATGGCTCTGTATTTTATTGCTGCATGTGTTGAACTATGGAGAACAAGAACTTGGAAAGGCCTAAACCCAGCCATGTTCAAAGAATAGAAACCAAAATGCTCCAGCTGTTGTGTTCAGGGAAGGATAATTCAGAAACAGAGAAACAGGCAATATATTTTTGGATCTGGCTCAGCAAGAGCTGGACACCATCATGCTGGCAGAGTTCTTTTGGCCACCAAGCACCCCTCCTCACCTTCTCCCTTCAGATGTCTCACTCCAACTCTGGAAGGAGTCCTGTAGCATGCTTGAGACTGTCAACTTGACCTGGTCCTTTGGGTGGTCGGATTTTGTTAATATTGGGCTTGCAGAATAATATACAACCTGAGGTAGGGCTGCTGCTGTGACTCCTAAGTTTGAACTTAAAAGAGAAAAAGGAAGAAGGAAAGTGGCTAACGAGCTGACTCCTACTCAAGCCCTATTAGAGCCTCTATTCACGTCTGGAAAAGTTCATCTGATGACATTTGCCTGACCTCCTGGGAAATGGAAGAGGGGTGGAGCTTGCCAACAAGATGACTTCTTCCTTCCCCCCACTTCCCGCAGCTTCTTGCTCCAGCAGGGCCTATGGCTGCCTTCCAGCTGGGCCTGGATCCTCTGCTATCATGGACTCCACCCTGCACGTTCATGTCTGCATCTGGAGGCCCGGCATGGCCTCTGGCTGTTGGCCTACTAGAGCAAGACTGACTTTCTCAGGCCAGAAAAGGCACTGGCTCTGGAGACAAGAGGTTAGGGAGGACTACAGAAGCCAATGGGTAAGGAGTCCCAAGGTCTTTGTGGAGTTCCCAGGGGAAAAAATGATTCTGTATGATTTTTCCCCAGTAGAGTTCTTCCTTCAGGAATGTTGGATTCTGTTATTCCCTTTGAGAAAAATCATAAAATAATGTAAGTAAATCCTGTTCCATTCAAATGTGTGTGTAGATTCTTTGCCCCCATTCAATTGCTTTTGAATTATAAAACTGGCTTATTCACATGGTTCATGCTACCATGTTGTTGTTATTATTGTTATTTGTGGTACTGGGCCTTAAACTCTTAACTTGGCCTATGCTAGGTTAGTGCTCCAACACTTGAGCTGTGTCCCTAGCCCTTTGGTTTATTGCATTTTGGTTTTGAGATAGAGTCTTGCTAACTTTGCCTGTACTGGTTTCAAACTCACAATCCTCCTGTCTTCGCCTACTGAGTAGTTGGGATTACAGACAAGCATCACCACTCCTGGCCCTACCTGGCTTGACTGTATTATTTTAATGAGATCCTAGACACTCTCCCCCACCCCTATTAAAAAAAAAAGAGCTAAGGAAAGGTTCCTTGAGAACACAACATCCAAGAAGGAAACTGGGCATTTATTAGTGGATGGTGACAAAACACTTGGATTAGTGTCCTGTAGAAGTAAAGGTAAAAGGAGGCTGTGTCAATCCCACTGGATCAGAATGTAAACGGTTACTAGGAACCATTCTTAGTTATCTCACAGCTTGAGTTTAATCTTTAAGACCACTTCATTCCTACCAGTACTTAGAATGGGGACAAAGAGGTGTGCAGCCTTCTTTCCTATTTATTTATAATTTTTGGTGATACTGGGGCTTCATGCTTACTACTCAGGTGCTCTACTACTTGAACCATGCCTCCAGTGCTTTTTGCTTTGGTTCTTTTTGAGGCAGGGTTTCGTCATATGCGCAGAGCCAGCCTGGACCATGATCTTCCTATTTGGGCTTCCCAAATAGTTGGAATAACAGGTGTGAACTACTGAGCCCCCTCATTGGTTGAGATGGTGCCTCATAAACTTTTTGCCTGGGTTTGCCTCAAACTGGGATCCTTCAGATCTCTGCCTCCTGAGTAACTAAGATTACCAGCTTGAGCACTGATAATTAGCCTTCTTATTTAAATTAAATTTTTACTTCTGAGTATTTTAAGTTTACAAAAATGTTTCAAAGACACACAGAGAGTTCCCACATGTCCACCCCCATGTTCCCTTATAGCTCACACACCCATGAAACATTTGTCAGAACTAAGAAACCGACAATGTTTCACCACTATTAGCTAAATTCTAGACTTTATTCAATTTCACTGATGTCCTTTAGCTGTCCACATTACACTTAAGTATGTCAGTTTTCAAATGTTTTAGTGCATGTTTTTTTAGTGCTGGAGAAGTGAATGCAGGCCCTCGTGCATGCTGAGTGGTCTACCTCTTGGGCCACACCCTTAGTCCCCACCCACCTTTTTGTATTTTACTTCTGAGAAAAGGTCTCACTAACAGTCCAGCCTGACCTTGAACTTGAGATCTTCCTGCCTTTGCCTCTGGAGTAGCTGGGATTACAGGCATGTACCACTGTGCCCAACAATGTGTTTTCAAATTGTTTAACACTCTTCCCATAAAGAGTGAGCTCTGTGTCCCCTTGGACAGGCTTTGATGACTGCTATTGGCTAGTAGAGGATAGTGGAAGTGATGGTACGTGACTTTGGAGTCTGGGCTACAGATTATGACTAGCTTCTGAGTTGCTCATGGCAATACTCACCCTTGGAGCTTCCAGTCTCAATTGGTAAGCCACCACCATGCTGTGAGGGAGCCCAAACCAGTCCGTGCAGACAGAGCACATGGAGAGGACTTAAGACTCCATGAAGAGACATGTACGTGCTCTCCAGCCTCTTTACCTGCAGCTTTTTCTGGCACTGTTCTAGCCACCCATTGTCAGACTGTGTCTGAGTAAAAGGCCTGGAGCCAGAGCTGCTCAGCCATGGCTCTCCTGAATTCCTTACTCAGACACGGAGAGAGTAATAAAATGATCTCCATCCGTTCAAGCCACTATGTTTTGAGGAGTTTTGTTACACAGCACTAGAAAAATGGAGTATGATTGTTCCAGGAGCAGATCTTAAATGAGGCCCGAAGCTCATTCACAGATTCACAGAGCTTCACTCATTCACTCGTTCACTCATTCCCAGACATTGCACGGTTCCAATTTTCACACATTCCTTGAGCACCGACTGTGTTCCAGGTTCTATACTAGATGCTAGGGGGAATAGTAAACTTGGTAATTTCTGACCTTGAAGTACTTAAAATCAGAAAGTACAACAGACAATCAAATGGCTGCAGTATTGTATGGTTAGCCAAAGTGTCATGAAACCAGAGAAAAGGGACATATCTCCTGGGGACATGCTTGAGTCAAGACTTTAAAGATGAACTAGTTATCCATTAGATAGGGGTGTGCTGTGTGTGGGGAAACTGGTTGGTTGGAATACAGGGTTTATTTAGATGAGTATGCATTTGGGATGGGAGTGGAACAGGAAGTAAAAAGTGAAAAGAGATGAAGAAGGAGAATGAAGTCAAGTTTCCAGAGTGTAACCTGGGGTCACAAGTAGCATGTCAGACTTCGTAGCCTAGAACTGATTCTCCTTCCAGAAACTTCCCAAGAAGGTGGTGTTTAAATTTTAGTCATTGGGAGATGCCCTCAAAATCTACACCCTATAATCCTTTGAGATTTGGACCAAAATCTATACCTACAGTATGTAGCTGGACCTCCCGGGAGAATAAGCTTTGGAAATGACCAGGGCTTAGGGTCTGAAAACTCTAAGTAAGCCTGTCAGAGTCCTGGCCAAGAGGTTTATGAAGTTTCAATTTCCCTGGAATCAAGTTTATGGGGATGGATGTGGGGTGGTGTGTGGAATGAAAACATGCATTTTCAGAAGTAAACAGAGCTTAGGTGAAATGACGTTGAATAAACTCTGAAGGCAACAACTGAGGGCTGAAATGGGAAAAGGGGTGAACTCAAGGTGGGGGGGGAGAAACAAGTTAGAGAGGAGAGGAAAGGGGCCACCACTTGGAAACTTGGCCTCAGTCAGACACTTGCTTGGGCCAACTTGGTCCCTTCTTTTGTTTAACCTAGTTTTGAGTTTGTTTCTGTCCTTGGCAAGCAGAAGAGTCCTGACGAATTTTCTAGGCTTATAGATCCTTCCTCATTTGATTCCCTCCAAAATGTGGATACTCACAGATATTAAGTAATTTCCCCAAAGTCACACAGCTGGTAAATGGCAGAACCATTTGAACCAGATAGTCTGACTCCAAAGCCAATGTTCTTTCCAGAAACAGAGGGGGCAGCTTCACACCCACTGCCCCTGTCTTCCCCTCTCTCAGTCAGCCTGACTCTCATCCTCTCTGCTAGGGTTGATACCCAGAGGTTGCTCATGAACTCTGCAAAACAGGCATCAATATCACTGTAAAAGATGGTGTTGTCTGTCCTCTAATTTTATTTCTTCCACTCTAAAATAAGGAGAGAGGAAATACCTCATAGGTGCCATTCAGGCAAAGTGATATTGCTGTAATTTCACACATTAAGAAGCTGAGGCTCACAGAAGTTGTTTTTAAGCCAAGTTCTCACAGCCAGGGTAGAATTTGAGATGGAATCTCTTTAACTCCAAAAGCCATGATCTACATTCCTGAAACTTTCAATGTATCATTATCATGACTGATGACAAGACAGTACAATTAGCTAATACTTGCATGGCACTTACTGCGGGTCAGGCACTGTTCCAGTGCTTACAATTACTAACTAATTTCATCTTCACAATAATCCTACACTCTACTTTGAAGGTGGCAAAGACAAATGCATAAGTAATTTGAAGTGAGTCTTCAGTTTTCCCCTAACTCTCTGCTTTGTCTTGCTCCTCTGGGTAAGAAGATGGGTCCTGGGAAGTTGGATCCTCAGTTAAAGATCTGTAATTTGCCTTTCTGCACCCTTTCATTTGCTTCTATTCACACTCTCCTCATCTCTTCAAGTTCCTGACCAGGGGCCTTTTCCATTTGGGTCTCATTTCCTTACCTCCCTTCCCCCCTTCTCCCAGCCAAGGCCTATCTGTCTCTTTGACAGCTGGACACCTGTGCCAAGAGAAATAATACCCATATACACTGGGTGTCACTGAAGGGAACAGGGTAGGGAGGGAGAAGGGAAGGGCTTCCTGCCAGCAACAGCCCAGTGGGCAAGGAAGTGGAGCAGGAAGTCTCCTGGGACTCAGTGGATCTGTCCAGAGGAGGGCAAGGATCCAGGGACAGCTACAAAGCAACAGGAGTGGGAGGAGGCAGAGGGAAATTGGAGAGCTCCTTCCCACCTAAAAGGCAGGGAAGGAACAATTGGAAGGGAGGATGGTAGTGAAGGAGGCAGGAGTGGGGAATTTTAAGTAATTTATACTTGCACAAGACTTCATTGCCTATGCTTCACTGCTATTTTACCAGGAAGGGTTCACAAGGCTACCAGTTTTCCTGAAAAGTATATGGAGGCTCAAATCATAAGTGGATAAATTAAAGCTTATAGGTCCCATCCATAGGCCAGGGGAGCCCCCGGGTGCTTTTTTATCTGTTCATTGAGACAACTCTCAAAAGCTAGTTGCAGGAAGGAGGTAGAAATAGCTGCTCTTGTATAGCTGAGGAAACAATCTACAATTAGTCTTCATATTTTAGAAACACATATTGAGCAAGAACTACTTTCCAGGTGCCATGCAAAGGCTGGAGATGAAAGAAATGCAAGCATTTCCTCTGGGAATGGTGTCCCAAGAGCTCTGCAAACATGACATCCTTCTGTGCGATAAGCCCACTCCTATTATCATCCACTTCTTACAGATAAGCAAACTGACTCATAGAGAGGAAAGTGGTACAGGGTAAGTTGTGAGTGGGGTTTGAACCTAGGCAATCTGGTTCTGGAGTCTGATTCATCTACCTTAATTTATAGTCGTTAAAAAATGAGGCTCTTCTCTTAATGTCAAGTGACCGACCCCAAATGCTGTGCATTTCCTCTAAGCTTTTTAGGTTAAGTAGTGGGTATAATTTATATGTCTTATAGCTAAAAAAAAAAAAAAGGGGTTAGTCATGCAACACACAATTTGCTGAGCTGAACAAGGGGTCTCTGTCCCTAAGTCCTAGGGCACAGCCAGACCACAGGACCCACACCAAGATTCAACAACCACATCAATGAAGACCCCATGGCCTCTGGCTCCTTGCCAAATTAACCTAGGTTGGGCAACAGTCTGGCTCCAGTACCATCTGTACATTTCAGGAAGTAGAGTAATGAAATGGTTTAAATGCCAGGCTCTTGTGACAAACCTGGCTTTGAATCCTGGTTTCACCACTTGCTGGCTTGTGACCTCCAGCTCATACCTTGACCTTCTTGAACCTTGGTGTTCTGTGGTGGCCCAGGTGAAACAGTATGGATGTGCTTAGGGGTGACTTCAAGATCAAATGATATCAGCCTAGGAAGGACTGTGCTCTAGAGACAGGTGCATGGTGAAGTTAGAAGCACAGGCTAACATTAGGAGGGTGAGCTGAAGCTATGCTCCCATAACAAGTGTCCGAGCCTGTTTAAGTTCACACCCTGTTCACTTAGTCTTGGAGTGACTTCTGCAAGTTAGTTAAGGTCTCTGGACTTTGATTCCTTTGTTTGTGAGGTGGAGGTGTAGCATTCACCATGCAAGACTGCTGGGAAGGCTGGATGGGCTGACACAGGAGGAGCCTCAAGATCCATTGTAGCATCTAGCAATGAGAATTACTGGGGTACTTCTGTTGCCCTTTGCACTTTTCCATCCAGACCAAAGCCTCCGTAAGCAGCACCACTCCGCAAATACAGGTAATCATGGATTTGGAGGACATCATTGTGGTAGGTTTTGAGGAGGCCTTTGTGGTTCTATTGAGCACTCTGGACTAAGAGGTCGGGGGATGCAGAGCACTTCAAGATAAGGTCCTACATCTGGGCTTTGCAGTCAGAAAGTTGAGGGTTCAAATTCTGGGACGATTACTTTGCCTTCCTGTTTCGCCATTTCATTGTCTGTAATACAGGGAAAATAAATGTCACCTCGCATGCACTACTGAATGACCAAACCAAAGGGCCCCAAACTTCCCTGGGTGTATAGCAAGTGAATAACTAATAATTATTTCTCTTGGTCACAATGTTCTAATTATTACTATTTTTTCTTTTTTAAGAATATATAATAGTTGATAAAAAGATCTCACTTTCTTTTGATAGGAAATATCTTACACAATATCATCTATATGTCTCTAGTGACTGGCACATAATTGATGCTGAATGATTGCTTTTTAGTGAAGAAAGTGTGTGGGGGGGGGTGGGATTGATTTATCTGGAGTTATAATAGCCTCTGCAGCAACATTGCCTTCTTCCGTACTATGCATATTTGTCTTTTTTTGTCCCCCACGCCAATCCATTGAGACATTCTTATGGACACTTGAGTTGTGTGAAGCATCTAGTTAAATACTTCCTATACAGTGAGTTTAACATTAAAATGTAGCTTAATAATGACTGTACAAATATGGCAAGTGATATTTACAGAGCAAAAGAAGAATGAATAAGACAGAAAAGCTAACCATAGGATGCATTTGTTCTCCCACAACCTTCTGAACTGGTTTTAACAAAGCCAGCTTCTGAAGGGTCTCCATTTCAATGATTCATCTAAGACATCCTCTGTGGGCCTGGTTCCTCTCAGGACCTTGCATTCCAAGCAGAAATTTGGGGGCAGGAATGATTATACATGTCTGAGCTTATATTTCAGAAGTCGAATGGAATTTGGTGCCTCCTGTTTTTTTCTACCCTGAAACTTTACCCTCAATTTGGCTCCTTGAAATGAATGTGATATTCAGTGGTATAATTCCAAAGCACCCCTCCCTAATACTTCTCTTTATTTCTCTTGTTTTTTGATACCACCCTGCACTGGGGAGTCGATAAGTTTGTGGTCATGACAGCTAAGAAAATATCTAGTCTGGACTGGAGCTGGATTCTCTTCATCTTTTACCTGAATTGTCTTCTAATCTGATTAACCCTAATGTACTTAATCCCAATTCAACATGTATCACTTGTCCATGAACCAGAAAGTCTATGTTTTTGAGTTTATACTGTTATTCAGTATCTTCTGTATAGTCCTTCATGCAGCAAAAGTTTTGAATTTTGATGAAATTAAAATTACCATTTTTCTTTGCACGTCCTCTTCACTAAGAACTCCAGCCTGAAGTCCTGGAGATTTTCTCCTAAAAGTTTTATAGTTTTAGGTTTTAGCTCCATTTATTGAAAAAGCATTATTCCTCCGTTGAATTCACTGCACCATTGTTGAAAGTCTGTTGGCTGCATCTGTACTCAGGATAGCTATGTCTTCTAGGTGTGTTCTTAACACGATATATTTCTCTCTGTGCCTGATAATTTCCTTTGCTCTAAAATCTACTTTATCTGGCAGTAATCTAGTCACTTCTGCTTTTTTTTTGGTGGGACTGGAGTGACATCAGGGCTTTGTGCCTCCTGGGCAGGTGTTCTACTACTTGAGCCGTGTCTCCAGCCCTTGTTGCCTTGGTTATTTTTGAGATAGGGTCTCATTTTATGCCTGTGCCACCATCCCAAATAGCTGGGAGGACAGCCATGTACTACTGTGCCCAGCCATTGGTTGAGGTGGGGTCTTACGAGCTTTTTGCCCTAGCTGACTTTGAACCAGGATAGTCCTGATCTCTGCCTTCCAAGTAGCTAGGACTATAGGCTTCAGCCTCAGTGCCCTGCCCCACTTTATTTTGATTAGTGTGTATATGGCCTATCTTTTACCCTCTTTTATTTTCATTATGTTTGACATAGATAGCATTTTAAATCTGTTCTGTCAATCTTATTTTTCAACTGGCATATTTAGACTCTTTACACTAAATATGTCATTGATATGCCAAAGCTTGAGACTACCATTTTATTTCAGTTTCTCTTTATTTTCTGTTTTTTTAATCCATGCCTTCCTATAGGTTACTTGAACATATTTTATGATGTTTTTGAGGATATATCTTTGTGTAACTGTTTAGTGAGTGCTCTAGGTGTGTGGGGGGAGGGGAGAAGAGAGAGAGAGAGAGAGACTTACTTTTCTGTCTCCCATTACATCTTTGACTCCCCCATTTGTAATATAATCACCTTAAATATTTTCTGTACATTTAAAACCACATTAGGCATATATAATTTTTGCTTCAGTTAGCAAACACAACTTAGAAAACTCAAGAGAACATATATGGAATTTATGCATATTTCCCGTTTTTGTGTTCTTTATTCCTTCCTGATGGTACTAGATTCCTTCTCTTATAATTTTCTTTCTGCTTACAGAAATTTCTTTAGCCATTCTTTTAGGGTAGGTATGCTGGTGACAAATCCTTAGTTTTTCCCCATTTGAGAATGTCTTGATTCCTGAAGGTTGTCTTCTCATTGTATTAAATTCTTAGCTGACAGTTTTTTCCTTTCAGCACTTGGAAAATACTGTGCCATTTCTTTCTGGCCTTGAAGTATGCTGTCACTTTGTGATTCTCTTACAGATAATGCATCGATCCGCTCTAGTTGCTTTAGGATTTTTTTCTCTTAGAAATTTGACTACCATTGCCTTGATGTGGATTGAGTATATCCCATTTAGAGCTTGGTCAGTTTCCTGAATCTGTAGCTTGCATTTTTTTCTTTTTTTGGCTAGGTTTAGGAAATTTCCAGCCATTGTTTCCCAGACACCATTTTAGCTTGACCTACTTCTTCCTCTCCTATTCACTAGACATGAATTTTATGTCTTTTGCCATATTCCTACATATTTATGGGATCTGACAATTTTTTCAGTCTACTTATCTCATTTTTTTTGTTCTATTTTCAAGTTCACCAATTCTTTCCTTTGTTTGCTCTATTCTGTTGTTGAGCCTATCTGTTGAGTTTTAAATCTTATTTATTGTATTTTTTAGTTCTAAAATTTCCTTTTGGTTGTTTATATAACTTATTTCCTTTCTGAGGGTTTCTATTTTTTTCTGAGACTTTATATTTTTAAAATTTGCTTCAATCATGTTCACTATTGCTTTTTGAAACATTTTTATAATGGCTGTTTTGGGGGTTGGGTGTGTGGCTCAAGTGGTGGAGCAAGCACCTGCCTCGCAAGCTTGAGGCACTGACTTCAAACTACAGTATTTCCACAAAAAAGGCTCTTTTAAAATCCTTGTCAGATAATTTTAACATTTCTGTCTAAGGTAGAAAACGATTTACAGCACAATACCATTAGAGGACATTAAAATTTAATATACACACAAAACAAAGTTGTATTTTTTTCAGAAACACTAAAACTTCTAAGGACATAAATGAAATCTCATTATTGTTGGGCAGTGGTTGCGGTGGGGGGAGTTCAAGTTCTCCACAGGCCTCTGTTGACATCCCTAGCAAGGGGGACAGGGGCCTCATTAATGTTCCACAATGGTAGAGTGAGAGTGGGCTCCTGGTTTCTGAGCAGTGGTTTAAGTCCTGATTCCCTATAGACCTCTTCTGATGTCAGCCTTGTGAGGAGGGGATGGGCTCCTTTTGCCTCCTGGTGAACCAGAAAGGCCAGCCTCTTTGTGTGGTCTCCACCTACATGACAGAGGGAGAGGGGATTTGTTGCCAGCTGAACTTGGCCTTCCCTCACACCACTTTGTCAGAGATATTGACTTATCACAGCCTGACGTGGAAGTCCTCTGGTCATAAGACAGTTTCTTTAAGACAAGAACATCAGAGGTAGTTGCTAAGTGCCTTCTCAGAGTGCCCGTCATGTGCTGGGAATGCCTTTCCTTTCTTACCCCATCCAATAGCAAAGTGGCTTGGATTTACCTATCTACTGAGGACCTTCTCAGTCTTGCATCGTGCGGCTCTCTAAGCCTGTCTCCTCTCTGCACATCTAGGATCTGTTTCTGACACCTGCAGTCAACAAGGGGCTGTGAGGTAATGAAAGAAGCACCTGCAGACTCCAGTTGAACCCTCAACTTACCACTTCATTTGCTACCGAACACGCTAAGACAGTTTCTTCATCCTGTAGGGAATTCACAATGCCCTCTCCACTTCTGAGCATTATTGAAGGGGTCTAATATCTAATCACACAGTCAAATGCAAATGTTTAAACACTGGAGGAAGGTCGGTGTGGATGGTATTGTGGAATCCAGTGGGCATCTTAGTATTCCAATAAGAAAGCTGTGTAGGCTTTGTTAATTGTTATCTTATCTGAGCTCCATTTTTCCCAAGTAATGAACCTCTCAAAAATGAGTAGGTCTCCCAGAGTAAATACTAAAGTTTCCCTTATGAGAAAGCATGGACAATACTTTTCATGAGTATTACTTAAAAGACATCACCTTTTCTTCCTTTATGTTCTCCTCTGTTGAGTGGAATTTGAAAGTAATGACTGGTGCTCCAGCAGTCATTTAGAATAATGAAGATTCTTGCCTCACTTTAGAAATCTCAGAGTGAGTATAAGAAACCTGGGTCCCTGACAGATTCATAAAAAATGCAATCCGAGACCTGAATGATTGATCCAGAGTGTCTGCATGAAGAAATGGAGCCTTAATGTGTTTAAACAAATGTAAAATTTGAGTTTTCTCTTTTTTATAGTTGAATCTGATACAGAACAAAACAAATGCACACTCTGGTAAAATGATGGGTTTCAAATCAATGAAAATCATTAGTAATCACACAGCTCTGGTAAGATTGGTATGAGCTAAATATTGATGAAACTCTGCTTTTATTGGGGCTTCACTGGCCAGAGGTTTCAAAGTCTTCTATCAGGATGTTTTCAATGTTGAATCTGTGAAACAACTGAATCTGACACAACTGTGAAGTTATTTTTAAAATGTGGATTTCTTGGTCCCTCCCTAAATTATAAGTAGAATTTCTGGAGAAATTAATCACAAGTTTTCATTTTATCAAGGTCTCCTATGATTCTTGGTTATACTAAATCTCAAGAACTAACTTAAATTTTAACTTCCATTCAAAATGACTGAAGCAAACAAGGGCTGGAGATGTGGCTTAAGCAAGGCCTTAAGTTCAAACCTCATACTACAAAAACAACCAAACCAAACCAAACCAAAAACCATAGCATGTGTGAAATGCTAACCTCATGTAGACTCGAAGATAAAGCATTACGAATGTTCTATAGAGAATGCTGCACCTCAAAACCAAGCAACATTTTTATCTGTTTTTCAAGTGTACTTGTAACATTTACCATTTGTTGAGCTCTAAAGCATGACCCAACAAATTTGAAATAATTCAAGTAAACCAGAGAATACATTCTGACCATAGTAGAATTAATATAGAAATTCAAAAAGATATTGAGAGAAGCCTTGAGTATAATTTAAAATAATCCATGGGTCAAATGTCTTAAAGTTACATTGGAAATTAGGAAATATTTTGCATTGAATGATAACAAATGCTGTGTCCACCTGCCCCTCATTGATGCTTCTTCTTCTGCTGACTTATGAAATCTTAAGCCCAGGAAAGGATGGGGACAGCTTGTTCTGAAAAACCGGTCTGCATGAAGACCCTTTCCTAGAATGTGGGAAGGGGGACACAGGCTGGGTGGAACTGCAAAGGGTCCTCAGGCCTGTGGGGCCTTGGGAAACAGAGCCCACAGGATATGTCCACAATGAAAAGACACCTCCTCACCCTTCTCTAAAAATAAAGGGTGGAGGGAGATGCTGGAAAAGCAGGGAAGAGAAGAAAGTTAGAGTCTTAAATACATATATTATAAAAGGAAAACGACCAGAAAGCAATGGTTAGCTGTCTATCAGAAAGATTAACAAAAGAGCTGGTGGAGTGACTCAAGCAGTAAAAGCAACTGTCGATCAAGCATGAGCCTCCTGAGTTCAAACCCAGTGTCACCAGAAAAAAAAAAAAATCAACAAAAAGTTATCAAAAGAGTAGCAAATTAAATCTGAAGAAAGCAGAAAATAATAAATGCACCAACTGGTATAATATAAAGTCCTAGAAAAAAACACAAGAATTTATAAACATCTACACTCTGTGAGCAGTTTGATCCGCATGTACTATTGGATATTAAGAGTTGTATAACCATTGTCATTAAAACAGCATGGCATTCTTAGTGTAAGAATACACAAATAGAGTACAGAGTCCAGATGGAGATAAAGTGTTTACAAATATGAACACTTGATTTATGACAAAGAGGGAGTAAGCACAACAAAACAAAACAGTGGGGAGAAGATGATCTTTAATGAAATATTCTAGTCAAGTAGAAAAAAATGACTTTGACCTCCATCTCATACCTTACTCAAAAAAGACTACTGTCAGGCAGATTGCGGCCTTTAATATGAAAGAAAAACAATAGTTTGTAGAAGATAAAATATTTTCATGATACTAAGCAAGCAGATCATACCAAGGGCAGGGCACTAATGAGAAGGGGATGGTAAAAGAAGTGAGAAAGGTGAATATGGGTGATGTACTTTCTATATAAGAATGAATATAGAATTTTTTAATTTGTTGAACTCATCATAAGAAGAAGACTAAGGTAGAAAGGAGAAAAATGGAGGGGATGAACCAATCCAGTATACAATACACATATACTTGGAAATATCATAGTGAAACTCTCTATATAAATACCTTAAACAAACAAAAGTACCTCTTTTTTTCCTCAAAAATGGAGGACAGGAATGTAAATCAGGTCCTGTCTGGGGTATTGGTACCAG
The DNA here is from genome assembly GCF_047511655.1 of Castor canadensis. Taxonomy (NCBI): domain Eukaryota; kingdom Metazoa; phylum Chordata; class Mammalia; order Rodentia; family Castoridae; genus Castor; species Castor canadensis. The sequence continues at coordinate 141,816,415 of NC_133393.1, forward strand.
TGGGAGGGGGAAGATATAGGGAAGGGGTTTAGGAAGCTGAATATGGTAGAAATATTATGTACTCATGTATGAAAATGGAAAAATGAGAGCTGTCGAAACTATTCCAGGAATGGGGCGGAGATAAGGGGAATGATGGAAGGGTTGGATTTAACTAAAACTTTTGTAAATGTGATGATGGACCCCCAGCACAACAATAATATGATAATAACAAACCACTGACTGGAAGATATTTTAAATATATACAACCCACAAAGGGGTTGTGAATCAATTTTTTTAAAGACAGACGAAATTTAAAAATGGACAAAACAGTTAACATTACACATGTAAATGAGCAACAAATGCATGACAAATAAACTCAAGGAAAATTAAAATTAAAACCTGATGGCATTATAAACTTACTAGAATGACAATTTCAAATATTGGTGAGGACACAGAGCCATGGAACTTACCTATTCAAGGTGGGGGGGGTAGTTAACTGGTACAACTACTTGGAAAAACAACATTTGCATACCCTCCAACCTCACAGTTTCCCTCCAGATATGTGCCTGGGGTAAATGCTCACATCTGTTGCCAAAAATACCTGCTGGTGATGTGATATCAAATGAAGCATATAGCTTTGTCAGTGAAGAATTCTGCCCAAAGTATTGACTAGACCTGAATTTACTCATGCTTTTAAACCTAATTTTCAGTTTATAGTATATGCAGGATAAAGAGAAATCATGTACCATGAGAAAACACTCAGATAAATCCGGAATGTTGGATTCTGTTCAAAATGGTCTGAACTCTTCCAAAAGTCACTGTTGAGGAAGGGAAGGAAGGTGAGCCAAAAAATATAACACCAAATGCAACATATGAACCAAGACTGAATCTTGGATGAGGAAAAAAAATAACCTATAAAAGACAATCTGTGACAGTTGAGAAATTTGTGGACTAGATATCAGATGTTATTATAAAGTTATTATTTTTCCTGGTGTGAAAATGATATAAAACATGTCCTTATCTCAGGAGCTATGTGCTGATGTATTTAAGGTTGACATGTCATAATGTCTCCACTCATTTTCAAATAGTTAGCAAAAAGACATACACAGAAATAAAAGATGAATGGCTGGAGAGGCAGATCTGAATGTACTATGAGAAATAAGACAAATATGCTAAAATGATGGCCCTTGTTTAATTTAAGCAGTGTGTATTTTAGTAGTTCTTTAGACTTATTTATGGTCTTCAAATTTTAATTAAATTTCTAGGAATATATTTCAGAGACATTTTACACCTAGACTTCTTTAGAAGGTTCAAATAAGTTCTACTTTACTTTGAGAAAACAGACTCCCAGAAATCCTAAGATATGGATTAGAAATATAGTTAGATAGAGAGGATACGAGAACTTCAAGCAGAGAGCTTAAAGTCAAAGAAAACACTCTGGCTATACATCAAAGTTCTGGTTCGTGAATGTACATGTTTTAGGTTAAAATAAAATGCTTTGTGCATTATGTATCACCTTTCAATGATTCCCATAACTACATTTTCCCAGCAATCCAATTATTAGGGTCAATTTTAGTGCCAGGAAAGGGAGCATCCTCTGTGTATTTTGTGTATGTAAAAAAATGTAGCATCCAGCTAATAACTGGTCTGGTGATAATGATTGGAACAGCCATCCAGCAGCAAAGAGCTTCTAACAGCACTTAGAAATTCTGTTGAGCATTCCAAGAGATAACAGAATAAGTGGACACTGTCCGGGACTTGTAGAGCCTCCATGCAACATGCAGAAACAGAGGGATGTGTGGGGTTAAATCTTGGAGATAATGGCTTTGGCACAATCACTTCCCCAACATCCACCTTAGTTTGCTCATACCTAGCTCACACAGAGGCATAGGAAGTGTCTCTGTAGCTGCTGTATAATGTGGACTCACAAGAAATGAATTATTGGTGGTATTACGTGCAGGAATGTCTGGCAAAAAGAATAGGGTTCTTGAAGGAAGATTGTTGCTGGAGATGCTAAGGAAAGGGGTTCTGCTTGCTTGGAAATTCTACAGGATGAAAATGGGATAAATTTCCCAAACGTGCTCAAGACCATCTGATTCACATAAAATGGCTAGAACAATTTTCTTCAAAGGATGCTTCAAAGGCCCCTTGGCATCAGTATCACCTGCATTTGTTCATGATGCAGGTTCCCAAGCCAAGCCCCGAACCTGTCAAATCAGAAGCTCTGGGGATTGGGCTTGCGAAGCTACATTTTAATGGGTTTGAAATCTATTGAGTGTTGAGACCATGTTTTCTCTGTTCACTGCTATATTCTTCACCCTGGCAGAATGCCTGGTATGTGGAGGTGGTCTATAAACTCAGTAATTTGGTGGACAAAAAGATCAATCAACAGCATGTCACTTCATGACTCTTACAAATGGGGCATAATAGGAAATTTGATTTCTGCCATTCCTAACATCTCCCTTTGGTTACAAGTTGCTCTCTCTCTCATCTCCTTTTGGTATCTTTAGGGTCATTGTTACCTGATTTTATCACAGTGACTTGCTCAGGCCAGAAGAGGGTGGCCCCTGGGTCCTTTCCCTACCAGAGAAGTTCAGCTTATGAGCTAGATTTATACCCAGCAGTTCCAGGTACACTTTGGAATGACCTGAAGTTTGGCTTCCATCCTAGATAAATTAAATCAGATCACTGGAATTGTGGTCCAGATAGTCTTCAAATGTCCCCAAGTGATTCTATTACATTCTGAAGTTGAGAACCACTGGCAAACAGTAATACCTCTAAAAATCCAGTGTTAGGTGCAAAAAGGGGGAAATGATTTATAGCACAATACCATTGGAGGATATTAAAATTTAATATATACACAAAACAAAGTTGTATTTTTTCAGAGATGCTAAAACTTCTAAGGACATATATGAAATCCCAGGAAGGAAGGAAAGAGAGCGGAGTAGGAGTGAGAATGGTGGGGAGATATGAATTAAGCTGAGCAAGGTCTTGCACAAGACCTCATAGCCATAAACTAAGGTGACATCAAGTCACTGACTAGAGCAGTTATAAGTATCAGACGTAGTGAAGTCGACATGCCTTATCTGTGAATTCTCATAACAACGATGAGATAGAGATTATTATTTAGAATTCTTTAGAGAATTTGAGGCTATTAACTCAGGTCCTACAACTACTAAGTGACAGTTGGGTATAAGTCCTATCTGCCTGGTCAGAGTCAAGGGTCTTTGCTCCATTGGTTGTCTACCTTGGTTTTTAGCACTTGCTGGAAGGAAAGGTGATCTCCCCACCCCTTACCCACAACCTCTCGGAATGACCGCCCGGGGGCAGTCAGCACATGCTTCATCTTACACCCCTTGCCTAGGATGGAAATAAGAATGACCATTCAATGCTCTGTGCTCAAGGCAGAAGAAAATCTACGTACAATGTTTATGACCCATATACATCCTATACCAGTGTCAGTTTCCTCATGAGGACCAATAATGTTTGTTTGGTTCTGGAAACAGAAAGAAGCCTCATATCCTGAATTAGAGAAAAAGAAGATGAGGGCCTGGGTGGAGGAGAAAGGGGACTCAGATCTCTTCAATTTCCACCAGGCATTCTCTAACTTTTGCTACAAACTCAGCATGTGGACTGTTTGTTCAACTTCATATCCATTGTTCACAGTACCCATCTCTGCTACCAGTTCATAACCCTTTGATATTAATTATAATAGTATATTTATTGAGGTAGGCACAAATATTAGTCTGTTAGAGGCATGGGAATATAGCCTGAATTACCAGCTACCGGCTAGGTAGCAAAGATTTCCCAGCTAGTAAGTGATGAAGCAGAATAGACAGAAAGACTATGCTCTCATTATCTGGGTTAGGGCCCTTCAGGGCGATTGAGTCTCTGACTGCTTTCCTCCACTATCAACTGGATGGCCAAGTTTCCAGGTAGAGTTGCCTGCCTCACCCCCCAGCAATGTATATTGCAGCACATGGGCATAGAACACATGAAGCTAACTTAAGTATGGCCCTTTGTATCAGTTTTATATGCGGCTGCTTCTGTAGGGAAAATGTAGAAGCTTCGGGATCCTATCCCTCTTCCTTGCTTAAAAATATCTGCCCTGCTTCCCTACCACAGTACCTAAAGTCACCTTGCTGGCTTGTGGAGTTAAAAGCTTTCGTTAAAATATAAATCTCTATCCTGATGAAATCTGAAAGAACTTTATTGTGCATAAAACTCAACTTGAAAACTTATGGAAAATGCAGGTGCTTGGATCCCAGTAGCAAGATTCCAATTCAACAGGTACAGAGTGGGATTCAGGTATCTGCAATTCTACAAAACACTTCCGGGGATTCTGATGCTGGTGTTCCTTGAACCCCATTTTGGGAAATAATGTTTTAACATAAACCTTTTAACTTTAATTACTGAATAAGACTCTTGGCTCAAAGGTGAGCTCAGTCTATGCTGATCACTTCTCTATTGGGCAGAGAGGAGAAGTCCACAGTTGCACCTCCTCTGACCTGGTCTTTGTCCAGTTTAGAGCTATGCTCTTAGTTCAGAGTGATGAAGTGTGAATGTGAACCCTAATTCAGGATGCTCACCTGCAGACTTGCTGAGTTTTGGGTAGACACACATTTAGGCAATGGTGAAGACTTTGTGCTATCTCAAGACTTCACACAGTATTCCTCATCTTTCTGAGCTCACTCAAGACATACAGGTGGAAAGAGAAACATGGTATTTGAATTGTGATGACATTGTGTTGAAATATTCTCACATCCTGCCAAGGTCTTGCTGTTACCACAGAGTGTCACATGAGGGCACTCTAGTGAATCAACAAGAGCAATTTCCATAGCAAACGAATAGATTTTGGTTTTTATTTTAATTGAGCTTCTTTAGCCCAGAAGGATCATCAGACCTTCTAACTGCGTTTTTGCCAGCTCATGCTCAGTGTGTGTGTGTGTGTGTGTGCGTGTGTGTGCATGTGTGCATGTGTGTGTTGCACA